>NC_133601.1:2461948-2784014 GCF_964106895.1 Numenius arquata | reverse complement strand
GCAGCAGAGATTTTACGTCTCCTCTGGATGCTGAACATCCCGGGTTCAGCTCCTGCCATGTCAGGGATGGGGAGGTTCATCTCGCCCATCTCTCCAGCATCGAGGCCGGAGAAAAATGGTAGAAGGGGGTAAATGGTTCCCGAAGTAGCCTTTCAGCACATCCAGTGTCCACTGTGCCAAGAATCACTGGAAAAATCCTTCAGACACTTTTACTTTGACCAAAACCTCTGATCCCGGTGTCCAAGAGCAGCTGTAAATCCCGGGGCTAATAAAGCTCTTCTCAACATTCTCCTTGACAGTGGCCTGACCTTGTAAATCGTGTCTTATTTAGCCAGATTACAAAATTAATTTGAATGAATTCATCCACAACAGCATGGCAGGAAAAAGAAAATACCTTGATTTTGGCTTTGATGTACATGGAAATGTGCATTTACACTTCATTCAGGAAATCTCTAATTTCCAGTGGAAGATCAAAAAAAAAGTTTAATACTCATCAGAGGAAGACCGACAGGACTAACTCAGAGTTATTGCTGCAAAAGCTGCTGCAAAGCTTAAAAAACTATTATTTCCCCTGACACTTAGGGTAAGACTTGTCGAAGAGAACCAAACAGTAAATATTAGCAATACGGTGAATAAAAAAAAAAAAAATCTCTTCTTCCTTCTTGTTTTGTCCAACAACTTAGGAATTACTTTCAAAGGGGGCTCTTAAACCTTTGCTTTTGCTGAAATTCCTTTTTAGTCTAAAACTAAGCCCGAAATAAGGTACAGTAAGATACTAAAATCAGATTTTAGCATTCTTTGCAAACAAATAAGCTGCTCTTGGTGACAGCATTGAGAGCTGATGAGCCAGAGCGACGCTTATTTAACGTCGCTGTGAGCCAGGGCCAAGGTGCCAGGGCAATGGGACCTTCCAGAGAAGGGCACCGGAGCTGGTGAGGGGTCTGGAGCACAAGTCTTGTGAGGAGCGGCTGAGGGAGCTGGGGGTGTTCAGCCTGGAGAAAAGGAGGCTGGGGGGAGACCTTCTCGCTCTCTCCAACTCCCTAAAAGGAGGGGGTAGCCAGGGGGGGTCGGTCTCTTCTCCCAAGGAACAGGCCATGGGACAAGAGGAAACGGCCTCAAGTTGCCCCAGGGGAGGTTCAGATTGGATATCAGGAAAAATTTTTACCCTGAAAGGGTTATTAAGCCTTGGAATGGGCTGCCCAGGGCAGTGGTTGAGGCACCAACCCTGGAGGTATTGAAAAGACGGGTTGACGTGGTGCCTAGTGACATAGAATCATAGACTCATAGAATGGTTGGAGTTGGAAGGGACCTTAAAGATCATCGAGTTCCAACCCCCCTGCCGATGGTTTTTATCAGAGTTGGGTTGATGGTTGGACTTGACGATCTTAAAGGTCCCTTCCAACCCAGGCAATTCTATGATTCTATGATTCCTGGAGCTCCCATTTGCTGTTAATTTGACAAGGCAACCCCCAACCCACTCACCTTGATACCATTTGAGGAATCCCCCCCTATTCCTGGCACCAGCTGTGTTTGCTGCTGCAACGGGAGTTGAGGTAACATCTCAGGAAAAGGCAGAAGGGGCGATGACGTACGTCATCCGAAGCACTGGGCTGTTACCGCCAGTTTGATCAGGTGTCTCACAAATAAAGTCCTTTCCCCAAGTGAAAAAGGTAAAAGCAATATGAATTACTAATAGCAACATCGCTTCCATAACTGAGCACCGAATCAGCGTCACAGAAGGAACACCGACCTGTTCCCGTTTATCTGCAGGTGCCACCGAGTCACCCCAAGTGACAGAGGCCTTGGAAATCGATGTCATCCGCTGATTTTTCATTCGGTTTTCCATCAGCTGGAATCCTCAAATCACTTGCTGAGCACCCACCCTCCCCCTACCTGTATATAACACACACACCCCCCGCACACCCCAATTTCTGGGAGCCAAAGGAGCAAAGGGAGCAGAGTCATTTCAATTAGAAATGGCAAAAAAACCCCAGTGAATTATACACCGCTAGAAACACCACCAGCTCCCATTCCCGCTCTTGCAGAGAGAGTGCCTTGGAAATAGTGCAGATGCCACGCTCCGAAAGCTGGCTTTCGCAGCTATGTTGTAATTAGTAACCACCATAAAATAATTACTGTCAATACAATGTACTTATTCCTATGAAATCCTCATAAATCTCAGCCTGCTTGGCTTCCTCGTCAGCAAAAATACAGCCCCGAAATGAAATTGCTCTTGGAGGGTTTGCAGATTTTGCCGTCCCAAAGCGCCTCACCCCAACGCGTGGAATTGCTTCGAAATCTGGCCTTTTCTAGACTTTTCTTTCCTACACAACAAATGATGTTTGAAACCCCACTAATTCTGGGTTGGGTTTTTTTTTTTTCTTTCTCCCCCCTGATTCCCCCAGGCGCTAAAACTCGACCCCAAAACAAAAGAGGTAAAATGACATGAGAACTCCCCAGCAAGATAACTGTGCGCTGCCAGAAAGGGCAGCATAATCCAGGGTTATATTAATTATATTAATTATATTTATTATAATCCAGGTTTTTCCCTTCTCCCAATTTCAAGACCGACCTTGTGGTGGGGATCATGTATCTATAGGTAAAAATGTCAATAATTTAGTTACATCGCACATAAAGCTGGCAGCAGGAGACAAGTGAAGGTCTTTAAAAAGAGCAAAGGTATTAATCAGACTGTTTGGAGGGTACCATTATTATTATTATTATTATTATTATTGTTGTTGTTATTATTATTATTATAAAAATTTTTTACCTGGTGTCCCCAACTGCAACAATACTTCTGAAGTGCAACAACTCCTCAAGAGTTAGAAGAACAAAGGACGTGTTTAGACCAGCCCCAATAACCAGGGGTTTGATGGCAAACCACCGGCAGCAGCCGGGGGCTGATGGAAAGAGCCTTCCCGGTGGGAAGGACCCAGCTCCTGGAAAAGGAAATCTCGGCTGGGTGACGGCGCAGAGCTCGGAGTGCATTAAAGTCCTGGTTATCGTCTTCAAATGGAACAAACAGACCAGGAATTAATTTGATTTGGCCGAGGCCCAAAGTGCATGATTGACTGATGTTCTTGTCTTGTCCTTTTCTTTTTTTTTTTAAAGTTTCATTACAAAACAAGAGGAAAAATCATTTCAGATTTTCCCGGTCCTCACCCTTCCTGCTCGCTTTTGCTTTGCTGTTCTGAGCAAGGTGGGGGAGAGAGAGAAAGAGCGAGAGCGGGCGAGGAGGAGTGCGGCACTTCCAATGACACTGGGCAAAACGGCCGGGAGTGAAATTTGGGAACAGACTCCGCTTCCTGCCTCCCGTGAACTTAGAAAAACAAAAAGCAGAAAAAAAAACCAACCACCAAACCCTTCCACAATATAATAAAGGACATTGTCTTCGCCACGGTGATTCAGCCAGTACGACCGGGAATATGAAAGAAGGTGTGTTTTTTTTAAAAAAAAAAAAAAAAGAAGTGAAGTAGGAGGCTAAAAATATAATCAAAGTGCAAACAAATTGCCTCCGCAGTGGTCGTTCCCATCGTGTGAGAGGTTCAACGGGCGAGACGCAGAAGGAAAGGGCAGAAGGAACACGGATGGATGCAGCCTTTGCCATGTTATAACCCAGGGAACGCACAGTCACAGGACATCGAGTTATACAAATGTAATAGAGATTTTTTTTTTTTCCCCCCATGTATTCCAGTGTAAAGCAATGGCCAAAAATTATGCTGACGGGTTTTTTTTTTTGTGTAACACTGCTTGGATTCCCTCTCTTCCCAAAGCCTGATGGCAGGGAGGGACACAGCACATACAGAAATCTTACAGACAATAGTGTCCGATAGCACAAACCACTGACAAAAATTGCTTTCTTTCAATAAATCAGAATTTTTCCAAGGAGACAACTCTTCCTCACCTCATTCACATAATACAAACCTGTATTTTCAAAGGCTGGGTTCCTCCTTGAAAAGTCAAAGTTGGACTTTAGAGAGAACGTCAGACAATTTTAGTTGTAACCTCCCCTCATCTGGGCGATGGAGAGGGATCCCGGCTGCGAGCGGCTGGAGAACCTGGGGCAGAAAATACCTGCGAGAGACACGGGAGTTTTATTCCAGACAACAGCTGGAAAAACTAGTAAAACCTGTATGAGCTCATGGGGGGGGGGGGGGGGGATGCAATTATTTTCACATGGACGGGATTTTTTTTCTCTCTCTCTCTTTTTTTTTTTTTTCCCCCTCTTTGGTTTTTATTTTTCAGCTGACTGAAAGGCCAGGACAGCCCAGTTTGGGGCTACAAAGGATGAGCCTCATCACCTGCGCCTTCCCGCTCCCCCCTCCAATCTTTCTCGGATGCTGCGGGTCCAGGCGCACAAAACCGAGCCGCTCGTAATGGTTATTTAAAGAGAAAAAAAAAAAAAAAATCATCGTTTTATGGAAACTGTGTTCCCTGTATTCTCAAGCCGGGAGAAAATTCCAGTTGGTTCCTTTGAATTTCCTTCGGGGTTATTTTTCATCTGCAGCCTTGGAGCATTTTGTGCTGCGAAAACAAATCCCTGCTCCTCTCTCGATGTGCTGTTTGGCTTGGAGTAATCAACCGGGCTCAATAAAATCATCAGCCATCTCCAGCCAGTTGTGCTGAAACCCTAGCACGATTTTGCTCTCAGCTGGGGAATTTTGACAGTCCGAACCCAGCAGAAAGAGCCCAGCTATTTATTTTTATTGCTGTGCTTGATAATTAATCCTAGAAGTTTTTTTCAGGACTTGAAAAATCTTTTTCTGAGCTGCTGTTTGCTTAACTGCTTCCCATGTGTTTCTTAGAATCACTTTTATTTGCTGGCCATGATTTTCATGGGAATGAGGTGTCCGTCTGTGGGATTCGAGCTCACATTCGTGGCTAATTATCTGAAAAAGGTCACTTTGATCTTTTCCTAAATACGCCTTTATCGCTGCAGCCCCAGTGAAGAGCACGGCCACCCTTAGGGTAGACTTGCAGAGAAGCTGCAAGCATGAAAATATAAAGAAAATTAAATTAATCTGGACAAAAAGAGAAGAGTACAGGTGTTTTCTTGGGTTTCTCGCTCCTCCATCCCGTTTACTCACTCCAGTGCTCCCGTGCACAAGTTTCCACCGGCATCGCCCAAATCCCTGCCCCAACAACCTCCCCCTTCGCCGTCCCCACGCTCCTTCCATGCGGCGGCGAATCTTTCCTGCCCGAGGTAGATCTTTCCTTCCTCTGGGCAAAGCCACCGTCCTCAGGAAGAAGGAAGGAGGAGGCTGCGTGTCCCAGCGGCGCAGGGAAAAGTGCGTGACTCTCTAGGTGGAGCCGCCATCGGTGAGTCAAGGGAGTCCCAACGACGCACGAGCCTCTTCCTCCTCGTCACTCGCCCGGGTGCCGGCAGGGACGGACACCCGAGCCCCCGCTGCCACCGTTAAAGCTTTGATTGATGGAGCTGGAGAGGGCAGATGTTTTATCGCTGCATCAGAGGAAAGGGCTCCGGGCAGATCCACCCACGGGGCCCCCGGGGAGATGCACCAGCCCCGGAGCTGGATTCTCAGGTCAGGGAGCAAACTTCCCTTAAGGATGGGGAGTGGTACGTTCTGGCCGAAAAAATGAGATTACCAGAAGGACAATATTGGTTTTTCCCCGGGTGTGGAAAGGCGTTCTGCTCGGCTCCCAGCATTGTGCGGCTTTATTCTTCCGAGGGGTGGATTTGGAGTTCACGGAGCCTGATGCTCACCCCTTCGTTAGTCATTAATTGGAGTCAAATACCAGGGACTTTTTGCTTCAAGCCTCGGGGCCTCTGGGCGCTCTGGGGAAGATCAGCATCCAGAGGAATTTTCCACAAAAACCTGTGATTTTCCCAGTGTCCACTTTTGGGGTTCCTCAGGACACGGTGACACAGCCCTGGGGTTTCAGCAAAGCTGAGAAAGCAGCTCGACACCAGCTGAGACAACCCCGCTCCAAACACCAGCCCCGGCCACCACCCACAACCCGTTTACGTGCAACTGAGCTGCCGGGAGCATCTGGCCGCGCCACCTCCCAAATTTCACATCCAAGCACAGCTCAAAAAAAAGTCACGTTGGTGTCGTGGAAATCCTGCCCGGCTCAGCTTCACCACCTCCTGCTCGATTTCGCAGCAACCGATAACAGAAGAGCAAGTACCCCTCTGCTCTGAGATTCAAACTGCTAGAAAAAGCTCATCGTTTGCCTTATAGGGAGCAAAATCTTCCCTTTAAGTTGAATTTCCAGCAATTTGCCAAGCAGAGACTGACCGAAAGGCCAGCGGGAGCAGCACAAGTCCCTCTTGCCAGGCTCTGGCAAGACGAGCGTTAGCGTTTTTTCAGCATCCCCTGATATTCAGCTGATGGGCAGGGTCTGAGGGAATGAATAACACAGTGGTTTCTCTAAATTACACGTGTGGTCGGAGAGGTCTGATGTGCTCTGGCTGCTTGTCACGCAGAGGACAGTTCTTTACCGAGGTCGTAAATGTTGTTTTAATGCAGTAAGAAGTTTCTCGCACGCCGAGTGAGCCGTTAGCCACCTTCCTTGCCCTCTCAAGTGCCTTAAAAGAAGTGAGCCAAGTGTCCCAGCTTACTGCCCCTCCGATATCCCAACCCCCAGCCCAGATTTGAGCTCCCAAAAAGTCCTGTTTGCCCCGGGAAAAGTCAAATCAACCCAAACTAAGGATGGATTTGGTTTGAGCAATGACAGGAAAGAAAACATGGAGATGCTCTCTTCTGGAGAGGCATTTGGGGCTTCCAGCTCAGCTGCACTTTTGTTTTAACATAATTATTGATGAAATCTCACAAAGTTTGGGATTCGGTCATCACGGCAAAGCTGAAGCTTGGGGTTAATCCCAACTGAAAAACACACACACACACACCCCAGCTGCTCTGCTGGGAACGGGGCGAAAGCTGCGTCAGCCCTTGCACAGCATCACTCCGGAGGATTTCTCATGCAGCTCCGGGGCTGTCAGGAAGCGATTAAGAAAGCAAAGGAAATAAAAACAAGTCAAAGAGTTTTGATCCCGCTCACCCTCTTCCCCCCCACGGCGCTGACGCCACAGAGTGGGATTATTCAGGGTCCCCTTTGAAGCCGCGCTTGCGTCAAAGGACGGCACCTGAAAACGGGGAATCGTCTCGATTCCCGCCTGGATTCGAGGCAAAGAGATGCGGGGGCTGATGCGGGGGCTGATGCGGGGCAGAGCCACGTCTCCGCAAACTCTTGGGTGGTTTGTTCGGTCGCTGCCATCTCTAACACAGCACATTTCCCAGTACCACAACGGGGATTGCACTGGGAAGCAAGAAAATATCAACCCTCGTCTACGCGCGTCGTGATCCGCATCCCCATCCCGGCCGGGGAGCGCAGCCCCGCCGTGTCCCACTGCTCTCCAGTGTCCCAAAAAGAGGCGTTCCGGAGCAAAGAGGCAACCCAAAAGTGGGTTTCTCCAAACCCACCCTCCAAAAAAAGCCAGGGGTGTTAGCTGTCTCCTCCTCGCCCCCCCGGGGAGGCTGCGATGTGTTTTCAGCTGGTCCGGCCGCAGCCTGACGTCACCCCCGCGCTGCACCTCCAGCCCCCGTTTCTGCTGGCAGCGCTCTAAAGATAGATCCCAGCGAAGATTATCAGCCCGAGCGGTATTAATAGGAGGCAGCTGCTCTTTAAAGAGGCTTCTAAATAATGTAAAGAAACTTCGCCGTATTTTTAAAAGCCTTTTAAGTGAGCCAAGCTCCCCCTCCTCTTCTCTTGCGCCCCCCCCCCAAGCCATGTGCACCCACATCTGAGTGATGTGGTGGCCCTGAAGGGTCCCGTGTTGTCACCCTGATTGCTCAAAGGCAGCTCTCCCACTGGCACGGGCTGGAGGACACGGCTCCATCCCGAAGGGAGGGTGGTGGCTGGTTTGTGGAGGTGTCCTGACCGCCCCCCCCGGGGACAGTTTAGAGCAGCGGCCTCTTGACAAAAGCCATCGGCAGAGCTGGTTTCAAGGAAAACCCAGTGAAATGCCCAAAGTAGCACCGAGCAGAGCAAATATGTCCCCGTAGGGCAGCGGGGTGGTACCCGAGGTCTTCTCCACGCTGACATGCTCTCCACGCTGGTGTGTGTGTGGGTTGTGTGTGGTGTGTTGTGTGTGTGTGGTGGGTTTTTTTGTTTGTTTTTGTTTTTGTTTGTTTAATCGGTTGGACTAGATGATCTTAAAGGGTCCCTTCCAACCTAGGTGATTCTGTGATTCTGTGACACCCCGACACATCCCCTGGCTCCACATGGCACGGCCACCAGCCTCGGGACAGGCTCTGAGAGGGGACAGTGTCCCGCTGCCACCTCTGCCGGCGCCTTTCATGGCACGAGGGGAAATAAAACGAGATCTGGGTCTTCCCTCCAGCCAGCGCCGGTTCCCGGGGCCGCGTTTAAGCCAAGCGAATGGCTCCCGAGCTCAACAACAGCCCGTGAAAACTGTGAAAAAATAAATATTGTGAAACCGGTGGCGGTGGAAACCAGCTGCAGCTGCCGGTCGCCACATCTGGCCACCGTGGCATGGCAGAGGCAGGGCCGGTGCGGAGGTCAGAGCTCCTGGGGTACCCCACCGCAGGAGTCCCGCAGTCCCCACAGCATCGCCGGGGGTCAGAGCTCCTGGGGTACACCTTGGTGGGAGCCCCGCAGTCCCCACAGCATCGCCGGAGGTCAGAGTTCCCCAGTATCCCTCCTTGGGAGCCCCGTGGCCTCCACAGCATCACCAGAGGTCAGAGCTTCCCGGGCACTCCTCACCAGGAGCCCCACGGTCCCCACAGCATCACCAGAGGTCAGAGCTCCCTGGGTACCCCTTGGTGGGAGCCCCACGGTCCCCACAGCATCACCGGAGGTCAGAGCTCCCTGGGTACCCCTTGGTGGGAGCCCCACGGTCTCCACAGCATCACCGGAGGTCAGAGCTCCCCGGGTACCCCTCCTTGGGAGCCCCATGGTCCCCACAGCATCGCCGGAGGCCAGAGCTCCCCGGGTACCCCTCAGCAGGAGCCCTGCGGTCCCCGCAGCATCGCCGTCCCTCCACTCAGTAACCTCATCCCCCCGTCAACTGAATAATGGAGTGAAACCTTAGCTCTGCTGCTCCCAGCCTGAAAATAAAACCCTCCAATGCAGCGCAGGCTCCTGCTGAGCCCTGCTCAGGGGGGTCTCTGCACCCAAAGGGGAGTGGGTACGGCATAAATCCCATTTTTTTATTATATAAAACCAGCCAGCGTCCAGCACAAAAGGGTCTGGGTTTGGGCTGGAGGAGGGGGAAAACACGGCAACGCGGGCACCAAACGTGCTGCCTCCTGGCCCTGAGCACCGGGAGCGACGCTGGTGCCCGCGGGCAGCAGATGCCTGTGGTTGTTGGACTAGATGCCTGCGGCGTGCCGTTGCTGCTAAAGGCCAAACCAGGGCGAAATTTATTGCCGTGACGTGAAAAGAGATGAGGGCAAATCCTACTGGGGTGGAATAAACGCTGCTCCCTGTGCGAATAGAGGCAGAAAGGGTAGAGGGGGGGGCGAACGGCGGGGATTTGTGCCCCTGGGAGAAGCGGAGGGTGGGCACGGCCACGACCTGCTGGACTATCTGTCCAGGTTTGGGGGGACCGGGCTCTGCAGGGGCTCCATCTCTCCCAGCCACCCTGCCAGGTCCCGTGGAGAACTTTCTAACCCTCAAGACGCACAATTCACACACTTGTGCTTTGAAGGAGGCTCTTCCTTTTGGCAACCTCGTAGTTGAAAGCGGAAAATTGCACAGCTCGCCCTCGGAGCTGGTGGCCGTATCATTAATCACGATTTTTTTTGTTGTTTTTTAATTTTTTTTTTTTTCTTAAATTAAATTCCAAAGAGGACACCACAGATGTGAGCACCAAATGGGCTGCTCGAGTTGACCTCCAATTGCTGGGGCACGTATTTCACTCGGGCTCAGGAAGTTGCTCACAGCCAGGTTTTTTTTTTTTTTTTATATTTTAAGGGTGGGTAGATTGACAAATAGGAAATCTATGACATGTAATAGCTGATAACGCATGATGCATTTCCCCCTGCCCTGTGAATTATTTGAGGCTGCGTTTTATATAAATATTATCATGCCTAAGGTTTCAGCGTGCGGCAGCCACAGATGACATCAGAGAGAGAAATTAAGCAATTCTCCTTATTTTAGGAGCTTGTTTAGTCCAGATATTTTAAGTTACGTTTTTGGCCCAGTATCCAAGCGATCTTTCTTCAATCTAAATAAATGTCTCCTATTAAAAAAAAAAAAAAAAAATAAAATAAGCAAAACAAAACAAAGCACAAACCCAACAGATGTGGCGAGCCCCAGAGTTGTTCCAAAGCAGAAAGCAAACCCAGGCACGTTTGCCAGGCCCCGGCCGCCCACTTAACCCAGCCTGTCAAAGCCAATAATAAAGAACACTTGTGCAGCGCTTGATGTTTGCAAACCGCGGGGCAGCTCATGCTGGGGACGGGCGGAGAGAGCGGGGTGATGGAGGAACACACACACACACACACACACACACACACACACACACACACACCACTTTTTAAGGGAGGATGTGGAGGTTTGGGGTTCGGGGAGGTGAAATTGGGAGGTCGCGGGAGAACTGAGCTCAGTTTTACCCCCCATTCCGCACACGGGCATTTTTGAAACCCCTCTCCCGTGTGGCTCAGAGGGTGTCGGGGGGGGGGGGTTACACCCCACTTGCACTGCTGGAAGGGAGCAGGGGGGGCACCAGCCGCTTTGCACACTGAGCATCGAAGAGGCACAGACCAAATCCCCCCTTCCCCAAGGAGCATTCGCATCCCAAACACCCCATACTTTTCCCACCGCACCTCACCCCTATTTTCCGTGCCAAAGCCAGGGGTTTTTTTTGGCTTCCACCATGCTCACAAGCCCCCTCAGGCCCCCTCCCTGGCTCCTGGCAGGGGGGGGATAAATAGCCCCTTGGCTCTCTCCCAAATAGCCCAGTCGGGAGCTCGGCAGCCTCGCTGCCCGGCGAAGCAGCGGGATGCAGCTGCGGGAAGCCAGAGGACGAGTTTGGGATGCTCCAACCCTAAGGGAGCTGCTGGTGGGAGAGACGATAGACTGGGCTCCTGCTGGGACTCACTGGGAGCTGTGGAGGAGGCTGGAAGGGGCCAACGCCGGTCGCCCGCGGTGCCTCCTGCTCTGCCCTTACTCTTCAGACAGTTCCAGGGCGATGCATTTCTTCCCCCCCCCCGCCCCCCAATTATGTTTTCCCAGCAGCTCTGCTCCCTGCCGAGGCTCAGCCACGGCTCTTGTGCCATCTGCCGACCAAAGGGTGGCCCCACCACATCGCAGCACCCACCACCCGGCACCCACCACCCACTTGCCCTGTCCTTACCCACCCTCTCCCCCCCCAGCAGCCCACAGCTGCCTCCTGCCCTCTCCTCGCTCCCCCCCCCGCCACCCCCTGCTCAACCCGGACCTGAAAGCATCCCTGGGAATTTGGCTGAATCCCAGAAAAACCAAAGATGAGACAATTCTGCTCCTTGGTTGCCATTCCTATGGCCACTGAGTGGGATGGGGCACGCTGCTTTCAGACCTGCTTTTGCAGGGAAAGAAGGTGGAAACAGGAATGGTCTGCCCAAAATGTCCGGGTATAGAGTCACAGAATCCTTTAGGTTGGAAAAAAGACCTTTAAGGTCATTGAGTCCAACCGTAAACCTGACTCTGCCGAGTCCAACCGATGGGAAAGGACAGCTCAGCGGCTGCGAAACCTCCGCGGGGAGACTCTGCGCTCGCTCAGCATCTTCACACCGTCCCCAGTGATCCCCACACGGGTAGCAATCCATCTGCCCACTGCAAACCGGGGGGGGGGGTTGCACTCTTCGGCGCGGGAATACAGAGGGAAAGGAACAGGTAGCCCCGACGGTTTGACGGAGGATGCTCCCTCCAACTGTCTCCCGAGAAAAAGCGACAGACAAGTCCCCAGAATGTAATTTTTCTGAGTTCAAATTTCCTCCATCTGCCAGCACGGGGAGACACTGAATTATTCATGACGCTTCACCAAAATAATCCCATTTAAAAATAACTCCCCTGCTTAAAAGACGGGCGAGAACGCTTTTAACACCGAGCGGTATTTTTATCTCCCGAGGGTGACACAGCAAACCTCACCCCCCCCCCAAAGCTCCGCAATTCCTGCCCCGTATCCACCGCTGACAGCGTGGGGGAAGGAGCAGGGGGAAGGATGTTCCCCCCCCCCCCCTTACACACACACCCCCCTTTTCCCTGCTCTGCTTTGGAGTTTTGGGGAGAAGCCAAGCTGCACATCTCCGGTGTCCAAGCAGAGGGCACTGCTGCCTAATGGTTTGGGCCAGGGCTCTGCTACAGGGGTTTGGTTTAAATCAATCCCCAACTTCTTCTGGCACAGAAGAACCTCTCCCGCTCGGCAGGTCTTGCTGTAGCAGCGGCCGAGAAACCCTCTCTCCATGAAATTCCCCCGATTTCAACAGAAAACCCCAGAAATAATAGCTAAAAAAAAAAAGGGTGATAAACCCCAGCCCAACAGAGCGGAGCAGAGCACCTGGGAATTTGTCTCAAAAGGGAAAGAATTGGCTAAAATAGGGGCAAAAAGAGATAAATAGAGGGCAGGAGGTGAGAGCCTGCCCCAATTTTGGTGGTTCAGCCTTGAGTCCTTTCTGCCAGTGCTTTATCACATCGAGGTGTCCTCCCACCCTGCCCGGGCTGCCCTCGCCAGCGCCCCAGCGACGTGGCCTTCCTCCCGCAGCCAGCCAGCAAGAGAATTCACCACCAAAACTTGCTAAAAGTTCCAAAGCTATTTTTAGCCCATGCATTCCGAAAAGAAACACATTTTTCTGCCCCCCCCCCCCCCCCAATGTTTCTTAGCAAGCTTTGGAGAGGGAATCTGCTTTCCCTCGCCCGCCTGCCGCTCGTTCGCTGCCATTGCTTCCATCTTCTCCGTTTTTTGTTTTATTTCACTGATGAAAAAGGGCAGAAAGTAGCTGGGAAAAAGGAAGAGGCTGCAGAAAACCCTTTTGAAGTTTAGTTTCAGCTGCACCAAAGCATTCACAAACTCCTTAGAGATGTCTATACACGTGCTCTGTGCTTGCAACCTCCCCGATGCACCCACCTCACTCATTATTCCCATTATATTCCCATTATATTCCTATTATATTCCTATTATATTCCTATTATATTCCTGTATTCCCTCGTTCTGAGCATTTTAAAACCAAAACCTCCTGGCAGGGCAGGAGGAAGGGGGGGGGCTGGCTGCCCCTCCGTGCTCCCGGCTGGCAGACTTGTGTTTCCAGGGCCTCGGATGCTCATCCGACATCGCATCGGGATCCTGATGCGTCCCGGCGATAGCTGCCAGAAATCGGATACTTTGGGAGCTGCGGTTGTGCTTCTGCCGCAGAAATCCTCCCGCTTAAACGCCCGACGGCGGCTGGGAGCCGCTTTCTCCTGATTTCATCTAACCTAGTTAAAAAGAGGAGTAATGCCCCTGGAGAGTTGTAATAAAATTAACTTGCCAGTCAAAAAAAAAAAAAAAAAAAAAGAGAAGCCGATGATTTATGATCACTTGTGATAGATCCTCTTAGTCTTCTTCCCAGAAATCCCCCAGGGGCCTCTCGCTGCCAAAAAGCGGCGGCTGAGGGATGAGGTCCATCCCCGGCACCGCGGGAAGGGCCCGATCCCTGGTGGGTGCCGACGTCCCCGGCACCGGGAAAGCTCCTGGGCACGGGGCAGGGAGCAGGGCCGGGGCTGGGCAGACCCGGCAGTGGGATTTGGCAGGGAATTGCCTGCGGAGATGATTTACAAGCCTCATCCAAGCCTCTGGATGTGTCAGAGGCCGCCGCTGCTCTGCGTGAGAGGGAGGGCTGGATGCGGACGTGAGGGCACAGAGAATGGGACGGGGAGCAGCCCCACTGATCCTGCCCCACTGATCCTGCCCCACCGCCTGGTGCTAAGCTCCGTTTTCCTTCACTCTCCCCCAGCTCGACCCACCCAGCCCTTCGTCTCCCCGCAGGTCCCAGAGCCAAACTCCAGCCTCTCCATTAATCTCGGCCTCACCGAGTCATTAGGGGCGGATAAAGCTACTTACCCCAATTCCTTCCTGCTCGTCTCGATCCCAGCCAAGCATTTTACCTTGGCGCCGGCTGCCTCCCGCCATCAACAAGCCAAGGTGTAATGTTACTGTCTGTTTGCTCTCGCCTTTTGGTGTTTCCAGTCCTAAACAAGCCATTTAAACGTGGCAATGAATCCAGCCGGGGACGGGGAAGGGGCTTTTGCACAGCCCTGGACTCGGAGGATGGGATGGCAGGAGCTCACCTTGTCCTTGGGGACCACGGCGAAGGGCTGCGGGGGGGCACTGTGGTGGCTGGCACGGGCAGGAGGCTTTAAGTGAGCTGCACTGTTGTTCCTGCACGGGGTTAGAAATTCTGGGGTTTGGGCAGCAAGTGTAATAGCCCCCTAAAAAATAAAAATAAAATCCCTCCAGGAACCCTTTCAGCATGCAAAAAGCCGCACTAAAAAGTTTCACTCTCCTACAAAATGTAAAAAGAGCAGGATCAGGCCCACAAAAAGGTACAGCACAACTTGAAGGCATCTCAGAGGACTAAGAGCTCTCTAGGAGGGCAGGCCAAGAGAAACAGCCTGAGCTTTACCCCCCACCCAAAGGGATTTTGCAGATGCTGAAGAAGGGCAGCGCCGTGGGCCTGCAAAAGCATCGCCCCACGCTGCGAAATCCTCCCGGGGAAGGTGAGCTCAGTGTTTCTCGCCGTGTATTTGGTCACAATTTCTTCTTTCCACTGGCAAATAAGGCAGCACCGAGTGCAGGGACATCCCACGGGCACGAAGGCACACACAGCTAAAAGCACGGACTACGGGGCCCGGGAATGAACCCATGAGTTACACAGAAATGAGGATCGACCTGCGGAGCTGTGAGCACTTTCCTCCCCAAGCCACTGTATTTATTTTCCCTCCTGTTCCAGCCCCTCACTTCCTTGCCTGCTTTTGGGAAGTTTATTTATTCAGCCTGCCCTAACAGTCCGGTTTGGTTATTTCGGTGGTGCGAGAGATACCGACCCAACCCAGACAAAAACGAGCTCAGCTCTGTCAGGGCTATCAGCAAACACCAGCCCCCGAGGCCAGCCAGGAATTTTAATTGAAATAGCCGGTCACTAGGCTCTGATAAGGCCCAGCATCACCCCACGGCCAGTGGGGCTCCCCACTGCCCCATGGGGCTACCAGGACCCGGCCCCGCTCCCCAACCTGGCCCAGGCCCTACTCCATGCCCTGCCGGGGGGGGTCTGCCAGTTCGGTGCCCACCCGCCAAGGCAGCACTGGGACAGACTGGGAGGGAACTGGGGCTCAGAGCTGCTGTCGGTGGGCAGCCCAGGTTGGTGGGGGCTCTCTCAGCGTCCCCCCCCGCCTCGGCCAGCAGGAGCTAGGTGGTCTGCGCCCCTTATCAGCCCTTATCTCCCGAAGCCACTCGCTAATGTGACCTTAATGGAGCTAAAATCGACTCGATTTGTTTTATTGCAGCTTAGTCCAAATCCTTCCCCCTCCCCCCCCCCCCCTCCCCCCCCCCCCCCCCCCCCCGCCCCTTCCCCTTCTCGATTCCCCTTGTTTTGGAAATACAGAGAGGAAGGGGTCTGGCTCCTTCCTCGTGAGCTGGAGCGGGGGGGGCAGCCCATGGGGAGCCGTGTCCAGGCGGCAGGGAAAGCCCCCCCGGGGACAGATCAGCCTTTCCCTGCCCCCCTCAACCCCCGGGGACCCCCCCCCACTCCCGCCCCGAGCCCGGCCCGGCGGCGGGGGCCGGGGGTGGTGCCTGGCCGGGTGGCGACAGGAGGGTCAGAGGCGGGGAGCGGGTCCCGGAGCGCACAGCCCCGCTGCGGGCTCCGACGGCCCCCCCCCCCCCACCCCCCCTTCCTTCCCCGGGCCCTAGAAGATGCTGCCCACCCCCTTCTCGGTGAAGGACATCCTCAACCTGGAGCGGCCGGGCGCTGCCGGGGGACCCCGCTGCCCCCCCGGCCCCCGGGCTGCCCGCAGCCCCGACGGGGAGGACGAGCCGCCGCCGCCGCGTAAGTGACCCACGGGGCCGGGGGGCGGCGGAGCCGGGGGGGACCCCAAGGATCCACTTTCGTTCCCCCGGGGTGGAAAACCGAGGGCTGCGGAGCCGCCCGTTGCATCCTCGCACCCTCCAGCCCTGATCCCTCCGGAGCCGGTATTCCCGCTCCCCGCCTTTTCCACCCGCTGTCCTTCTTTCCTCTCTTTTTTTTTTCCCCAAGGTTTGGGGGTTTTTTTGGGTTTTTGGGGGCATTTTCCGGGGCACCCCGGCAAGCCCCGGCGCATCCCGTCCCGCCGCTGCGGCTGTCCTCGGGGAAACGAAACGGCCCCGGTGGTGGTGGTGGGGGGAACAGTGGATACAGCTGGGTTTTCTCCTGCCGAAAGACACAAATCGCCACTATTTTCGGTGACGCAACCCCCCCGTTTCGATGCTCCGTAAATTGTCCCCGCTGGGGACGGGGAACGCCGCGCCGAGGCACGACCGGCCCGGGGGGGGCACGGAGCCGGCTGCGGGGATGCTGCTCCGGGGCGGCCGCCGAGGGGGCCTCGGACCGACCCCCCTTCTCCCCCCGCCTCAAATCCCACCGAGTCTCCTTTGCTCGTGTTTCCCTAAATGCCCGGCGGGTGCAGAGCGGAGAAACGGGGAAACCAGTAAGACCAGAGCCTGAGCGCTGGGCGGCACTGGGATACAGAGCTAGGGAGGAGGAGAGGGTGAGAGGAGCCCGGGAAGGACTCTCTGTCTGCAGATGGAGCCTTCCAGTACCCTATTTCCTCACAGCCCCCCCTCTAATTCCCTGAGTCCCTGCTGTGGCTGTCGGGGTACCCGAAAGCATCCCACCGGCCGGGGAGCGATCGCGGTGGCAGACCCCGGGCTGGCCCGTCTGCCACACAAAACCCCAGCAAATTAAAAAAAAAACCCAAACAACAACCAACCGCTTTGCATTTTCTCTCAGCTCTAACAATTTTTCCTCCTTCGTTCCCAGCCCCTTCTTTTTTTTTATCTGGTTTTGCTTAAATTCAGGGAGCTGTGGGATCCCCCTTTCCTCGGGTGCTGGAGGTAAATCCTGCCCAATGTCTGACTGCACTCGCTTCCATCCCTCTGGAATGGGACGGTGGGGAAGGGGGTTTGTGTTTTGGGCTACCCGAACTTGTGGCGTACCCCACGTCCCCTGTGCCCCTCCAGGCTGGGGCTGCCACGGTGGCAGCACCCACAGCGACACAGGCATCGTTAGGAGGGACTGAAAGGAGGAATTATCCAAAATTCACATAACAGTCAGGCTTCTGAGTCCACACACACACAAAAAAGGGAATTTTCTTGAGTTCCCATTAAACATCACAGGAAAGTTCATATTAAATTTATCAACTCTCAGCCCCGCTTCATCTTATTCCCAAGGAGCCCCGTTCCCAGTCTGATCCCTCCTTCGGAAACACGCCCTCCCTGGGAACGGAGCCGGACCTGGGTCTCACTTCGCTTGGGTTTTTTTTCTCGCTGCAGGAAAATGTTTGCTCGCCCACCCTTTCCAGGCAGCCGGGAAGAAAGCTGAGCCCTACCACCATCCCAAGCAGCGCCAGCGGAGAAAACCCCGCGTTTTGTTCTCCCAGGCTCAGGTGTTTGAACTGGAGCGGCGATTTAAGCAACAGAAATACCTCTCGGCCCCCGAAAGGGAGCACCTCGCCAGCGCGCTCAAGCTCACCTCCACCCAGGTGAAAATCTGGTTCCAAAACCGGAGGTACAAATGCAAGAGGCAAAGGCAGGATAAATCCCTGGAGCTGGCTGCCCACCCGCTGCCCCTGCGGAGGGTGGCAGTGCCCGTGTTGGTCAGGGATGGCAAACCCTGTCTTGGGGGCTCCCAGCCTTACCCAGCCCCATACAGCATCGCCGCCGGCCCTTACTCCTATAGCTCCTACTACAGCGCCTATAGCAGCAGCCCGTACGGTGCTAGCTATGGGGGGGGATACACCGGGGTGCCCCCCAGCGCCGCCCCCGGCAGCCCCGCCATGGACGTGAGCTTGGGCATGGCCAGCGCTGCTCAGCACCAGCCCACCCGTGTGCAAGCCACCGTGCAAGCCACCGTGCAAGCGGGGATCAGGGCTTGGTAGAGGGCCACGGAGGTGAGGATCACTTGAAAAGCAGCAAGGAAAGCCCCCCCCCTCCACTCCAGAGCCCACCCTTCATCCGACAGGAGCTGAATCCAGAGGGTTTCTGCCACCTGGGACAGACTCCGGAGCGTCCGTCCCCTCCAGGCAGCTCCTGTGGGTCACGGCTCTGCAAAGGCAGGTGAGGAGCGAGGGGGACGATGCCGCTCCAGCACTGCGGCGCTGGGGACACGAGGGCTGAGGGCATTTATTTATTGAAACACAAACGTTTCGGAGTCTGGCCCTTCCCGCTCCCAGGGGGTTTGATCTTCCAGGAGGCCAGTGCTCGGCCGTCAGGAGGGTGGGAACGCTGGTTCTCTCCCTACGGACAACCGGAAAACAGGGTCTGTGCACATCACTGGGCATTCACTTTTTTTATGAACTCTATTTAACGCCTTGAGTTCCTCTAATCTTTTGAGATACATTTCCGATTTATATTTCTTAATATCTCCCAGCACAGGTGTTAAATTTCTCTCTTTATTACTATTATTATTATTTGCAAATAAAAACCAAATTGGTGAAATTGTGTGCTTTCACTCTCTCACCACTCCTCACTTAGTATTTTGACTTTCCCTATCCACAACCTGCATTTGAGCATCAAAATCCGATCCAAAGCAAAAAAAACCTCACCAAAACAAAACAAATCGATCTTAATATTAATAATTAACCCAGAAAGATAATTGCCTTGTAGTCCAAGCTTGGGGAGCTCCCAAGGTTTAGCCCCCTCCCTCACTCTTGGCCAGTGTTTCCAGCTCTCTGTTGCTACTCCCTTACTGGTAAAATGGGTTTGCTGGGGGGTGTGTGGGGGAGCTCTGTGGTGATGGGATCACACGGGATCATCTGAATTACACCAACACCTCCAGTGCTGAACCGGTGCAGGATCCCCAAATCAGGACCCATGGGCGTCCAGTGCCTCGCTGGATTAAAGGACCGTGTGTATATTTTTATATATATATATTTTTATATATATATTTATGAAATGCAGGAGGGCTGAATGCCATCGCAGTGTCCCAAAGGGGAGCACAGCCACATCCCAAACAACAGCACGAATCTACAGCCTCACACTTCCAGAATACACCCAGTGAGACCTCGTTAGATGGACCCACTCATGGGCCACCCCTGGCCCCCCCAGCACGGGCTTTACTCGTATCGCGGAGGGGAGAAAAACACCCAAAAGTTAATGCCTGATGTAAAATGTTGGTTTAGTAGAGATTTTTCCACTGCAGTGCCAAGATATTCCGGTGATGGAGCCTGACAGCAATCCTGCACACACCTCCCACCGCACCGGACTGGGAAAATAATCCCCGTCCCCGCTCCAGGCTGCTGCCCCCCCCCGTCCCCACTCCTTTCCCGACAGCTTCTTATCCTCCCAGCGTTTGGTGAAAAGAGACTCGCAGGAGGCAATTAAGCTTTTATCTCTAATCCCACTCAGCCCCATCACTCCGGCGTTCGCTCGCTTCCCAAATGGGACGTCCCTGACATCCAAACCAAACCAGAAAACCCCTCTCCTGCCGCTCCGAGGCTTCGCAGCCCCCACACCCCCCACCCCAAGACCCTGGCAATGACTGGGTAAGGTGGCAGCCACGCTGGGTGCTGCCCCTTCTCCTCCCCTTCCTCCATCCACACTCACTCGGGGTTATCTCCCAAAAATCAGCTGAGTCTCGTCTCTCTCTCCTGGCTCTGGAGCAGCCAGGGGGACTCCACAGGGTCCTTGCCGGAGAGAAAAGGGCAGGTTAAAAGCAGGATTTGGGACACGTCTGTACAACCTGCTCTGGGCTCCGGGCTGCCGTAACCAAACACCCTCCTATAAAATCAACAAAGTCCTCCAGGGGATTTCAGGGAAATCTATTGTTTCCCTTTTTAAAGTTAAAAAAAAAAAAACACGCCCCACCACATGCCTGGGCTTTTCGGCTGAGGAAGAGGGGCTGGGTTTGAGTGAAGGATTTAGGAATAGAAGAGCTGATTAGAGCTGCCTTATTCCAACAGCAAAAGGAGTTTGCAGACAACAGGGCTATAGGAGGTCATATAAATATATATATATTTATATATACGTTGCTCAGAAGGTGCCTGCAGTTGCCAGGGATGCTGCTCGTCTGCCTCCCGGGAGCCAAATCCTGCTCCCACGGGGGTTTTCCCACCAGATTGCTTTGCCTTATGATGGGGCAAAATGATTTTTTAATCATGTGCTGCCCACACCTCGGTGGGGGTTCGCGGCTGTTTGTGTGGCGAGCGGGGAGTTGTTTTCCAACCAGAAACTCCAGGAGAGCGACTACAAATAGAGTAGATACTCAGGGAAAAAAAAATAAAAAAAAATATCTGTCATAACAGAGAGCTCGACTCGTGGTTTTTCTTGGATTCAGGAAGGTTTTGCTCCTTTCGGGTGCCTTTGAAGACAGGGCCTCGCACGATGGTGTAGGAAGGTGCTAAGGCTTCTTAAATAAATGCTGTCCCGTTCTGGTCAAGGAATTAGTCTGAGGTTTAGGCTTAAATTTTCATGTGGACCCTCTGCCCCTTTCTGTGCAAGCGTTTGCCCCCTGGACCCACTCTCCCTGTCTGTCACACCTTAACTTTCATTTTAGAGCCCTTGTTAGAGCAGCTTTGCAAAGCTGGTGAAAATGTCTTTGACGTCTTCCCCTATTTTTCAACAAACTGTGGAAGGTTTTGAAGAAAATCCTCAAAGCCCTCGAAATACAAAAAAAAAACCAAAACCAAAACAAACCCCAAACAAACCACAATCCTTGTATTTTCTTCACGGTTTTCCCCTGAAAACAGCGTTTCTCCAAAGAGCTCTAGGGACATATATAATTTCCACTACCAGGAGCAAGCAGAGCCCCATCTGGTTGGGGCTGGGGCAGGGGATGCAGAAGAGGTCCCCTTGCAGAGCATCCCTCCACAGCAGTGATGCTGTTCCCCCCACTCCTCTCACCAAAAACCCCCACCCCGGGAGCATTTTGATCCTCAAAAAAGGATGAACTCACTTAAGCATCCTTCTCTTCATTGTAAAAGCCATTTGCCAGCAAGAGGAGGGCAAAGGAGGAGGCTGAGGTTTGGCTGTGACCCCGTGGATCCGTGGGGAAGGGCGTCCGGAGCAAGAGGGAGAAACAAGCAGCCAGAAAACCCGCGGGAGCCAAGACACAACCAAAGGGCGTAAACTCCTGCCGGGGATCTCCAATCAGACCCGGGAGGCTTGGCTGCCTGCCGTATAAATGCGGAGCCGGGAGGGTTGGGAAGCCAGCGTGCCTCTGGGCAGGGAGAGGAAGAGGAGGATGAGTGCCGGGGTGCTCCCCGTGAGGCGGCAGAGAGCGCCCAGCAGCATCCCAGCGGGGATGAGCCGGAGCCCGACGGCAGCCCAACAGACCATGCCCGTCTCCTCCAGGCCCCGGACATCCTTCCTCATCCAAGACATCCTCTGGGATGGGGCAGAGCGGGGAGCCCGGCCGGAGAGGGGCAAGAACGGAGGGTTTGGCAGCCCGGAGGATGGGGAGCCGGGGGTGGCCACGGTGGAGGGCAGCTCGGCCCCGGGGGCTGCCCCAAGGCACCCCCCCAGGAACCCTCATCCCCCAGGAGCATCCCCAGCCCAAGCCCAAGGGACACCCCAGGAGGCAGACGCAGGTAAGGGGGTGGAAGCTCCTGGCTGAGCCTGCTGGTCGGGGCACGGCGAAATGTTTACCCGAGGGGCAGGATCCAGACCCAGCTGCCTCGAGCACCCCGGAGCCAAATAACTCGTGCTTTAAATACCAGGGAGTATCTGTGCTCTAGCAGTGGGAAAATGAGAGAGATCGCAACTGCCTGCAAACCTTTTGCCAGGCGCCTCAAATAACTCAAAGGACTGAATCTGCCTAAAATGCTATTTAAAAAAAAAACCACCAGCCCAGTCGATGCATTTCTGCCATATCTTGGGAAATAAAGTTCCCTTTGAACACAGGAGGTCCCCAGAAAGGGCAGCTTAGGGCTGCTAGATGGAAAGGCAGATTGTGCCCACCCGTGTGGCCACCAGCGCGGTGATGCCACCGCAGCCGAGCTCCTCGGGGATCTTCCGGGGATCCCCGTGTTGAATTTGTGCCGTTGGCGCAGGGCTCGGCCCCGAGTTCACCGCGTGCTCCTGCCCCTGCCACCGCACATCACGGGGCTGATTAATAACCACCCTGCTCCTCTTGCCCCGGCATCCCTCTCCCGCACCTAATTGCGCTACGTTCCCTGCGGGGAATAACGTTTTTACCCCAGGAGCGATGCTGAAAAATCACACTCCGAAGCAGATTTCTTTGACCGATGCCTCGGGTTGCAGCAGCGGCCGGGGCTGCGGGAGGGGACGCAGCTTTTCCTTGCCCAAACAGCCCCGGCCTGAGCTGCAACAGCCAAAAATGCAATTTTGAACTCTCTAGCGACCGGCTCTCGCTTGCTGGGAGAGCCCTTTGCCAGGGGAATTTTTGGCTTTACGTTTCCATTCTATTAAAAGAAGTTTCTACATAAAAGCGAGTTCGGAAAAAAAAGCTGATTATTACGAAAACCATTAAAAGCCGCCCCAAATCTCCCAGAAAGCGGGTGGTGTAAATCAGCGCAGCTCCAGGGATTTCGGTGGGACAGCTGTGGTTTACACAAGCTGGGAATTAAGCCCCTTGTGTCTATCTTAAGCGTTATGTTCACATCTTAAGAAAATACACTAAGAAATGACTAAAGGGGAAAAAAAAAACCAACAAAAAAACAACAAAAAAATTGGCTTATTTCCATCCCAAGCTGCGTAATACACAAAAAGGAACTAAGTGCGTAAATAAATTGACTAAAGAAGTTTTAATAGTTATAGTTGACACTTCCCAGGGAGCTCAGCACCTTTCTGGGTCGTGGCTCAGGCGGCCGATGGGTGCCACGAGAAGTAAGTCGGAGGCAAACACTGAGATGCTGCTTTGGAGTCGTGATCTGAGGCCAGGTCTGCAGTTATAGCTGTAAAACCGGGCCTGAAAGTTTAAAAATCTGTCCCCAAAATGTCTTGGAGTCGTGAAAGAGCAAAGGGAGGAATAAGCTGCACTGATTTCCCATTGCTGAGTTCTCCTCTGTAGCTTGAGGATAAAAAGCTGTTTTCTTTGGGGACCAAGACTTTCCCATAGGCACAGCAGAGGGGATGTTTCAAAGAAGTGCCTAAGAGTCTGAATTCTGCAATAAAAATCCCACGAGCTGTCGATGCCATAACGTACATAACGACAGAACCTTGAGGTTTTAGGCAGATCTCCACCAGCATTGCAAAATACCCCTTTCGGTATTATTTTAGTCCCTTGAACGTATGTTTGTATTGAACGCACGCTGATATGAAGTAGGAAAGTGGGATTTAGGAAGAAAAAACTCCCTTATATGACTTTAAGATTAAATTAAGTTAAATTGTTAAATTAAGCGTTTCATTAAATCAATACATTTCCATGGGAATATGAATATTTTGCTCTCTGGAAGGGAAAAAGCAAGTGATTCGGGCAATTTCCGAGTGGGTAACTGACTCTCAGCTCTTTCCCCCTAAAGATGCCACGGCGGAGACCTACCTGTCAGAGTGTGAGCCCCCCCTGCCCATCGCCCAGCGTCCCCCCAAGCAGGCCAAGCGCTCCCGGGCGGCTTTTTCCCACACCCAAGTCATCGAACTGGAGCGGAAATTCAGCCACCAAAAATACCTGTCGGCCCCCGAGCGAGCCCACCTGGCCAAAAACCTGCAGCTCACCGAGACCCAGGTGAAAATCTGGTTCCAGAACAGGAGGTATAAAACCAAGAGGAAACAGGTCGCCTCGGAAATCAGCAGACTGGACACGCATCTGGCCGGGCAGAAAGCGGCCGAGCTCCCCGGGGCATCGCTGCTGGCCCTGCGGGGGGGCTGGCAGTACCTGCCCTGCCTCTACTACTTGAACGGCTGGAGTCCCTCCTGGTGGTAACCCCCCCTCTTCCCCCCCCCCCTTTTTTTTTTTTTAAGCAGAAAACGTCCTTTTCTCTTAATTTTTAATTTTTTTTTTTTTTTTTTTTAAATACTGCATCACTCTTCCTAGTGCTGGTGGAAGGGGGGGGGGGACGGGACCCCGTTCGCAGTAATGGTCAGCATCTTCTAGTTGCCGCACAAGCCTCTCATCACTAACAGTGAAAAAAAAAAACACCCCAAAAAGCCAAAAAAAACCAACCCCAAGATTTTAAAAGCGTGTAATTCAGCACACTGGGGTCGATTTGCAGCTGTAAAATATTGCAGGCCCTTTTAAGGGCAGAAAGGGATGGTCCAGCCCCGGAGGCAGCGATCGCCCCTCTCTGGCCCCCCTAAATCACCCATGTCCCCCCCCTGAAGCTCTTGCCCTTGGCTGAGATCAAGCGGGCAAAAAGCAAACTGCTGATCCTGGGCTGGCACTGAAATGGTCCCAGCTCGGCCACTCGGGCCACCAGCTGTTGTGTCAGCCAAAAATTAGGCTTAAAAAAAAAAAAAAAAAAAAAAAAGGCAAAAAAAATGTGCATTTCTGCCATCGATATCATAATTTCTAATGGTCCCAGAGGGAAAATAGAGCCCCCCCCAAGAATTCTGTGTGCCACCGGGCAGCACTGCAGCCTCCACCCAGGGCAACGCACGTGGCTTTTGGGGAGAATTAAACCCCTTTCTGCCACGAGTGACAACAACCCGAAGTGCCCGACGGCCACGGAGCCGCGGCCGGGGACCGGGTTTGCCGGGAGGTGAGCGAGGACGGGGATGGAGCCACGCCAGTTCCACCCCCCCGCACCCCCAAAAACCCGTCCCTCTGCCCTTCCACCGCCAGGATGCCAACCCAGAAAGCGCCGGGAACAGGGACAATAGCGCAATGACAGATGAGTTTTGCATATCCGGGTGTGGACGCCGCTTGAACGTTCCCGTACAAGCCGTTTAAAATAGCAACGGCTCCACGGATCCAATGCCCCCGCCGGCTCTCAAAGCAGCAACCTCCCCGTTTGCGAGGGGAAATCAGCCCAATTCCCGGCTCCGAGGCACCGGGGCGGCAAGAGGATGGTGTCTTTACAAGTGATATTTTAGTGAGACGACAACTATTTGCACTAGAGCGGCGAAGTTTTATTTTTTCTGTAACTAATCATACTTAAAACTTTCCGTGCCGCCGAGTCCGTGGGAGAAAGGGTAGAAATAAATGAGATTTCCGAGAGAGGAAACACATCAACTGCTTTTTCTCAGCTCGTGTAAAGCAGCATAGCTCTGCCGGAACAAATTTAATCTTCCCAAACAAAAAAATACATGGAGGTTTCTTCCCCGTGAACCTCCAGAAATGTTCCTGTGGTGCCTGTTCATTCCGAAAGGGAATTAAAAATCTCAGTGCTCCAATTCCCTCCTGCAGCAGGGAAACCCAGACGATTAAAAAATGTTAAGAAACTGCCTGGATCTGTCCCTTTTGACAAGATTCTTGGGAAACTGATCTTTTTGCCTTTTGCCAATCGATCCCGATCTTGCAGAGCTCGGGCACAAAGCCGGAGCTGCTGGGGGCGCGTGGATGAGTTAAAACTCATGGGAAGGGAGGGCAGGGCGAGGAGAACACGCCAAAACTTCAGCCCGTTGCGGCAGATACCCAGTTCCTATGGCCAGCAAAGCTGCTTGCCCAGTTTGGAGGACAACCAGCGGCTTCCTAATTGTCTGAAAGTAACCCCTAATATCTGGAGATAAGGGATTTTTTTTATTTTTTTTTTTCTTTTAATTCCAGCTCCCGCTCTCGGATGCTGCGCATCCCCCGGCCCCTTCTCGCCGGGGCGGGAAGGCCATGGCTCCTGCACTTGTTGCAATGTGTTTCCAACCCGGCCCCGCTCCTTATCCACTTTGCACTTTGCTTATCCGCCGCTTGGAACAACAACAAAAAAAGCCTTTATGGCCTCCAAGCTCAGCCCCCGCAGGAACGCGCATCCCTCCCCGTGGCATCTCCGGGGGGGGGGGGTGGGGGGGGGAGAGGTTCCTGCCCGAACCCCACGGGCTCACCCAGCCCCTTGGGGTGCTGCTGAAATCAGTGCAGAAACACTAGATTTGCACTAAATACCCTGGATCAGCAGCTCTGCCCGCCCCCGAACAGGGATCACGGTGTGTCCTTTGCACCGAGAGTGGAAGAGCAGCGGGGACGGGCGCGTTACGCTGGGAAGGACCAAACCAGGCTGGGAAAATTGGATATAAACTGAACTTCTTGGACTCTTCTTTGGGAAAATGTTTGTGTCGCAGCTACTATTTTTTCCCCCCCCGCTCGTGGTTTACAACCAGTAAAAGATCCTTGTTGCTTCAACACCCAACTGCTCATACTTCACTTTGCTGGTATAAAGCAAGTCCAGTGCAAATAGTCGCTATTTTTGTACATTTTTTTTTTTTGGGTACTCTTTTATCTGATGTGCATTGGAATAAAGAGCTCAGAGTCTTTATTAAAAACGAGCTGCCTCTGTGGGTTCTTTTATATTTTTTTTTTTGCTCTGGGTTCGGATTTTCTTGTGACCCTTGTTTCAGGCAGAAAAGGAGCACAGCTCTCCCGCCAGCACCTGCTTCTCGCATCAACAACTGCGGCAGACGCAGCACCCGGCTGAGATCTGTGCAACGAACTGTCACGAGCGCCCGCTCACAAGGTTTGTGCAGGTGGGAAATCACCGCTCGTCACTATTTCCAGGGGGCTCAGCACCAAACTCTGCTCCATCACTCACCCAGCCGGGTAGAGAGTACCACTGAGCATCCTCTGGTCCCATTTAGCGTCCTAGAGGTATGAAAGAGGTGATTGTTGCCCAAAAGTAAGCACTTAAATGGTGTCCTACTTTCTTTATCAGCCCCAAAATTACCCGTAAATCCCACAATTTAAGCACAATCCCAGTGGCCTCCGGAGTTTTGCCCTTCAAGCACTGGTCCCAGTTTTTATTTCTGCCTCCACCTTCCAGTCCTGCGACCACCTCAGCGTGTCCAGGGGCAGCGCTGGCCTCTGCGGGACCATAAAAAGAATAATTTATCCCGGGAGCTGTCAGGATGTGGATGTTTCCCCCTCGTTCCGAGGCGGACAGGGACCGACCTTGGGTCCCAGCCGTGCCCGTGCACACACTCCCTCGCCTCTGCTCTTGGCAGCAGCAACTTTTCCCGAATGGAAAGTGAGCTGAAATACCACTACCCCCAGCCTAAGTTTGTATTTAAATAGCTTCAAAATTAAAAAAAAATAAATATCAAAGCCAAAGTTGGCATCAAGACTGCAAAACGAGGTCTCAGGGGAACTCCTCGTGCCTTGGGAGGCTGGTGCTGGATCCTCACCAGCCAAATTCTCAGGTGGACGATGTCACCTTCACCGATGTCGTGGAAGGGAACAGCAGCTCCTGTACGTGGGTGACTGTTTGTCACAGGCAGTGACAAACAGCGGTCCCCACAGCCGGGGCTGCGAGCCGGGTGTCCTCCCCCTGCGCTAATCCTGCCGGCAGCACAGTCCTTATAAACTCTGCCTTGGTCATACCCCAGACCAAAAGGCCATTGTGCTGTAACACAGGCACGGGAAAGTGAATATTGGCATTGATTTTTATTTTCAAATCTGCCAAAGCAGGTTCTGGGTCAGAGCTGGGGCTGATGGGAGGCAGGGACGGAGGCAGGGACGGAGGCAGGGACGGAGGCAGTGATGCAGGCAGGGATGCAGGCAGGGATGGAGGCAGGGATGGAGGCAGGGACGGAGGCAGTGATGCAGGCAGGGATGCAGGCAGGGATGGAGGCAGGGACGGAGGCAGGGATGGAGGCAGGGACGGAGGCAGGGACGGAGGCAGTGATGCAGGCAGGGATGCAGGCAGGGATGGAGGCAGGGACGGAGGCAGGGATGGAGGCAGGGACGGAGGCAGGGACGGAGGCAGGGACAAAGGCAGGGACAAAGGCAGGGACGGAGGCAGGGACGGAGGCAGGGATGCAGGCAGGGATGCAGGCAGCAGTTCCAGCTCCTTCACAGCCTCTGCCATGGAGAAATATCTCAGCTGGCTCGGCCCTGCCCTCCCTCCTCTCCTTTTCTCTGTAACCCTCAAGTGGTTTCTTTATGGACAGAATATAGACTTCCAGTTGGCTTTTTCTTCTTTTTTTTTTTTTTTTTCCCAAGCACAAAGCACGAGGACAAAAAAAAGGGCTGTTCCATTTGGATAACCAAATCATCCAAGAGTGTTAAAGCATTAATCACAACAAGGGCGAACGACATGGCAGGCTTTCCCGGTGACAAATATCCCCTTGATTAATGCAGAAAAGAAAAATCCCGCCCTAACTACGGAGACGTGGAGTTTTAATCAGCCTTAACGAAGCAGAACTCCTGTTTGTACGCAACTAGAAACAGAAAGCATCATTTAATGTCTGTGAATTAGTGTCACGCTCGGCCGCAAACAGATCCATCAAGATTAAAGAGTGTCTAATGCTGACACAACATTTACACTTGTTTGTGCCAAATCATTTATTTAAAGCTTAAAAAAAAAAAAAAAAAAAAAGAGAGAGAGAAGAAAAAAGGCTGCCTTTGGATAATGTAACTGTTGACTAACATTTGCATGCAATAAACCACATACTTGGCAAGGACTCGCAGGACTGGAGCCAAGAAAAATCTTCAGCTTGACCTACACAACATTTGCAAAGCAGAGCAGTGGGAACAAGTTCCCTACACGGAGCTATAAACAGGGGATGGAAAACGCAAAGGACACCCAAAGTGCCAGGCTGCATCAGTCTGGTGTTTCCCCCCCCCTCCAGTTTTGGTACCTGCTTGTCACAAAGATGCTTTGCAGGGAAGTGCAGGAAACATTTCAGTGATGAGCACTAGGATGCACCTCTTGGAATGTGCGGATGCTCCCCAAGGAGAGAAGCAATAAGAGCCAGAAAGAACAAGGCTCTTAAAAACCCTTGAGGATTTTCAATATTTCATATTCTTATTGTGGATGTTCTTGTCATCCATGGGAGCCCTCCCTTTCTCTCTAACCCAGCCAGTGCCTTGGTGGCAATGCCATCCTGCAGCAAGGACTCTCACAGCCTGTTCTGAGGTGTTCTCCCTCACTAAAGCCACCCCATCAGCAGCAATGCCCAAGGAGGGGATCAGAGAAACACAGGAGAAGCGGAGCGGCACAGTCCTCAAGGCACATTTTCACCATGATGGACAGCCGATGGGGAAAGAAAAGGAAAAGGGGGAGGAAAAATTAAAAATAAAAATAAAAAAATACTTTGGAGATGTGGCAAAATGCAGCTTTGCAGCTTGGCGTTCCCATGGGAAACTCCTTCGCTGCCTCTCACAAAAATCCAAGGCACATTCCTCCTCTTTCTTCTCTTATGGTCTGGGCACCATTTATTTAAGAACAGCCGAAGGCAGAGAGAAATCCGCAGCAAATGGCCCTGGAAGTGCTTCCAAAGCCGTCTGCCTGCCGTGATTTATGGTGGCCCACTCGCAGAAGGGAAAGTTGAGAGATAAGACAAGTATTTTTACAGGAAAAGGAGTTAAGAGCGAAGCATATATGGGTGGGTTTTGTGTTGAAATGCTCTGGTCTTGGAAGAAAAAGGAAATGGAGCAAAGAAAAAGGCTTTTGGAGTCAGGTACTGGGTGTCCGAGTGGATGGACTCAGGCTCGTTGCTTTGTTCCCCAGCCCAAAATAGGGATGAGGGGCACGATGCCTGTCACCCATGGTCACCTCGCTGTGGACCCCCCGGCAATGCCCTTCCTAGGGGCAGGGGGGGACGAGAGGCTCGGAAGGGAGCTGCAGGGTCTGGCCTCTGCCTCCAGCCGTGCCGCTCGGGGGAGTCGGCCTTTCCTTCTGCTCAGGGAGCTGGCAGGGACAGCAAGGACATAAGGGAGGCTCCGGCGGGACATTCCCACTGGCCGGTGCCGGAGCATGGCAGGAATCTCCACCGTCAGCGGGGGAGGATGCTCATGGCGCTGTAGCTCTTGGTTTTGCCCAATTCTGTTCTCACTTAGGGCTTTTTCCAGCACTAGGGTTTGGGTTTCTAATAGATATGAGCCATGCACCTCTTCTTTTCATCCAGAGCCTTTTGGGGTGACCAGATTGTCAGAACAGTGAGGGTTTTTTTCAAACTCGAGGTGGTGTAACCTCGGAGTAAGGCCAGCCCCTTGGTCATGCACAGCCCCGCTGAGCCCTGGCTGCCCAGACTGAGCTTCCCAGGGAGATACAGGCTGCATCCCCAGCAGCGTGGCCAGCAGGGCGAGGGGGGGGGATTCTGCCCCTCTGCTCCGCTCTGGGGAGACCCCCCGCCCAGTGCTGCCTCCAGCTCTGGGGCCACCAACATCAGGAGGACATGGACCTGTTGGAGCGGGGCCAGAGGAGGCCCCGGAGATGCTGGGAGGGCTGGAGCCCCTCTGCTGGGAGGACAGGCTGAGAGAGTTGGGGGGGTTCAGCCTGGAGAAGAGAAGGCTCCGGGGAGACCTTGGAGCCCCTTCCAGTCCCTCAAGGGGCTCCAGGAAAGCTGGGGAGGGACTCTTGATGAGGGAGGGGAGCCCTAGGAGGAGGGGGAAGGGTTTGACAGTGAAAGAGGGGAGATGGAGCTGAGATGTGGGGAAGAAGTTCTTTGCTGTGAGGGTGGTGAGAGCCTGGCCCAGGTTGCCCCGAGAAGCTGTGGCTGCCCCATCACTGGAGGGGTTCAAGGCCAGGTTGGAGGGGGCTTGGAGCAACCTGGTCTGGTGGGAGGTGTCCCAGGGATTGGATGGTCTTTAAGGTCCCTTCCAACCCAAACCATTCTATGATATTTCCAGCTTTTAAGACTGAGTTTCCAACACAATATGATTTTACATCCTCTGTGTCCAATAGTTTTTGCATCACCTGAGCCTGGCGAGGCTGAATCAGGGCTCTCAGCAGTGACAGTGCCAAGGAGGACAGAGGGACCCCTCCTGAAGACCCCATGTTTCCGAAGGGAGGTAAAAGCAGGGATATGGGCTCTTCGGCAAAGCCTCCTACGGTACTTTTCCACCGGCCGGTGAATGGCCCATCCCAGGCGGCACAACGGGGTCCTGCTCACACCGCGCCGGAAAGCAAAGGGATTAGCACAAGTCTCTCTGCAAACAGAGCTTGGGTGGGGGCACCCAGGGCTCCTCGCCACTCCCCTGAGAATAAATGGCTGGGTTAACTGGGAAAAGGCACCGGTCGAGCTCTCGCGAAGCAATTATTCATTCGGAGCCACTTTCTCATGGGGGCTGGCAGCGCCCGGGCTTCTGGGTTGGAGATTTGCAGGATTTACACAGGACAGAGCGACTCTGGGGTCCACCCAGAACAACTTCCTCTGCAGAAGGATGTTCAAATGCTTTACAAACATCGTCCCAACGGCTGCGCCGCTCGGTCGGGGCCCAGGGCAAAGCTCCCACAGGGTTGGGGCTTTTGGAGCAGAGCAGCCCAGAAGCTGCGGCAAATGCCAGATATTCCCCTCGAACACAGGCAGATGTTTCCCCCTCCCAGCCGGGTCTGGAGCAAGCGGAACGTGGGCTCCCCTTTTGTACCAGCTAGATAATATTAATCCTTTTTCTAGACTCAGAGCGCTGCGGCGGCCGGGAGCTCTGCCAGCGTCTATGGAGTTTGTTTGCTGCTAGGTATCGTCACGTACGAGGCAAGGGGATGCAGATTGCTCAGCTCCCAGGCAAGTTTCCGTGATGAAACCGAGTTTTTCCTAAGCACCAGTGTTTTAGTCTGGATATCCATGTTGTTCCACCGCGAATAGCTACCTGCATCAACAGTGCCCCCCTGGAATGGTACTTCCACATTACAGGCTTTATCATTTTGCCCTTTAAAAAGAGGGGGAACGGAGACAAACCCACAAGCCGGCACCAATTCTGCACTGCAGCAGGTTCCCAGGAAACCACCAGCATCCATATAAACCCACTACGGGAGCTCAGTTCCCTGCTCCCCAGAAACGTGATATATTTGATGACATGAGCACGAAGAGGTACTGAATCCAGAATGATTCGGGTGGTTTCCCATCTCAAGAGCCAGCCGCTCAGCCTAATTAAACAAGGAGATGGTGATGGTCACCACCAAAGCCAGCAGTAAAACTTCCCAGACCCAGGACTGCACCCCAAAGCCACAGCCTTGTCCCCATCAGCACAGGCAATGTGGAAACACTGGGGTTTTCATGCAAAATAATAGGCAAATGGAGAATTTTAGGGCAAAAAATCCTGCAGCAGGACCTGGGAAGCCTTCAAGGAGGCTTCACAAGGTTGGAATCAATGCAGGGCAGCCCATGCCCAGGCACCAGACAGCCAGGAAAGTACCAGCGCATGGTCTAACCCAGGGTCTGGAGCTCTCAGGCTTCAGAAGAAGGACCAAGGCACTAATTTTATTTGTGACACCAAGATCTACTCAATTTTCACCCAGACTTTGTGGTCAGCAAGGGACGGGGGCGCCCTTTGCTCTCTGCAGCTTTCCCAAAGGTCTCCCCATTCCCAGCCCCAAGAACCTCTGGGAATTAGTTAGCAAATGACCAAATTTCACCCCTCCTTGCCAAGCGGCTTTTCGCTGGGTGTCGACGGCACATCAACCCTCCTCATCCTCTGTTTGCCCTGGTGAAAGGAGGAATTACCGCAGTATTTATCTACCACACTCTCTTTCACCAGGAGACCATTCATCTCCTTTGCAAAGCAGCCTCGGGCGCATCAATCAAGTTTCTCGTACCACTTGCTAAAAACTTCGCGGGGGGCCAAAGCTTTAAAGCAAATAAAATATCTCAAAATGTTATAAGAAGGTGATTAATGTACTTGGAGGATTTCATCGATCAGTGGTTGGGTCTGGGCTGTGCCGGCTGTTGTAGACCTGCATCTCTGAGCAGTTTTTTTGGAGGGTTCAGGTTCCTCCAGGCAACCACAAATAGACTTTCGCTCTGCAAATCGTAGCAGGTGAAAAAGAAAACAGGGGAAAAGCCTGAATTTCCTCCTCCCCCTGCCCAAAAATACTAGTACTGGGGCCTCCGTGCCAGCAGCAGAACAGCCGGTAAGTCAAGCAAAGGAGGATGCTGCACTGAGGATGTATATTGTGGGTATGGGACCTGCTTAATGGTATGGGACCTGGGACCCAGACCAAAAGGCTCATGGCCCAAAATTGGCATTATTTTGGGCTGGAATCACATCCACCTCCTCCACAGCCAAGCTGCAACGCTCCACGACAGATTTACACCTGCAGAGCTCGGCGGAAAACACTTACCTGTTCTACAAACGGATCTCTTGTCTTCTAAAAGGAATTAAATCTCGTGGATAAATACAAATGTTTTTATTCCCTTTGTAGACAATTGTGGCAGAATTAGATAGCGGGTGAAGGTGTGGCCGGAAAACTTTTCACTCCATGGGCTTCATCTTGTCATCCAAGACAAACACACAGCTTAATGAAATTTCAAGAGGGAAAAGGTGAGATATTTGCCTTTATGTTCATTACCCTTCAAAGCAGAAACAATATTTGAAGAGAAACAAAGAATTGGGCAAACTAGATAATAATCAGATGCGGTGAACAAACAGCCTAGATCCTGGATTAATCAAATGACTTAAATAAAAATCCAAACGCCGGGGCTCTGGTGGCGCAGGAGAGCACCCGCGTCCCATGGGGAACGTAGCGCTGGCACCCACCACCGTCCCCGATGTCTCTGCCAGGATGTCCCCCCAGATGGCACCCCCAGACACTGTCCTGGGGCTGTGGCCGTGGCCATCACCACCGTCCGTGTGTCCCAGGGACCATTCGTCTCCCGGCATCCCGCTGTCCTCACAACCGATGCTCGGGGTGCACCTTCCACCCTCCGGCAAAGCCCTCGGCTGCTATTTCTCCTTTCACCCATACAAGTTTCAAGATATTACAGTTACTACTTCATTTTTTTTTTCCACTTTTCCACTTGTCTTATATACTTACAGCCCCCCTAGGAATAATACCAGTTGGGAAGTTCGTAAAACACGTGCTGCACGTAAAAGGGAATTTATTTGTTGGTCCCAACCCAAGACTTCAACGCACCAAGTGGTGACCGCAGCACAGCAAACACCCGCCGCCCTATAGGATCTTCGCTGCAGGAAACCCTGCAAGCTTCGGGGGTTGCCATGGTCCATCAGATAAATAAGGCGCATTAAAAAATACTCTCGAAAAGATGTTTACACAATAATCTGTAGTGGTTCCAAAGAAACCATTACTGTCACTTAGAAAATCAGATGCGTTCCCAGGGCGAAACGCCACCCAGCCCGGAGGGAGACGGGGATGTCGGTGTGTCACGGCTCTTGGCAAGTGCCACATGTCCACAGGTGGCACCTCCAGCAGCTCATTCCTCCTCCTGGGGAGCCGTCCTGAACGTTTGGAGGTGGTGGAGGAGCTGGGGAGATGCCCTCGGGCTTTGCTTGCTCCCCTGCTTCTCGGTACCCACGTGCCCCATGGATGTGTCCCGTCCTGCTCGGTGGCTCCAGGAATTCCCCGTTTCCACTTAACAGCCCTCAACGAGCCAGGCAGATGCCAGAGGTTTAAAGCAGAAAGGAGGGAAAAGAGATAACCATCGACGTGATGTTTTGCAGAGGTCCTTCAGCCTTTCTAGTAAACTCAGCCAGCCTCTCCATCCAGGGAAAAACCATTCCCTTCTCCTGCTGGGAAAACTGGGGCTCAGCTCAGGCGTTCCCAGTTCTGCAGCCACCCCAGGCTCTCCTAACGGACAGTATCTCTTTATTTCCCTCAATAACCAGGCACGTTTTCCGTCCTGATTTGCAGCACCAGTAGGACGCAGCCCAAAATAAGCATTTAATGAAGTCAGACAATTTGTAGGCAACCCAAAACCAGAGGAAACGTAAGAAAAGTTTAAATTACTCACCGGGCAACCGGAGGGAGAGCAGCCTGGAGTCCTCGGGGGTGTCGGGGCCGAAGGGCTGCAGCCACATCTTCCTCTCGGGCAGGCGAGGAGAGCTTCTCCCAGGGCATCTTGCAAGGGCCCGGAGTCTCTCTCCACAGGTTTTCAGTTTTCCTGGATGTTTTTCCTTTCTTTCAGCAGACTTCATTCAGAGCTTTGACAGCCTTGAGGAATCCAGGGGTAAAAATCCCCTTAGCCCCCCCGCCCCCTCCAGGCCTAATGGGGGAGACCTGGATGGAGAGGAAGAGGTGTTATCAGCAATTTACCCGCGAGTTGAATTGCGTAATTTGTGGCCTCTGTAACCACACATCAGCCGAGCACAAAAATTCCCTCCGGTGCAGACACATAGGAGGGGCATTTCTCACTTCTTGGGGAATTGCTGGGAATAAGATGGAGCTGAACGGTGACTGTGATAAAGAGGAACGTTGGTCCTCATCAACCGTCACGGAACACCAGTTTTTAGTGTTTTAAGATGCATACGTGAAGTGTGTTCCATACCTCACCTGTCAGGGCTACATACCTGTTTACTACACCGGGGGGGGGGGAAGGAGGTTGAATATTTACTCTACAATATAAACAGAAATAGAAGCCTGTCAAAAACATTTTGCTGAGCAGAAATAGCACGTTATCTTTTGATCTTGTCTCTTAAGCTCATCAGCCAGGCGGGGCAGCCCGCTCCCCACCCCAGCACCTTGATGCTCCATTGCACCTGCTTGATTTTTCACTGACAGTTAAAAAAGAAAAACCAAACAAGGAAAAGAGAAAGGGAGGAATAGATGAGAAAAAGAAAGTCCTTTTTCCTTTGGGGTGAACCAAGGGCAGCAAAATCTTGCTGCTGCTTCCCTTCGCAGCCAGCCTTGACTCCCCAGGTAGGTGTTTGGTGCTAAATACCGTAATTATCGTTATTATTCCCCGCTGAGCTGCCCTTTGCCAGCCCAGGAGGGACTGCTGGCTGGATGCATCCCAACAAAAGTTAATCTTTAGGATTTTAGGTACATCTTTTAATTGCTGCACTGGGAACACGCCGAAATCAGTTCCTCCTGCACACCCAGGGGGTCAGCATCTGTTCCAAACCTGTAATTTTCCTAAAAAAAAATACCGATAGGAAACAAATTGTGCTCCAACCCCTTGTCGGACTTAAACGAGGCTGTTCCCAAAATAATCCTTCAGACCCAGCTCCAGATTTTGAAGGCTGGAGATTTACCCTGAGGAGTTTCAGACTCTTTAAATCAGAGCTGCACAGTGCTTGGTAAGCCGAAATGTTATTTTAAGACAACCTGGGTTTCATGCTAGGTTCAGGACGAGGACCAAGCAGTTCTGCCAGGTTTATTCGAGGTAAAAAGGAGCCTAAAAAATCCCCAATCGTCCTGCCATTGGAAAAATCCAAATTTAGAAATAAAGTACGGCGGACTTTGGACCAAACTTTGGTCCCAAAATAACCCACCACCACCTAAAGAGGTGAGGAATTCCTTCTGCTCATGCACGCGTCCCAGCGTTAGCAGAGCCCGTGGTACAAACCAGGCTGCGATCCCACCCCCCCAGCGATGCTGCGATGCTCGCGGAGCCCCCCAACTCCCGCAGCAGCCGCAGAGATGACAAATAACACAGGTTCGTTTGTCACAGGGACCAGAGCAGAGCCAAGCTACCCATGTCAGACACCAACCTGGAAACCAAAGTCCCTGTACGGAGCCAGAAACATTTTCCACCCGGAGCTGAAACAGTCGCTCCACGCTGGAAATGTCATAATTGAAAATTATGAAAAAAATAAAATTATTTTTTTTAAAATTCTGAAAATCGAAAATTCTGAAAATGAATTTTTTTTTTTTTTTTTTTTTTTTTTTTTCCTTTAGAGCCCACTTTGGCCGAGCGCTGGGGTCTCCTTTGCCCTGGGGACAGCTTCGTCCAGCTGGGCTCTGGGGCAGCTCAGCAGCTCCGATCCACCTGGTGCTGCTCAGCCCAGCTTTAAGGGAATTATTCCTCCCCCAGCAGCAGTGCTGTGCAGAAGCCATACCCATGAACACGTCCTTTGCTCTTTACCGAAGGGGGAGGCAAGATCTAAAGCAGCTTCGTGTGTTCTGGGGTTTTCCTTTCAAATTAGGCAGCAAATATTACTGAAACCTCAGCAAACGAGCAGCTCCCCCAGGGCCTTCACCCCATGCACTTCCTTGACCAGGAGGGGGGAAAAGAAATCCCAATTTGGGAATTTGCTTTGCTGCCGAACAAGCCACAGTCTGTGGGTTCGCTTTGCAGATCTCAGAAGCCAATTCACTGCCAAGAGGACTAAGTTCCAAAACTCTTCAGCGGCTCCTAGAGGAGCTCAAGCCTGAGATACAGATGTCAGCTCCTGCCAGGCTGCCAAACCCCTCCCCAGAGGGTTTTTTTTTTTATTATTCCTCCAGCCTGACGAGGAAGGGCTTTATCTGACTCAGCTGGTGAGGTGCTGAGCCTGCCAAGGGTTCAGGGAACACTAGAAGGCACCATTCCCCCAGAGATCAGCCTGCCCGGCTGCCACCAGCAGAGCCAGACACCCTCCTGCCGCTGGGTGCCCAAAGACACAGCCAAGGAAAGCCACGAGCACGAGCCTAAAAGGACAAATATCAGAATATTTTATTTTCCTTGAGCTCCAGTGATACAACTGTAGCAGCATTTCACAAATGAACTCCTGCATTGTTCAATATACATTTCGGGAAAACACATTAAATCCCAAGGCAGGCAAAAATAATACAAATGAAGAACTGCGGACAAAGTTACTCATCCTCCCCCTTAAATAACATGTGCGTTTGTTGCAGCCAAAGCAGCAGTACACGTTTCACAGCCCAGGTTAGAATAAAAACTTCAGGCTCGCAGCAGAACTCTCAAATGCAAAACCTAGAAGAGATGAGGAAGCTTCAGTGAAGGGGCTTTCACCTGGGGATCCAGCATCGCGTCCAGCAGCAAACAATTTAACCTCAGACACCTCTGCGATTATTAGACCAACTGGGCAGGTCCCCAGCTGCAGAATGGGGAGACTGGTTTTATCAGATACCTGGGGTAGCCTGTAAAGAGCTCTATGAACATACAAGTGCTCCTCACCCACTCTCAGCTGGAGGCAAAGTCCCCAAGAAAAGCTGGTCGACAATTATTTATGTGCTCAAAGCTCAGGACGCACTCACATTTTTCTGGCTAACAACCAAAATGGGATGTTACCTCCCCCTCCAAGCAGGATGCTCAGCTGGCCAAAACCACGACCACCCTCCCGATGGCTCCACAGCCACGGCCTCTGTCCCCTGGGAACATCCATCCTTCGTGTCCCAGCTACTCACCGGTTACTCCAAACGGGAGGTGAAGCTCTCCCAGAATAGCCAAGGTGAAGTCAGAAACATTAAAGCTAAGCAGCCAGAGGAAGAGGATGATGCACTGGGGGACGCTCGCCCAGTATGACTCCTAGCTACTGAAGTCACACTGGAAGCCGTCGCCTTCCACGTTATGCTACAGCTTGCCTCTTTTTTAATATTAAAGTGACCCAAAATTTTCATCTAAGTGTTCACGCCCATCTCCGATGGAAATATTTTGTGCAGTTCTGGTTCCTGTTAGTGACTCTCCAGTTTCTAAAGTCGACAGAAGACGACACCCAAGGCTAACGGACAGCTCAAAGACCCCCCCACCCCGAGGATCTCCGTGTGCAGAGAGAGCCAAGGGCTTTCTCCACCGAGCCCAGTGGCCTCAAGCTTACAATTTTCACACTTTAAGACACAGGGTGCGTTTGACACAGTGATTCGTTCAGTTTAAGTGACCCAAAGAAAAAAAAAAAAAAAGGCATCAAGAAGCTCCTTTCACCATGACCGGTGGTACAAGGTTCATTTACACAAGGCACACGCAACACCACCCAGAGAGGTGCTCTTTGATTTACCTTCTCCAAATAACGGAGCAAAAGGACTAGCTCTGCTTAGTGTCATCCTACACAACGCACCTGGCTGATGGGACACCTCCGGTGACACGGGCCAGCCCAAGAGCTGCCACAACAAGCTGGAGCCACATCTCCAGAAGCTGCCCCCATGCCCAGCAGTAAGGAGATGCCACCAACTCGAGACATCGGCTGCTCCCGGCAGGGCAAGCTCCAGGGAGGATGGAGATTTGCCAGCTGGTGGCTTGTAACTTATATTCACACATCCAGGCTCCTAAAATCCCTCACTGGCTACCGACCACCCAACTAACTGGCTATGGGACATGTTTTGGTTTGGAAGAGCTATTCCCAGGTGGAGCAGGGCACGGAGCGAGGCCACCACCCTTCCCGAGCAGGCACAGCTTCGCCGGCCACCGCAAAGCTCAGCATCCCGCAGCAGCAAAACCAAACCCACAGCACGAGGAACCTCTTTAGGTAGTTTTTCTCCAACACCCCCCCCCCCCCAACAGAGATGAGCAGCAGCTTATTGTCAAACACGGGCTGGGAGGTGCCTTGGGTTCCGCAGGGAAGACTCTTCCCAAGGCTTTCGCTGCCGGTTTGGTGCTGTCACGATGCGACCCTTGCGACTCAGTAGCCAAACTGTAAACAGAAGCTCCGGGTCCCCCCCGCCCCAGGTGGTGGCTCTGTCACCCCCGCTTCCATCCCACTGGCTATCGAGATGTGCACGGTGGCTCCTGGAAGCGGGATGAGGGCCTTAGTGAGAAAGAAGTACAAATAAATTAAGGGAGGATGAAGACTGTTGAGCTATCACACACCATAAAAATGTACCTTTGAAAAAAATGTTTGTGGAAAAAAAATACTATTCTTTAAAATCTACATTATTTTTCTTTTTTTTTAAGAGTCTCCTTGTAAAAAAAACCATAATTGATAGTTTCTCCCTCCCCCCCCCAAAGTGACCGGGTATTTTAGGGTGCCCCTGCTTGGTGTCCTACAGCTTCCCAAAGTGTCCCAGTTCCTTCTCTCCCCCCCCACCCCCCCATCCCAGCAAGTCTCAAGGGGCTACCAAGTACCTTGACACCCACACGAGAATCCAGGCCACCATTTGGGGGCTAAATGCTGTATAATTAAAGCCAATCTGGCTATAAAAATAAATGCTTTTGAGTCTTCCTTACACAGGATGGAAGAATTTAGCCCTTTTTAAACAGCTCAGCATCTAGCTGCAATAGTATTTAAAAAACAACCCAAACGCCTACATAGAAAAATAAAGGATAAACATTATCCATCTATTTTATATTCATATAAAAAAGTAAGCTCTGTGACAGGATATTTTGCTTCTTTGCTGTAAAAAAAGACCCAGCCCAGGCTGTATAACCTAAGGCTTCTGGTCAGGAGTAAACTATATCTTCAAACTTATTGAGAGAAAAATATCAGTTAGCAATTTCACTTCTCCAAAATAAAGTTATTAAATATATATATTATTATAAGTCTTTATAAACTTTTTCACTGTTTAAGCAAGGAGGGGAACACGTGGCTGAGGCCCACTTTAATCCCTCCTTCCCTGGGGAGGGAGAAGTGGACATCAGCTGTTAATCCACCAGAAACCTGGTACGTTCCTTAGCGGAGCCCCGGAGCTGGCTGGTTTGCAGGCACACACGGACACGCGCAGAGGGGGACACGGAAGGTGGCATTCACTCTCCCTAAGCCCCTTCACAAGGATGTTCTTTTTTCCAGCTTGCGTTTTGTGAGAAAGTACTTGAAGAACTCATACACCGACCAGGCGATGGCCGTTGAAGGCATCTGGTAAATGACGCGTGCCTGCACCCCTCTGAAATACCCCGAGATGCCCCCCAGCTGGTAGACAGTCTTGAAGGCGTTCACCATGCCCGAGAGATGCCCGCTGATGTTCACAGAGCTCAAGGCCATGTTCTCTTGGGTGTTGAGCAAGGTCTTGCAGACGTCCAGAGGAGTGGTGGCGGCGGCAGCCACAGCCCCCGCGATGGCACCCGAGACGATGTGGGACCGAGGGTTATACTCCCGGTGGGGGTTGATCTGCTCCTGCATGAATTCGTAGGTGATGAAGTGGATGGCCTGGAAGGGGACGTTCATGGTGAGCTGGGTGGTATAGCTGCGGTAGAAGGCACCAAACCCCTCCGTCTTCTGCACTGTCCTTATGCAGGCCAGGACGGACTTGTAGGGGGAGTTGAACATCTGCATCCGCTGCTTCACCACTGGTCCAGGCAAGAGCCACGGGGCGGGCAGCACCAGGTAGGGCAGATGCAAGGAGACAAAGACTTATTAGCCAAGGCAGATGTTTCTTGGTCATCCCAACACCCAGACTGAACCCAGCTTCAAGTCCCAACCATCCAGACCCAACCTCCCCATCCAAGTCCAAATCTCCTCTAGGACATTCTTTACAGACACGGTTTAGTGATGTTTTTTATCAGAGTTAGGTTGATGGTTGGTCTAGATGATCTTAAAGGTCCCTTCCAACCTAGACAATTCTATGATTCTATGACATAAAACTGTAGCAATGAGCTCCACATCTACAGGCGTTCACCAGAACTGCTTCCCCCAACCTGCCTGGTGCCCCTCAAAACCTCAACACAATAAGTGAGGGAAGCGGGTCAGAGCTCAGCCTTGGTTCAACAGCTCTCCATTTCCTTGGGTTCCATGCATTCCTCTCCTCAAGCTTAAGGAACCTTTACTTCTCTCTAGAAAGGCATTAAGAGAGACTGATGAGGACCCTCAGATGCATCTGTGAGGATGCAGAGCTGTCATGCAGAAACATCGACATACCAAGTGGACAAGGGCAGAAAGCTGATCAAATAACTGTCCCTCACCTACAGTCCCAAGTCCAGAAATGGAACAACTTCCATTGACTTAAGCAAAAGGCCAATTAATGTAATTCATTTAATCGGGATACAATTAAAAGGGTTTGAAACACTAGAGACATTTTTCTTTCCTTCAGAAAGACCTGACTTCGGGCCAACTGAGAAGTACAATACATTAACACTGAATAGCTGGCAGCCCGGCTAATTGTCTTCATTTTAGCTGCATTTTACTGTTAGTCCTTTTAATCACAGAATCACATGGGGTCGGAAGGGACCTCTGGAGATCACCCAGTCCAATCCCCTGCTGGAGCAGGTCCACCCAGAGCAGGTCCCACGGGAATGTATCCAGGGAGGTTTGAATGTCTCCAGAGAAGGAGACTCCACCACCTCCCTGGGCAGCCTCTTCCAGGGCTCTGCCACCCTCAAAGGAAAGAAGTTCCTCCTCATGTTTAGGTGGAACTTCTTATGTTCAAGTTTGTGCCCATTTCCTCTTGTCCTGTCACTGGGCACCACTGGAAAAAGACTGGCCCCATCCTCCTGACACCCACCCTTTCAGTATTTATAGGCGTTGATCAGATCCCCCCCTCAGCCTTCTCTTCTCCAGACTAAAAAGACCCAAGTCCCTCAGCCTTTCCTCATCAGAGAGATGCTCCAGGACCCAAATCATCTTTGTAGCCCTTTGCTGGACCCTCTCCAGCAGTTCCCTGTCCTTCTGGAACTGGGGAGCCCAGAACTGGTCCCAGTACTCCAGATGGGGCCTCCCCAGGGCAGAGCAGAGGGGCAGGATGACCTCCCTCCACCTGCTGCTCACACTCTTCCTGATGCCCCCCAGGATGCCACTGGCCTTCTTGGCCACCAGGGCACATTGTCGGCTCATGGGCATCCTGTTGTCCCCCAGGACTCCCAGGTCTTTCTCCTCAGAGCTGCTCTCCAGCAGGTCACCCCCAACCTGTCCTGGTGGGGGGGGTTATTCCTCCCCAGGTGCAGCACCCTACACTTGCCTTTATTGAAGTACATCAGCTTCCTCTCTGCCCTTTTAATGTCTCTGTCTCTCTTAATGTCAGACTCTACCTACCCGGGAAAGCTACGCAATGGTCCTGTGGCTGCTGCACTTGTCTAACAACGTAACTGAGCTTAATTTTGTTTGGGTGGTCCAAAGCTTCAGAAAAAGCCACCACCACTTCAGGAAAGATGCGCTAATGGAGTGATAACGGCATCATGTTAGGAAAAGTGACACCAGTCCTCCTGGAAAGTCATGATATGCAAGTCACAGATGCTGTGCAACCCCTCGGCAAGCAAAGGAAAACAGCCAGGCGGGATTTATCCCTTCACAGTGGCCCGCCTGAGCTCATTAAAAGCTGGGCAGAATCGTCAAAGCCAAGGGCTGAAGCTGCTGAGATGGCACGGGGTGTCCTCGATGCCTTCCCAGGGCATTACCTTCAGCCGGGTTCATCACTGCATCGTGGAGTAGCGTGGCCACACTCCCAGCTATACCTGCAAGAGACAAGGGCATCCTTCAATAAAAAAAAAAAAAAATAATAAAAGGAAATATTCAGAAGCTGGGGGCTCCACCCATGGAGACAGCAGATGATGGTGCAGACAGCCCACATGCCACCGGGTACCACTGGTGGGGAGCTGCAGCCCAAGGAAGCACCCAACAAAACGGCTCATCCCAGCGGAGAAAAGCTCAGCCCAAACAGCTTGAGGGAAACCAGGATCTTCTCACGGCCTTCGCTATTCCCCACAACTCACAAGGTTTTGTCTATGCAAGACACCGGCGGCTTCACTCAGCCCGCGCTGGTCTGAGGGATGAGCAATGTTTAGAGCTGGCTCAGTGCATCCATAATTAGGCATTTTCATCCGTTTAACTCAGTCTAGTTTTAAACACTAATTGCACGGACTCTGCAACCAGCCAGCCAGCCATTAATGATGCTGCAAGTTGGCTCTAGGATGGGCCTCTCGAGCCACACCTTCGCCTTTGATGTAGGTTTCCATCTCAAATTCTCTCTTGCCCAAATGACTTTCGGTCATTTCTCATTAACGCAGCGCTTCGGTTTTCCCGCTGCTACTGCGAGCCTGTAGCTACTTGAAAGGCAAACACAGGAAGCGTATTACTAGTGAAAAAGCAGCGAGCCAGAAAAATGTTATATACCCTTAACTGAGTTTTTTGAGTCAAGTCAAGTGACCACCATGGCAGATCCTACCATCACGTCATGCCAAGGACCAGGCAGAAGTGTCTTCTGCACAAATCGGCCGCTCAATTAGAGGGTTTCCACTGTTAAAGGGTTATTGCTAGAGCTAAAAAAGCCTTTCTGGCAGAAGCAAAGCCTTTAACAAAGCATGGGAGAGCACAGAGGATGCAGTGCACTTCACCATGCTGGAGCTCTAAGAGAGACATGTGGACAACCTGCACCGCAAACCTCAAGAGGTTTAGATGATGCCTTCAACATAAAGCCAGGGACAGGCTGCATCTGAACACCTCTTGTCCAACGTATTGGTTACTTGTGCTAAAATAGTCTGAGATTAAAGAGTAATCTAGAGTGACCAGGGCTTTGGAGGGTGCCCAACGGTGTCATCTCAGGGTTCAGGCCAGGAAGGGCTTCTGTACTCTGCTGTGACATCCAGCCCAGCCATCTCTACCCTCCAGAAGAGAGATCTCCCAAGCAGCCGGTAGTCCTAAGACAGGGGTGAGGTTTCAGAGGAGCACGGTGACCAGCATGAAGCCTTCAACTGGAGGGCAGGCGCCACCCTGATGTCCCCCTGGCTTCCCAGGACTCCCAAAGTGGGTGCCGAGACCCGCCAGCCTGGGGTTATCTTTGCACCCTCCATCCTCCCATAGGGGTATTTACGGCACCTACAGCAGATCTTCCAGGAGCAGAGCGCAGTGAAGGACGCCAGGCTAAGCACATTAAACTGCAAGCGGGAATTTTTTTTGTGAAAAAAAAAAAAAAAAAAAAAAACCCAACAAAAAAACAAACCCCAAAAATACCATTGGCCAAGTGGCTGTTTCCTCCATGCTGGAGAGTATCGCTTAGAGACTTCTTCATTTTTTCATAGCAGGCAAAGTACATGGCGTGGGCAGGGCCAGCCCCCAGCATGGTGACATTAATCCCCCGCAAAGGCCTCCAGAAACCCTCGGTGAGGACAATCTTCTTCAGAGCTTCGTACACGCTCCTGTACTGGGCTTTGGGATCCGGCTGCAGGCTCTGCATCCTTGTCTGCAACAAAGCACAGGAAGGGAGAGGTCTGTTACCCATCTTCAACTGCAACAAGCACGGGCTAAAGAGCTAGGAGGCTTCCCGGATCGTTAAAAAGGGGTCACTAATTTATTCCACGGTTGCGCCGGGGCTACGGCATTATTTCTCCAGGCTTTGCCTTCCAGAGCAAGGAGATTTAACTCCCCGCTCCCGTTGCGACACCCAAACGTGAGAAGGCTGCCGAGGGGAGGGAAGGGCAACCTCTGCTCTTGTTTATGCACGGGAAGTACAGGGAATTAAGCGAAGGCAGCCGTTCAACAAGGCTCTGTGAAGAAATACAGTTAGGTCTTTAATTGCCTCTTGCTTACACCACCGCCGGGCTCTCTGCCCCGGCTTGTTCCTCCTGTAGTTGGCTCAGCGGCTTGTGACACTTGGCGAGCAGTTCGTCCACTCGATTGGGAAACGACTTTCCTCGAAGGGCAAGCGGAGAAAACGGGGTACCCCCAGTAACACCCCCCAGCCCCTCTGCGGAGGGACAGACAGGGAAAGGCCACCCAAGGAAGACCCGGTGGGTGGCTGTCCTCCAGCAACCTGGAGGGCACGGAGCCACCCTTCACCCCATCCTCCCCCCCAGCTCCTGGTGGTGCCACCGCCACCAGCACCCCGAGCTCGGTGGTTTCATCTCCATCTTTGTTCAATAGTCCTCAATGGGCTTTCCTTCCACAGGTTTTTGATGGCAGCTAAGCTTCTGGCATCCAAAGCACCCTCTTAAACTCGCTGCCATCGCTTAATGACACACCATGGGAAAAATTACAATTTTTAGCTTGTTTCAGGCTTCTGCAGTCTGATGCCCTCACACAGCAATGCTCAAAGCCCTCTCCGTGACGATGCCAACCTGCGATGGGTGTTTGCAGGGCACAGACCCCATCCACCTCAGGAGAGACACCAGCAGGGCTTAAACCTCTACAACCGCCCCCCAGAAAGACCGAGAAAATCCACGGAATGATGATGCAAAGGGCTCTGCTGCTCCTGCCGAGCAGCCCACAGGTCCTGCCGGTCTCCGCACCGGCTGGTACACCCCATCCCACCGAAACCAGTCTGGAGAGATCCAGCCTTCGGTGCAGCCTCACCCCTCGAAACACAAACACAGCAGGCTCCTGGGGAAGGGCACAGCCACAGGAGACGAGCGTTTGGCCACCTGCAGCATCACATTAATGGCCTCGCAAGGAGAAGCTTGACAACCGCGACTCAGAGGTCCTTCGGGTTTGACAGGGAGGACGCCTTCTGCCCCTCACCCCCAGCTGGGACACCCCAGAACCAAGTTCAGAAGGAAGTTCTGAACCATCCCTGGAAGTGTTGCCCCATCCCTGGAAGTGTTTAAGGCCAGGCTGGATGGGGCTTTGAGCAACCTGCTCTAGTGGAGGTGTCCCTGCCCAGGGCAGGGGGGTTGGAACTCGATGAGCTTTAAGGTCCCTTCCAACTCTAACCATTCTGTGATTCTATGAAGTTCTGAATTCTGAACTTCTTCAGAGTGAAGTTTCCCTGAGGGATTTGGCAGCCCTCAGACACCAGTGAGCGACACGAACGGCTCCGTCCTCAGCAGAGGTTCATCAGCCCTTGACAAAGCAATGATCGCCCGTGCCACCTCCAGTGCTTCCTCACAGGAACACGTCCCTTCAAGCTTACCAAGCCACTTCAGTAATCAGCCAGGGGGCAAATACTACGGCTAAACTGTCAGGCAAGATTAAGCCAATAAAAACGTTTCAGGTTTGGACCTTCGACTCCCCAAACCACTCCGGTTACTGGAAGCTGAGGAGCACTTTCACAGACACTTTCTGAGACCAAGCAAGAGACCAGGGCCCAGTTCAGGACTTTAACCCAGTGTAATAAAACCAAGCTATGAAAGAGGTAAAGCGACGCGTGAGGCTAAGCCGAACAAATTACTGCATTTGTAGCAGATATTATTAAAAAAAAAAAATAATAATTGAATTGCAGAGGAATTCCATTTGGGAAAGCGACTTGGTTCAGCAGCTCGCTGAATTTCAGATGCAAGCGTCGGGGCTGGTGGTCACGGCGAGGCATCACCCCACAACAGGGAATTTGGTGGCCTCCAGCAAAGCTTCCTGTTTCAGAGCAATAAATGCGTTGCAACCCATGAACAGCCCTAGAAATAAACCCAAAGGCTCAGGAAAAAAAAAATCCTCCTTTAAAGGCAGCAGCGACAACAACACTGAATTATCTCCGTAGTTAAAAGCAGGTGTTCAATCCGGCTCTCATGCCTCGCTGGGGGTCTTGCAGCCCCTTCCACGCGTCTCTGCACCTTCCCATCCCATGGATGCTCGTCGGGAGGAGCTGGATCTCCCCATGCCCGGCACAAACTGCCGGCAGCAGCTCTGCCGTCAGCGTGACTCAGCACGACCCACCGGCTGCCGAGCTGGGCACATCCAGCTGGGGTTTGGGTTTTTTTGTTGTTTTGGTGTGGTTTGGGGTTTTTTTGTTGTTTTGGTTTTTTTGTTTGGTTTTTTTTTTTTATTCCCACTCTGCTAGTTCTAACTTGAAGGCATTGCTTCAGACTCCGGCACTGACCCCAGATCTTGATCTCACCCCGCTCTAATGCTGGGATGCTTTGGAAGCAGCCGGTATCATTTGAGCACGCAGCAGTGTCACCTCGTCAGGAAGGTAATTAGGGATAAGTGCTCCCGTAGAGCAATAAACTCCCAGCCTGGCATGTGTGGGACCAAAGTCTGTGGTGCTGTGCTGTCGGGAACTCTTGAGTTATCTCCACCCTTACTGACAATCAGCTGCTTTCACATGAAAAATGGGTAAATAGCCAGTTTTCTTTTTCTGTTTATCACCTGAGCCACTCTAGAAGGGTTCAAAAGCTCCTTCCATACCCCAAAAAAGGGGCAGTGAGTGTGTGTTGTACCCACTTAACCCACACACACTGCCCTTTGCATCACCACCAGCCCGGCCAGGTCCACAGCCTGGCACCTTTCATCAAAGCCGTGGCCACAAACAGGACAAACAGCCCCAGGAATAAGTAACCAAACCCAGGATCTCCTGTGTTGGCTGCCGCAATGCAAGAGGCAGAGGGCCCAGAACAGGTTCGGCTCTGTTTCACTCAGGATAAGTTTATCATGGTGTGAACAAGGACGATTTGCTACGAGCTATGCAGTCCTCACCCCCCCGCCCCGGGCTCCTGCCACCTATCTGAAGGCAGCAAGCTCCTCCAGCAGCCTCACCCCCCTGTTATCCAGCCAAGAAATACTTCTCCACCTACTTAGATTAATCCCCGTTGCATAAGGCAAGAGTGCACCCGCAACCGCAGGCGTCCCTGTAGCCCTGGTTTCAGCTTGGGCACAAGCAGCACCACCAAAAGCCCTGGTGTGAGGTTCATCAGCTGTTTGTGGACCAGCCTGGTCTCTTCAGATGCTGGTCCCAGCCTTCCCACTGCCCCTTCTTTCCACTGCCCCTTCTTCCCACTGCCCGGAGCGCAGGAATGGTCCAGAGTCCTTTTTCTCTCTGGAAATGTGTTACTAACAAAAGTCAGGTCTCTGGTTTTGCATATTCTCGCAAAAGGGTCACTGATTCGACGTGCCACTCCACAAGCAAGCTCAAGAGAGAATTTGCTTTTGGTTTGTTTGGTTGGTTTTTTTCTGAGCAAGATTTCTGGCAGGATTTCTCAAAGTTCAGCCCGAACGTTCATGTGACAGTCAAGCTGCCTGGTCTCCCCGCAGCGAACAAAGGACACGGAGAACACAATATGCTTCTACCAGGAAACAAGCAGCATTTCTGCAGCCACTGGGTCGGATCCTGTTGGCCAGAGGAGGCTTTGAGCCGTGCCACGCTCAGGCTCTGAACTCCTTTTTTTTTTTTTTTTTAATTTATTGTATTTTCGGTGGGCTGTTCTCCAGCTAGAGCAGCTCCCCAGCTGAGCACCACACTTGGTGTGGTAGCCACCCGTGCCTGAAAAGTCCCAAGGGAGAGGAGTGTAGGGTCAAACTGGTTGACCGTGACTTTCCAGCACCCCAACGCTATCAGCTGAAACAGGGGTAACCGCTCCCCTGGACCTGCGTCGAGATGGGTGGATGCAGAACCTCCCAGAGCCAAACCCAAGCCAAGGCAAGCGTCCCTAACCCCAAAGTCTAAATAAACCACAGTACAACAGCTCACAGGAGCTCAGCAGCTCTGCCACCCCCGTACTTACGTGCTTTCAGGACCTTCGTTACAAACAGGGAAGCTCCAAGGTCTACTTGCACGAGGCAGGTCACCCACGGTTGACTGTCCCAGCTGGAGCCAAGGAAACAGTCGCTCCATCCCTCCCAACATCGCTCCATCCCTCCATCATACTTGTCCTCCTTTCCTTTCTCTCGCATCGCAGATGTAGGCGAGATGTTTCTCCTACCCTTCTTCACCCCAGGTGTTCCCCTTACAGTACGGGACCTCCCGTCCCCGTTAGGAACCATGCCCAGCCCCAGCAAAGTCAACTTAAAGATGTCTCATTGCACCAGCTTGGTTAGGAGCGGTTCAGGTGATCACGGAGAAGGATTGCAACATGGTTAGAGCTGGAGCAAGGACTCTTTGTCATTAGCATAGCTGCCCTCCGGTGCGAGGAAGGGAGGTTCAAGCCCAGCTCATCTCCAGTTTCTCACTGAGCTGTCTCACAGCAGCAATTAGTTCCCAGGTGAGGACAAGAGATGTTCTTCACATCAAGGCAGCTCCTTCCCTTGCCCCGGGAAACCAGCTCCAGCAGCCTCCACGTGGCTTAAGCAAGAGGAGGCTCCAGGGGGGTCCTCCAGAAACTCCCTTCTGCTGCCATCACAAGAAGTTCTTGACACGCTGATCTCTACAAATTAATTTGCAGACTGGCCAGGCTTGCCAGGACAGCTGTGTTTTCAGCAGCTACTGAACAAAATAAGCCTCAAAACAAAAAACTCAGAGAAACGCCGTGAGCACACGTCTAAAAACCTACAGTTCGAGCCGGTGTTTGCTACAACCATGGCATAAGAGAGAGGCCAACCTGTAGGGAAGGCTCAAGGTGCAAAGGGAGGGTCTTTCCATCAGAAGGAAAATGATGGGAAGAAAAAGACACCCAGGAAATCAATAATCACAAGCCTCCAGCTGCAGCTTAAGTTGGTAAAACACAACCCGGATTGAGTATCGCCCCTCAATAAATAGCAACGCTGCCGCAAAATATATATACAACCAGCAAAGCTTTACGTTAGAGCAGGGGAACGACAGCCCGGTGCCCCAGGGGGCTGCACATGGGCTTGTGCACCACGGATTTACACCCTCCCTCATCACTTCCCAGCACGTGCTGCATCACCAGCACCTCTGGGCATCGTCTCGGCTGTGACACGCAGGCCTATCTCCCATTTCCAAAGGTCCACGGGGCACCGTTTTAACTCCCAGGACACCACCACCGCCGAACTCGGGAATTGTGCAAGTGTCCGAAGCCAGCCATTCCCCAAATTAAAACATTTTCAGTTTCTCTTTGGGAGGAAATGACTTACTGGAAACCAAAACATTTCCTCTCCAACACGATCTAGCCCAGGTGCCCGAAACACCTCTCTCCTGCAGCATCCACAAACCCCTGCCTCCTCCACGGGCTCTGCTCAGCCACGGCCGAGCCCGGTAATTATTTATTATCCAGAAAAATCAGACTAAGGAAGGAGCTTTGCTGCTCTTCTGTAGGAGGAGAGCGGCACATTTCCCATGGTAAAGTGAAAGACAACTGCTCTTACAAGCTTAATTATTCCTTGGTTACTCCCATTATTAAAAAAAGCCCTTTTTGGGGTCAGTTCTCGCCTTTTTTCAGTAGCCAACAGACGGAACAGGCACAAACCAGCGGCACCCAAAGCCCAGAGCTGGGGATTTCACCCTGTCCCTGACACAGGGGGTGACCTTGGCCACGCTCCACCGGAGTCTCCCCGCAGCCAGCCAACAGCCGGAGTATTTTATCTGCTTCCAAGCACTTCAAGGCAGTTTGCTGAGCGGGATTATTCCCAGCGTAAGGCATTTGCCCCGGGAAACTCTCGACGCAGGCGCTGCCAGCCCTGGAGCGACCAGGGAATTGACTGCCCGGTGAAATCAGCACTTTTACCTTCCCCTGAAGCACCTCCCGCTCCGGGAAACCGGGGCACAACTTTCATTTTCTCTCCCTTCTCCCTTTCCCCCCGCAGAGGAAATGCCCTCTTAAATCAAGGCCATAAAGTCCGGAGTGACGACACGCTGCTCCGGCCGTGACTTGGCAGAAAATGCCAGGCTTGTTTGTGCAAGAAGCCGGTGAGGAGGCGCCCGGGGTGGGCACCGACCCCGTGCCTCGGGGAAAAAGGCGGGGGGGGGATACCCCCACCATACGGAGCAGCCCCAAACCTACGAACCAGGTCCAGCAAGGCACAGACCCGGAGGGAAAACATTAAAAAAAAAAAAAAAAAGCAGAGAATGCATCCTCTGAGGGCTTATCGCCGCACGCTGGCAAGACCTCCAGCCCCTCAAAGCCAAGGCATTTCCTCTCCTCTACTCTTTCAGGCGGCCCTGCGTTGAAAAGAGGAGAAATTAGAGCATCTGCTTGAATCCTCTCCCCACCGGCAGGAGGGTACGGAGGGCATTTGGTTTTTTCCAACCTTGTTTTCTCTTGTGCGAGCCGCCGGAGCGGCAGGCTGGCAGGGCAGAGGGAGGAGATACCCTTCACGACGCTTCCTACAGCATGGGTGATGCCGCGAAGTCTTCCCTCGTGTGGGCTCCACAGCACCAAACCCACCCTCGTGGGTCCCCAGCATCCCCATCCGAACCCAACCACCACCACAGCCGCAGCCCTGAGACCCCCCGACCCCGATAAAGCCACCGCTGCCACCGGTTGGGGTGACACATAAGGTACAGGTTCACGCTGCTCACAGCCGACCTGGTGTGTGGATGGACGGACCATCTCCGTTTTCTCCCCCCCACCCCCCCGGGCTGGGATTCCCATGGGGAATCCAAAGCGGAGGGCACGGGTGGCATCTCCCGTCTCAGGGAGCGGCACGAGGACTTTGCTTGTGGCAGGGCACGGCGCACACCTTTGCACCGGGGGTTGTGCAAAGCTCACCGGGACCCGGGATGGCATCCGAGGGGCTGCAGGGACGGGTCCAGGGTGGGTGCGCAGCTCCGGCTTCCATCGGAGACATCAGGGGTGACACCTCGGGGACCGTCCACACTGCAGCACCCTGCGCCTCTTGCACACTCTGGTACAACTCTGGTCCCCCCCAAGCACCCTCCCTGCTCCCTGGGGCCCTGTGCACCCTGCCATCCCTTGCACACTTCCCCCCACTTGCACCCTTCCCCCACACTTACACCCTGCCACCCCTTGCACGCTTGCCCCCCTCCTTGCACCACTGCACACCCTTAGCACGCTCTCCCACTTGCACCAGCACAAACCCCAGCACCCCGTGCATGTATTCCTGGGGACCCCTGCAAAGCCCCTGGTACCCCGTTGAACACCCACCCCACACACATCTGGTGCCCCATGCACACACCCTGGGGCACCCCCAGTACCCCACTGCACACACTCCCATGCACACACACTCCGGGCACCCCCTGTGCACACACTCCAGGGCACCCCCATTACACACAAACCCAGTACCCCGTACAGCCCCGGAACCCCACTGCGGGCACCCTTGCACACCCCCAGTATCCCGTGCACACACTCCAGGGCACCTCCATACACCCCCGGTACCCCGTTGCACACACACTCGTGCACTCCTGGTACCCCGTACACCCCCGGTATCCCACTGCACACCCCCTCGTGCACTCCTGGTATCCCGTACACCGCCGGTGCCCCATTGCACACACTCCAAGGCACCCCCATACACATAACCCCGGTACCCCGTTGCACACACACTCGGGCGTTCCTGGTACCCCCATATACCCCCGGTACCCCGTTGCACACACACTCGTGCACTCCTGGTACCCCGTACACCCCCGGTACCCCGTTGCACACACACTCATGCACTCCTGGTACCCCTATACACCCCCAGTACCCCACTGCACACCCCCCCCGTGCACTCCTGGTACCCCTATACACCCCCGTGCACCCCTAGTACTCCCATACACCCCCGGTACCCCGTTGCACACACACTCGTGCACTCCTGGTACCCCCACACACCCCCGGTACCCCGTTGCACGCCACCCCCCCCCCCACGTTGCACGCCTCTCCCGACCCCGGCAGCCACCGGAACGGCTCCGGGCGGTCCGGGGGGGGTGGGGAACGGACCAGTCCCACCCTCCGCCACGCACCTTGACCGAGTCCACCGGGTACATGACCGTGTGCTCCATGATGCCCGCCACCGCCCCGGCCATCATGTGGGTGCCGAGCGAGGCGCCGCTGGGCAGGCTCTCGTACTCCTCGCCCTCCATAGGCGGCGCGGGGGCGGCGGCGGCACCGGGGTGGGGGGGGCCGGGCCCGGGGGGCGCCGCCGCGCTGCCCCCCACTCCGCAGCTCAGCTCCATCCGCCCGGTGGCGGCGGGGGGAGACCCGGCGGGAACCGGGGAAGGGGGGGGCCGCACACGGGGCGGGGGGGGGGGGGCCGCACGGGGCTCGCGCGCCGCCCCGGTCCCCCTTTTAAAGCCGCGCCCGCGCCCCGCCCCGCCCCGCGCCCGCCAATAGCGAGCGGCTGCCACAGCCCGCCCGCCCCGCCCCTCTCGGTGACGTCACAAACAGCCGGGCAACGGGAAAGGAGAGGATTGGCAGGGAGGCGGGCGAATGGCGAGGAGAGGCGGAAGGGTGGAGGGGCGCGATTGGCTGCGGCGGCGGGGGCGGGGCCGGCCGGCAGGCGCGCGGGGCGGGATGGGAGGGGGCAGCGCGGGGAGCGCCCGGCCGCGCCTGCAGGCGTGGGGTCCTCGTGCGGGCGCGCGCTCCGCCGTGCAAGCGCGCGCCCTTCCCTCCCCTCCCCTCCACCCCTCCGTCCCCCTCCTTGCACCAGCGGGCACCCCTGGGGCGGGGGGGGGGGGGGGGGGGGAGTGTGCGGGAGGGGTCGGGGTGCAAGCAGTGAAAGTGTGCGGGGGCGGGAAAGTGTGCAAGGGGCACGGGGGTGCAGCGGGGAAAGTGCGAGGGGTTTTGGGGCGCAGTGGGGTGAGTGTGCAAAGGGGGTTGGGGTGCAAGTGGGGAAAGCGCAAGGGGCGTCGAGGTAGAAGTGGGGAAAGTGGAAGTGGGAAGTGTGTGCCAGGCGTATCGGTACGAGTGGGGTGAGTGTGCAAGGGGTGTCGGAGTACAAGAAGTGAAAGTGTCCAAGGGCCGTTGGAGTGCAAGTGGGGTGAGTGTGCAAGGGGTGTCAGGGTTCAAGTGGAGAGTGCGAGGGGCATTGGGGGGCAGTGGGGAAAGTGTGTGAGGTGTTGGGTGCAAGGGGGGAAGTGCGGGGGGTGTTGGGGTGCAGTGGGGTGAGTGTGCAAGGGGACTTCGGGTGCAAGTGAGGAAAGTGCAGGGGGTGTCGAGGTAGAAGTGTGGAAAGTGGAAGTGGGAAAAGTGCAAGGCGTGTTTGGGTACAAGTGGGGTGAGTGTGCAAGGGGTGTCAGAGTTGAAGTGGAGAAAGTGCAAGGGGCATTGGGGTGCAGTGGGGAAAGTGTGCAAGGGGGGGAAAGTGCGAGGGGTGTCGGGGTGCAAGTGGGGTGTGTGTGCAAGGGGTGTCTAGGTGGAAGTGGGACAAGCGTGCAAGGCATGTTCGGGTGCGAGTGGGATGAGTGTGCCAGTGGGGAAAGTGCAAGGGGTGTCAGTACAAGAAGCGTAAAGCGTGCAAGGGGTGTTGGAGTGCGAGTGGGGTGAGTGTGCAAGGGGTGTTGCACAAGCAGAATGAGCAAGGGGCATCGGGGTGCACGGACGCACAGTCACGGGTGGGAGGGGGCTCCGCGGCCCCCCCCTGGACCTGTGCCCCCCCCCCCTGCAGCAGCCGGCCCATAGCCTGTCGGGGTGGGAGCCCCTCTGGGTGGCCCTGGGAGGGGGGGGGGTCCGTGGGGGGCACCCCCCAGCTGCCCCCTGCCCTGCGCCTCCGGGGTGCCATGGGGGGAGCGGGGGGGGGGGGGGCAGGAAGGTGGTGGGATTATTCCTGGAGCTGGGGGTGTTCCACGGCCCCAAATAGCCCCAAATCCTCCCCAAAGTGCAAGGCCACCCCCCCGCCCAGGTGGGGGGGCTGTGAGTTGTGCCTGCGATAGGGTTTAATTTTGGGGGGTTTCCTTGGTGCCTCAGCTCACGGGGAGCCCGGTGTCCCCCCCGTGTCCCCCCCCCCCATCCAGGATGAGGAGCTTCCAGCATGAAACCGGCCCAAACCAATTCCAATTCCGCAGCCTCAAAGAGCCGGGAGGCCAAGCCTTCGTGGCCCCCCCCTCCAAGGGGGGGTGGGGGGGGGGGAAAAGAGGGGGCGCTCCAGGAACGACTTTTTTTCCATCCCTTTTGGAAGGACGATTTGGAATTCGACCTCGTGTGCCCAAATCAAGGCGAACCATTTGCACCAAGCGCCATGATAATGCAAAAAAAAAAGCCATTTATTGCTGCTCCAGGCGGTTTTGGGAGGGGGGGGGTGGCGGGGGGGGGCAAGGAAGAAAACCTCCGAGAGCCCCATAAAAAAAAAAAGCAGGAAAAAAAAATTAAGTTTTTTTTTTTTGGTTTTCCCGTTAACCATGAAATGAATAAAACTTGGGCTCTTCTCGTCCCCGCGGGTGCCCCCTGCTCCGGTGGCCCCGCGTTTGGGCTGGGAAGTCTCCCTGCTCCGTGGGAACGCCGGGAAAAAAAAAGAATAATGAGTGTCTCGTGCCCGTGAGTCACCCCGGATTGGTTTTGGGGACCTGGCAGCGTTTTCTACCCCCCGGGGGACAGCGCTCGTTCTGGGGGTGGAAGAGCTGGAGGTGTGCGGATGGACGGACCACCCCGTTTCCGCATCCCCCCCCCAGGCTGGGATTCCCATGGGGAATCCAACACGGAGGGAGGGCACCGGTGGCATCTCCCGCCCCGCCGTCACGCTGTCCCGGGAGACCAGGCGTCACCGACTGTCCCCAAACCTGTGGAAAGAGACTATAACGAGTCAACAACACGCGATTTAACGCGGCGGTTGCTAAATCTCTCCTTCCTTTCCCCCCCCTCCCCATCTTGCCCCCTGGATCACCACGGCTTTTTCTTTCCTCCAGAGGTTGGTGGCAGATGGTTTGACGCTCTTGCTCTCCGGCGTCAATGACATTTGGAGAGTCACATTCAGGGATGTCCTGCCAGCAGCCAGCACTCCCCACGATTGTCACCCGTGTCCCCAAGACGTGCATCACCTTCTCTCCTTCCCCATCTTGCCCCCAGATCACCACGGCTTTTTTTTTCCCCTCCAGAGGTTGGTGGCAGATGGTTTGATGCTCTTGCTCTCCGGCGTCAATGACACTTGGGAGCTTGGAGAGCCACGGGCAGGGATGTCCTCCCAGCAGCCGGCGCTCCCCACGATTGTCACCCGTGTCCCCAAGACGTGCATCACCCTCTCTCCTTCCTTTCCCCCCCTCATCTTGCCCCCCTGGATCATCACGGCTTCTTATTTTGTCCCCTCCAGAGGTTGGTGGCAGATGGTTTGACGCTCTTGCTCTCCAGTGTTGATGACATTTGGAGAGCCATGCGCAGGGATGTCCTGCCAGCAGCCAGCGCTCCCCAATCATTGCCCGTGTCCCCAAGACGTGCATCACCCTCTCTCCTTCCCCATCTTGCCCCCAGATCATCACGGCTTCTTTTTTTCCCCTCCAGAGGTTGGTGGCAGATGGTTTGACGCTCTTGGTGGCCTGCGTTGATGACATTTGGGAGCTTGGAGAGCCACGCGCAGGGATGTCCTGCCAGCAGCCGGCGCTCCCCCCGATTGTCCCCCGTGTCCCCAAGACGTGCATCACCTGGGGGGGCACAGCGGCTCCCTTTCTGTGAGGGCAGCCTTTTTTTCATGGGAACGCCTGAATTCAAACACTTCCTGGTGTTGCTCCACGTAGTTTTATCGAGGTTTTTTACTCCATAAACAAGTCGGCAGCAGCTGAGCTCCTTCCAGAGCTCTTGGCAGGGCAGAGGAGGGTGGGGAAATTAGTGTCACCTTAACGAGCCCTTTCCCCTACGGTCTTAGGTCTCGCTCCCTGATAAGAAATCGTATGAATCGGTCTAAATACGGGGCTGTTTCCAGGTAAAAACGGGTTATATTTTAACCCCCAGGAGCACTGACACGAGGAATCCTTCCCGCTCCGTGCCAAGGGCCACCCGGGGGGCGCCGAGGGCCACAAGATGCCCAGCCTGAGGATTTTCCTCGCGTTTCTTGAAGGAAAGGGACAAAATGACTCGTCGGTTGTGGAAGGAAAATGGGGCGGGGGAGAGCCTGGTCCGGCTGGTGGTTCGGTCGCGTCACGCGTCCCACCGGCAGGAAAAGGAACAGCCTGTGTCTCCTGGCTGGTTTCCTGCCATCCCTGCCCGGCGTGGCGAGGAAGAGTCATCCCTCCCGGCTCGTCCGCAGCGTCAGCTCAACCGGGTTTACAAAAACCCCCCGCCGGTCTTGTGCAACGATTCCCTTGCTGCCTCCCAGGGCACAACCGCTGCTGGGTGCACCCCGTCCTGGGGCTGCTTGGGGGGGGGGGTGTTGGAAGGTCCCTCAGGGGCTCCAGGAGCCCCCCCAAACCCCATCAGGGCAGAGAAGCAGCGAAGGGCAAAGCCACCCGTGCCGTTAAAAGCACAGTCTGGCGGCAGCTGCCCGAGAACACTCGTTTATACACCGAGAACTCTCGTTTATACACCAAGAACACTCATTTATACACCAAGAACACTCATTTATACACCAACACCCATTTATACACTGAGAACACTCGTTTATACACTGACAACACTCATACACCGAGAACTCTCATTTATATACACCGAGAACACCCATTTACACACCAAGAACACCCATTTACACACCAAGAACACTCATTTATTCACCAACAACACTCATTTATACACCAAGAACACTCATTTATACACTGAGAACTCTCATTTATACACTAAGAACACTTGTTTATCCACCAAGAACTCTGATTTATACACCGAGAACACTCGTTTATACACCGAGAACACCCGTTTACACACCAAGAACACTCGTTTACACACCGAGAACACTCATTTATACACTGAGAACACTCGTTTATACACTGAGAACTCTCATTTATACAGAGAACACTCGGACACTGAGAAAACTCGTTTATACACCGAGAACTCCCATTTATACACCAAGAACACTCATTTATACACCGAGAACACCCATTTATACACCGAGAACTCTCATTTATACACCAACAAGTCGACACGAAATACGCGGCTGCAATCTGCACGCACGTTGCATCATTGCGAGGAGCCGAGTAAAACAATGAATCAGACCCAACATCCGAGCCCTCGTTGGTCTGTAACCTGCTTTTACGGGGCCTCTGCACCCGAGGGCAGCTTTTAAACGGCTGAAGAAATGCTTGCTCGCTGCCAGAAATACGACGAGAAATGAGAGACGACCTGCAAAATGGAGCGAAACGCTCCTGGCTTTCCTAAGTCCCTGCCCAAGGAAGGTGCCTGCAGCCCCCGGGGCCATCTGCCTGGCACTCGGTAGCCGATTAGGAGGACCCGGGTTTGGTTATCGTGGCCACTGGCCGGGCAGGAGGTGCAGGACCCCACGGCTGCACCCGCGCCGATAAGGCAGGAGTGTCCTGCTGGGAGGCAGACACCTTCTGGGAGCCACACAAATTGTGTCTTATCTACAGGATCCAGTGGGATATATATATAGATATTTAATTTTTTAATTTTTATTTATTTTTTTTTTCGCTTTCCAAATCTACAAGTTCTCTAACAGCTGAGCAACACCTTGTTTGGGGTTTTTTTTTCTTAACCATTTTCATGACCTGCCGCCACCATCACGGTGGTGCAGAGCCGTGGGTGCTGGCTCGGGGGTGAGGAGGGGGAACAGCAGCGCGATGCCACGTAGCAGCAAATTACAGGCCTTTTTTATTATTATTTTTTTAAAATTCAGGCGTTCAGCAGCATGTCAGTGTATTTTTAATTGTGGAAAGGAAAAGGCACCCATTTATGGCAGGGTGTAAAGCGTTCGCTTTAGGAGAGGGATCAGAGTGAACCTTAAAGCCGTATATTTGACCTTTTTTGATCCTTGACCTGGATGAAGGGATGGGATGTACCCTCAGCAAGTTTGCTGATGATACAAAACTGGGAGGGGTGGTCGACACACGGGAAGGCTGTGCCACCATCCAGCGAGACCTGGACAGGCTGGAGAGTTGGGCAGAGAGGAACCTCATGAGGTTCAACAAGGGCAAGTGTAGGGTGCTGCACCTGGGGAGGAATAACCCCCCCCACCAGGACAGGTTGGGGGTGACCTGCTGCAGAGCAGCTCTGAGGAGAAAGACCTGGGAGTCCTGGGGGACAACAGGATGCCCATGAGCCGACAATGTGCCCTGGTGGCCAAGAAGGCCAGTGGCATCCTGGGGGGCATCAGGAAGAGTGTGACCAGCAGGTGGAGGGAGGTCATCCTGCCCCTCTGCTCTGCCCTGGGGAGGCCCCATCTGGAGCACTGGGACCAGTTCTGGGCTCCCCAGTTCCAGAAGGACAGGAAACTGCTGGAGAGGGTACAGCAGAGGGCTACAAAGATGATGAGGGGCCTGGAGCATCTCTCTGATGAGGAAAGGCTGAGGGACTTGGGTCTTTTTAGTCTGGAGAAGAGAAGGCTGAGGGGGGATCTGATCAACACCTATAAATACTGAAAGGGTGGGTGTCAGGAGGATGGGGCCAGTCTTTTTCCAGTGGTGCCCAGTGACAGGCCAAGAGGGAATGGGCACAAACTTGAACACAAGAAGTTCCACCTAAACATGAGGAGGCAGAGCCCTGGCAGAGGCTGCCCAGAGAGGTGGTGGAGTTTCCTTCTCTGGAGACATTCAAACACCACCTGGACACGTTCCTGTGGGACCTGCTCTGGGTGGACCTGCTCTGGCAGGAGGTTGGACTAGATGATCTCCAGAGGTCCCTTCCAACCCCATGTGATTCTGTGATTCTGTGATATTTGCTGCCTTATTTCCAGTTAACCAGCCTGAAGTGTATGTTCCCACAGCCTTTTTTTTTCCCCTAGTTTGTGTTGCCAGATGCTGACGCTGGATGAAGGATGGTTTTCATGCGGGAATCGCCACTGCTGAGGGAGCAGCACTCCCTGGAACGCCGATCCCCCATGCCGCATGGCTTGGATGCAGCCCCTTCCCAGCACTCTTGGCCACTGCCAGCCCCCGTCCCTCCTTAGAAATCCTCAAATCCTCAAAATAAATTGTAAACTAAGGCTGGACCTCCCTCCCCAGAACCGTCCTTTGGTCAAAAGGCAGCCTCAGCCCCCGAAGTTGCCCTGGAAAAGGGTCTCTCTGACCCCATCCTGGGTTTCCCTGCCCATCCGGGTGCATTTTGCGATGCTCCTGGGAAGAGGCGGCCGCTGGGAAATATCAGGCTCCAGGAAACCCGATGCGTTCCAGTTATTTTTTTTTTTTTATCTCTCTGTTAGCGAGCACCATAAAAATCAGCAAAGAGCACTGTTTTGTCTTCGGGGAGGACTGACCCACTTATTCGGACACCAGCGGAAGGCATCCCCTGGTTTTAAGCCCTTGCTGAGCACAGGGAGATGCCGGTAGGTAGATTAGGACTGGAAAATCAGGAACATTAATCCCTGCTCCGCTACAAACTCAGAACATCTCCTTTTTTTTTTTTGGCCTTGATTCACCAGAACAGCTCTCCGGATTTACCAAGGTACAACAGGTTTGTGTGTAACAGAGCAACGGCGGCGATGCCAAGCGAGGGCCGTGAAAATGGACGCAGAGAAAATGAGAGAGAATTGAGCCCCAGCGACGCTGCGGGGTTATCGCTACGCCAAAACCAGGCGAAATCTTCAAAAATCAGCACTGCAGCCCCGCCGAAGCACCGCCGACAGATCCAGCGCCCGGTAACATTTATGCAACCTCAGACTGGTAAAGGAGGTGTGGGCCCAAGGAATTTGGCCCGTGGGTTTTATTTCAGCGCTCACATAATCTGACCTAATTTACCATCACCCAGCTCAATGGATTAATGGAACAGGGAGAGGCAATACCCGATGTGTATAATTAAGTCTGCCTTTTGTATTACTTCCTGGACCAGATTTTTTTTTTTTTTTTTTTCATCAACTTGCCTTTCCGGTTTGAAGCCCTGGGGAAACAATGGGAAAGGCGCAGCACATGCTGGTGGGGCATCGGGGATGGACTGGTGGCACTGGGCAGAGGAGGCTGGAAAGATCCCACGGGGTTTGCTGGGGTTGGGTATGGCTCTCTTTTTTTTTTTTTTTTTAATTATTTTTCTAGCACTTGGCAAAATTAGAACCAGAAGGGAGGGAGAAAACTCTGGTTTATGGTTCGTTCAGGGGATGTGTTTGAAGCCAGGGATGGTTCACCTCTGCCACCGACTCCTTACATGTCCTTGGTCAAGTCATTTAATTTACCTGGTTTGGTGGGAGGTGTCCCTGCCCAGGGCAGGGGGTTGGAACGAGATGATCTTTAAGGTTCCTTCCAACCCAAACCATTCTCTGATTCCACGAGCTTCATCACCTCTTCTGGGCAAGGCTTTGTGTGATGAAATGACAGCGAGCTCCAAAGCAGGAGATGAGGACTCTGTGAATGAGGCGGTGGGTGGCGGGCAGTGCTTGCCTGCTGCTGCAGTGCAGACAGATAAAAAATCAGCATTATTCACCCCAAAGCGAGCGCAGCCAGCACACCTGGGGAGGTCAGGCTGTGGGGACACCTCTCCGGCTTCAAAATGAGAAGAAGGGCATTTTAATGAATAAACACAAAAATGGAAGAAGAAATGTCCAGCTGGGAGACACGGCTCAGCCCTGCCTCCTCCTCCATATCCCCCTTCACACCCCCACCGGCCAGAAAACCCCCGGGGTGTCCCCCCTTGATCAGCAAGGACAGGGGCCGGGCGCCCCAGCTGCTCCTGTATCTGCTCGTCCCACTGCACCCTGCCAGCTGATACTGGGGAGGGTGCGGTGGGGTGGGAGATGTGGTCCCCCGAGATAGGGGCCGGGCACCCGGCACACACCTTGCTGGGGCTGTCGGGGTCGACCTGCATGTGTCCTAGAGAAGGTTTCTCTTCTGGAAAAGGGCGATGCCCAGATATCCCGCTCATGGCGCTGCTCTGGGTCTCCATCATGCTGCTCTCTCCAGGCACCAATTCAGAGAATCACAGAATGGTTTGGGTGGGAAGGGACATTAAAGACCATCCCATCCCACCCCCTGCCCTGGGCAGGGACACCTCCCACCAGACCAGGTTGCTCCAAGCCCCCTCCAACCTGGCCTTGAACCCCTCCAGGGATGGGGCAGCCACAGCTTCTCTGGGCAACCTGGGCCAGGCTCTCACCACCCTCACACCAAAGAACTTCTTCCCCACATCTCAGCTCCATCTCCCCTCTTTCAGTGTCAAACCCTTCCCCCTCCTCCTGTGGCTCCCCTCCCTCATCCAGAGTCCCTCCCCAGCTTTCCTGGAGCCCCTTGAGGGACTGGAAGGGGCTCCAAGGTCTCCCCGGAGCCTTCTCTTCTCCAGGCTGAACCCCCCCAACTCTCTCAGCCTGTCCTCCCAGCAGAGGGGCTCCAGCCCTCCCAGCATCTCCGGGGCCTCCTCTGGCCCTGCTCCAACAGCTCCGTGTCCTTCTGATGTTGGTGGCCCCAGAGCTGGAGGCAGCACTGGGCTGGGGGGGTCTCTGCAGAGCGGAGCAGAGGGGCAGAATCCCCCCCCTCGCCCTGCTGGCCACGCTGCTGGGGATGCAGCCCACATTGCTGGGGCGTGTGGAGCTTCTCACCCACCAACACCCCCAAGTCCTTCTCCTTGGGGCTGCTCTCGAGCACTCATTCAGAGCAAGCCCGATGATTTTAGCAGCGTGGCTTTATCCCAGATTTCCTCTGAATTGCACGGTGGGAACAAAGCAGGATTTGGTGCTTGGAGGAAACCTTCCTCCCATGGAAAATGCCGGTAGCTCTCCTCGATGGAGCATCCCATCCCAGAGCCCGGGCTCCCTTCACCAGCATGAGCAACAGCCGTTGGGAAGGTTTTCCTCCCACTGCTGATGCTGTGAACGGTGGAATGAAATATATTCACAAACAACTAATATCTTCTCTGTCGCTGCAAAGAGCATGCATCTGGAAATAATTAGCATGCACAAAAACAACTTGCACATTCCTCCTAGGCCTCCATTTTGTGCCGCCTGCAGACTCTGCCAGCGACGGCTTTATTGGCAGCTCTCAATTTCTGCATATTTTGCGATATTTCTAACACCCAGCCCGGCTCAGGCCAACCCTTGGGCCAAAACTCGCCGGTGACACGGAGCCCACGCTCAGCCCCCACCAAACCACCCCCCAGCACAGCATTTTTCTTTGCATGGTTTGATGGCAGCGACTTTTTACCTCCCTTCCCTTCCCTTCCCTTCCCTTCCCTTCCCTTCCCTTCCCTTCCCTTCCCTTCCCTTCCCTTCCCTTCCCTTCCCTTCCCTTCCCTTCCCTTCCCTTCCCTTCCCTTCCCTTCCCTTCCCTTCCCTTCCCTTCCCTTCCCTTCCCTTCCCTTCCCTTCCCTTCCCTTCCCTTCCCTTCCCTTCCCTTCCCTTCCCTTCCCTTCCCTTCCCTTCCCCATCCTCTGAGCCCTCGCTCTGGTGGCCGCCCCAGGGCTCTGCATTTCTCTTACAAAGCAAGAGCAGGTCTAAATCTCCTTCTCCCCTCGGGTCCCATCATTAGCTGGATGTAATTTCCCATCCCAAAGCGCCTGCTTCAATCACGAATCTGATTCAATCGCCCTCCAAACCTTGTCCGGGGGGGATGTGTGTGTGTTTACCCACACGGCCAGGCTAGATGTCACCACGGCCACCAGGACTGGACGCTGGGCACCGCTCCCCAGGCACTCCCCCCGCTCCCCCGAACCTCCCCAGCCTTTATTCCTCTTATTAACACATTGGAGTTGGCAGGAGAGACTTTTTCCTTCCACTTCTCCCAGCTCGGGTGGGCACAAGCTGTGCTGCCGCTCAGTGGCAACGTGCCAGAGGGTCCCTTCCTTCCCCCGCCGATTTTCAGCCCCTTCGAGGCAAGGAGAGGCTTTTTCCTCATTTTATATATATATATATTTTTTTTTTTTTTAAACCAGATTCATTTATTTATGACTTATTCATAAATATTTATATCTTCATTACAGGTGCTACAATACCGTTGTGGATTTATAATATACATGTTTATGTATATTATATATTTATGCTTATATATTTATAGCTGTACATTTTTATTTATACGTTTATGTGCTGTCTGTACATTTATAGTTGCCTGTTTATACCAGGAATGTAATTTAGAGCTCGCACAGCCCCGCGGGTGCTACAGTCCCACTGTATATTTAGAATTGTCCCGGGCCTCATTTCTCTTCTAATGCCTGGGGAAACTGCACTTTGAGAAGACTCCGGTGTCTGAATTGGTGAAAAATATTTAATTTCTGGCCAGCGATGGGGTGTGGGATTCAGGATCTCAGTGGTTTTGAGCCTTCTCATGAGCAGGGACGAGGAGGAGCGAGACCCGGGCGCTTGCCCCGAGCTGCCACCGGGATTATTTCATACCATGAACATCACATTTAGTAGAAATTATAAAGTTTGGCGAGGAGTTTCTCTCTCTCCCATGATGTCTGGGATCCTGAGGACTTCGTGCCGGAGCCCTGAGCCCTTCCCTCTCTCCCGCAAGCGCTCGCAAGGTCCCCACTTGCTGTCCCCTGATGGCAGGGACCAGCTTCCAGCTGGTGGAACGGGCTGAGTACCATCCTGGTGTATTTTATATTGGTGATGGATCAATATTGGCTCTTTAGTATAATTAATGTTAATTATTTAGCCTTATCCTATTAATTCTATTTGTATTTCAATCCTTGTCTTTCCTTGTTTTTCCCCCCTTTTTCCCTTCGCGGGTTGGGGGGGGGGGGGGAGTGTCGTTGGGTGAGGGAATAATTGTCTGAACGACAATAAATTGTCGGGGGTTTTTCAAGCCGTAACAGAATCACAGAATCACAGAAACACATGGGGTCAGAAGGGACCTCTGGAGATCACCCAGTCCAATCCCCTGCTGGAGCAGGTCCACCCAGAGCAGGTCCCACAGGAACGTGTCCAGGTGGTGTCTGAATGTCTCCAGAGAAGGAGACTCCACCATCTCTCTGGGCAGCCTCTTCCAGGGCTCTGCCACCCTCACAGGAAAGAAGTTCCTCCTCATGTTTAGGTGGAACTTCTTATGTTCAAGTTTGTGCCCGTTCCCTCTTGTCCTGTCACTGGGCACCACTGGAAAAAGACTGGCCCCATCCTCCTGACACCCACCCTTTCAGTATTTATAGGCCTTGATCAGATCCCCCCTCAGTCTTCTCTTCTCCAGACTAAAAAGACCCAAGTCCCTCAGCTTCTCCTCATCAGAGAGATGCTCCAGACCCCTCATCATCTTTGTAGCCCTCTGCTGTACCCTCTCCAGCAGTTTCCTGTCCTTCTGGAACTGGGGAGCCCAGAACTGGTCCCAGTGCTCCAGACGTGGCCTCCCCAGGGCAGAGCAGAGGGGCAGGATGACCTCCCTCCACCTGCTGGTCACACTCTTCCTGATGCCCCCCCAGGATGCCACTGGCCTTCTTGGCCACCAGGGCACATTGTTGGCTCATGGGCATCCTGTTGTCCCCCAGGACTCCCAGGTCTTTCTCCTCAGAGCTGCTCTCCAGCAGGTCACCCCCAACCTGTCCTGGTGGGGGGGGCTATTCCCCCCCAGGTGCAGCACCCTACGCTTGCCCTGGTTGAACCTCATCAGGTTCTTCTCTGCCCAACTCTCCAGCCTGTCCAGGTCTCGCTGGATGGTGGCACAGCCTTCCCGTGTGTCCCCTCCCGGTTCTGTATCGTCAGCAAACTTGCTGAGGGTACATCCCATCCCTTCAGCAATAATATAACAATAATATATAAACAAATATATTTATATTTATATTTATATATCTCTATTTCTATGTGTATCTCCTGTCTGTATATTTAGATTTGCCTGTTCACTCCAGCAGGGTCACGTACCCCTTGCACAGCCCACTCTCATTACACCTAGGCTATAAATTAATATTAACCCATCGCCGCCTCTCTGGCCACGCCCCCCGCAGTGACCACGCCCCCACTTGACCACGCCCCCTCTCACCCCCCCCGTGGCCAGGCCCCCCCCCCCGGGGAATCCCTTCCCAACCCACCGCCACGAGCCCCGGCGCCACGTGTGTGCGTCACGTCCGGCGGCGGGACCCGGAAGTGGCGCCGTGGCCGGTTGCTATGCGGCGGGCCGGCGGCGGGCAGGCAGGTGAGTGCAGCCTCGGCTGCCCGGGTCCCCGGCTGAGGGAGGGGATGAGGGGAACGGGAGGAAGCGGGGAGGGTCCCTCCGGGGCGGGGGGAGCACCTTTGGGCTCCCCAGAGGGGGCTTCGGCCGGCCCCCTGCGTTTCTCGGGAGCGGGGCGGGGGGTCAGACCGGGCCGGGCCCTGCGGCCTGCCCGCTGCTGGGGTCCTGAGGGCGGGCCGGGGGACCTCCGCAGCCCCCCGGGCCCTGCGGCCTGCCCGCTGCTGGGGCTGTGAGGAAGGGGCGTGAGTTTCTCGCAGCCCCCCGGGGGTTCTCCGCAGCCCCCCGAGCCCTGCCGGGGACTGTCCCTCAGCCCCTTCCCCTCCCTGTTGCCGCCCGGTGCGGGTTTGTGGGCACCGCTCGGACGGGAGTGGGCGGCTGCGGTTTGGCACCCGCGCAGGGACTTCGTGGCACCTCGGGCAGGATGGGGCGTGCGTGGGAGGGACAGTAAGGCCACCTGGAGGTGATGGAAAGAGAGTGACAGTCCTGACCCGTGCTGAAGTGTTGGCATTTGCGTGGTGCTTGTTATTTATTTTTTTAACGTTGCTGCTGGTTTATTATGTTTGGAGTCTTTGCCTTTTGGGGACTGGCTTTGCAGGCGGTAGCGGAGCTGAAAATGTTTATTAATCCTTGTGTAGGAGGTGTGCTGCTGGCTGTGCCTGCCTTTCTTTGGCTCCCTGAGCAGCGCCATGCACAGCTGTGCTCTGAAGTAGGTTGCAAGTGTCTGCATCCAGTCAGGCTTTGAATGTCTCTGAGGATGGAGATGACACGGTCTCTCTGAGCAACCTGTTCCAATGTCCCACCACCCTCACGGTTTTTTCTTATGTTCAGGTGGAATTCCCTGTGTTTCAGTTTGTTCCCGTTATCTCTTGTCTTGTCACTGGGCACCACCAAGAAAAGAGTTTGCTTCCTTTAGGTTCTGTAGTCAGATATCCACAACTGGAATACTGTGTCCAGTTCTGGGCTCCCCAGTTCAAGAGAGACAGGGAACTACTGGAGAGAGTCCAGTGTAGGGCAACTAAGATGATTAAGGGATTGGAGCATCTCCCTGATGAGGAAAGGCTGAGAGAGCTGGGGCTCTTTAGCCTGGAGAAGAGAAGGCTGACGGGAGACCTTGTCTATGTTTACAAGTACCTAAAGGGTGGGTTGATGGATGATGGAGCTGGACTCTTTCCAGTGGTTTCCAGCAATAGGACGAGGGACAACAGGCACAAGCTGGAACATGAGAAGTTCCATTTAAATTTGAGGAAAAACTTCTTTAGGGTGAGGGTGGCAGAGCCCTGGAACAGGCTGCCCAGGGAGGGTGTGGAGTCCCCTTCTCTGGAGATCTTCAAGACCCGCCTGGATGCAGCCCTGAGTGATGTGCTCTGGGCAACCCTGCTTTGGCAGGGGAGTTGGACTAGATGGTCTCTAGAGGTCCCTTCCAACTCTGACAATTCCCTGATTCCGTGATATCTATATGCATTGATGAGAGCCATGTCCTCTTAGTCAAAACAGGCCCAGCTTTCTCAGTCTCTCATCATGTGAGAGGTGCTCCAGAACCTTCATCATCCTTGTTGGCCCCACACTGAACTTGCTCTATATATTTCTTGGCCTGGGGAGCCCCAAACTGGACCTGGCACTCAGCACACCAGTGCTGAGTAGAGGGGAAGGATCATGTCCCTTGACCTGCTGGCAATACTCTTCATAACGCTGTCTAGAAGATCATCTGTTTTTTCTCTTTAATTCAGGAGCAGAAGCGCAATGGCTTTGAGCATGGTTGATGTGCCTTGTCAGTCTGAGGCAACCGGCTGATGTTTGGGCACCAGCTGGTCTTTCTCTCTGCTGGTCGTATCCCAAAATGGGGAGGTAAGAATCCCAGAGGAACTGTCAAATTAAATTGTGATGTCTTTTGAGTGAAGGACAGGGAACCTAATCATGAATTCAAAGGTGGGAATAGTGTCTTGGCTACGCTCAAGCCAGAGCATGACCAAAGCAGAGCTAGAGCAGAACAAAGTGCAAAGTTTTATGAAGAATCTGTTTGTCCTTAGCTTGTTTCGGAATGCGTGGTGCTTCTTTTTGGTAATAAAGTCAATTTTAACGCAGATCATCCTCTTTGAATTTTAGGATCAGCATCTCATGTTTGCTTCCTGCTTCTTGGCACTTCAGCATCTCTCCGGTGGGATGTCCCCGGATTCTGAACACCACTTTGCGACAGATCGTTGTGATAGGAATACTTGCTGCTGCTGTCTCTTTGCTTTACTACTCCCTGGTGGTCATCCGCAATAAGTACGGGCGTGCCTACAGGGACAAAAGATTCCACAGGTGAGAGCTGAAAAGGACTTTTGTGGGAATGACCGAAATGTAGTTTTGGTGTGAAAACACTGACAGTTTGTGTCTGTGAAATACACGAATGGGGGAAAAGCACGAGTAAAACTTCCTGCTTTTTTTATGAAGCTTTCCTTATCTAAGTTGATTTTAATTTCTCAACTTTCTAATATCTTATGTATCTGTAGCAGCTCAGTAAAACTATAGGCACAAAAAATATTGCATAATAAATTCTTTTGGAAATTACTTTTGGTATTTATTCTTGGAATTTGATTCTTGTGGGTGGCACTTTACTTTTTTGGGTTTTTGCTTCAGCAGCGGTATAATAGTGCGATTCCTATGATGGAAACTGTTTTGAGTCTGATGTTGAGAAAAACTTCCATATGGAACTGAATTCCCACGTGGTAATGCCTAGGTTTTTTTTAGATATCTTGCCCGAGTGACTGACACTGAAGCTACAGATACAAACAACCCCAACCTGAACTATGGAATCGTCGTGGACTGTGGCAGCAGCGGCTCGAGGATTTTTGTGTATTGTTGGCCGAGGCACAACGGGAATCCCCATGATCTGCTGGACATCAAACAGATGAGGGACAAAAACAGAAAACCGGTGGTTATGAAAATTAAACCAGGTACTGGAAAGAAATTCATTGTAGATGTGATTTTTCTCGATAGTTGCCTATCCTAACTTTTGCTTTTTCAAACCCCGTATTTAAAGTGTCTGGGTAAAGAATGCTCGTGAGTTGTCAGTGTGGCAATCCTCCAGGTTGTTTTGGGTTTGGTTTGCAGAGAGCTTTGTTCAGCTGTAAAGCCTTCAAACATGACCCTGAGGGGCAGGAGGGAGAGGTTTCTCTGTGGACTAAGACAGGTGCCAGTTCAGTTGTCACTTAACTTCCCCTCTACTCTGCACTGGGGAGGCCACAACTGGAATACTGCGTCCAGTTCTGGGCTCCCCAGTTCAAGAGAGACAGGGAACTACTGGAGAGAGTCCAACGTAGGGCAACTAAGATGATTAAGGGATTGGAGCATCTCCCTGATGAGGAAAGGCTGAGAGAGCTGGGGCTCTTTAGCCTGGAGAAGAGAAGGCTGAGGGGAGACCTTATTAATGCTTATAAGTATCTAAAGGGTGGGTTGAAGGAGGATGGAGTCAGACTCTTTTCAGTGGTTCCCAGTGACAGGATGAGGGGCAACGGGCACAAGCTGGAACACGGGAAGTTCCATTCAAATAGGAGGAAGAACTTCTTTCCGGTGAGGGTGGCAGAGCCCTGGAACAGGCTGCCCAGGGAGGGTGTGGAGTCCCCTTCTCTGGAGATCTTCAAGACCCGCCTGGATGCAGCCCTGAGTGATGTGCTCTGGGCAACCCTGCTTTGGCAGGGGAGTTGGACTAGATGATCTCTAGAGGTCCCTTCCAACTCTGACAATTCCGTGATTCCGTGAACTTGGTTCTGTTTATTTAGTGAATAAATAATTGGCTTCCTGCAAAGCTATTTGAGCCAATTATGTAAATAGGTAGTATACCTAATATAGGTCTCTGTTTAATGTTTGGAGCATGATAAAGTGGTAACTTTGCTCTTACTTCTTAGTTCATTACCTGGTTTTGGCTTTGGGTAGTTTGTTTCTCCTCTGTGTTGGGTATTTCCTGGAAAATCTTGATAACCAAAACTTGAGTTGCTTCACTCTCCTACTTTTCTGTTTCACTAGGCATTTCGGAGTTTGCCAGCTCTCCTGAAAAGGTCAGTGATTATATTTCTCCACTTCTGAGCTTCGCTGCCGAACACGTGCCACGTGCAAAACACAAAGAGACTCCTCTTTATATCCTATGTACCGCAGGGATGAGGATTCTGCCAGAAAGGTTATTGGCTGTTTTATTTTTAGCATTTAGGCTAGTGATCCTGGTGTGTCTGACTATTTTTAACTGTTCAAAACTGTGATTTTGCAGCCAGCAGAAGGCAATACTTGAAGATCTACTCACTGATATTCCCGTGCAATTTGATTTTCTGTTTTCGGACTCGCACGCAGAGGTTATTTCAGGGAAACAGGAAGGTAGGTTAACGTTGGGGAAAAGAATTTTTGAAGTGCGTATTACTTTCATGGTACAACTTGGATAATTGTTTTTTCGTGCTTTTTAAAATTCTGGTTGGGTTGAGAGACCTTTTTCCTCAATGGCAACGTATGGAGTGTGGAGATGATCCTCTGCTGAGATCTTCTAACTTGTCTAAATGCTTTCTAAGTAGCAGTGAAAATAAACTTTCTGTGTTTAGCAGGAATTTTAGTCCATTTTCTCTGACTTTGGGGAGGGAGGGGTAAGGATAAGGCACAACGCTCTTGATGGAAGAAACTTTGCAGGGAAAAATGGTTTCTAAAGAAATGTTTTGATGTAAAATCAATTTAAAAGCTAAAGTGCTTACTTATGAAATTTACACATCAGGCTGTCTTTAATACATAGGATTTTTATCATAGTATCATAGAATTGTCTAGGTTGGAAGGGACCTTTAACTCATCAACCCAACCCTGATGAAAACCATCACTAAACCATGTCTCTAAGCACTATGTCAACCCAACTTTTAAATACCTCCAGGGTTGGTGCCTCAACCACTTCCCTGGGCAGCCCATTCCAAGGCTTAATAACCCTTTCCGTGTAAAAAATTTTTCCTGATATCCAATCTGAAGCTCCCACTTGCCTGTGACTTGGGAGAAGAGACCGACCCCCCCTGGCTACCCCCTCCTTTCAGGGAGTTGGAGGGAGCAATAAGGTCTCCCCTCAGCCTTCTTTTCTCCAGGCTGAACACCCCCAGCTCCCTCAGCCACTCCTCGTAAGACTTATTCTCCAGACCCCTCACCAGCTCCGGTGCCCTTCTCTGGACACGCTCCAGCCCCTCAAGGTCTGTTTTTGTGGTGAGGGGCCCAAAACTGGACACAGCCCTCGAGGTGGGGTCTCACCAGTGCCGAGTACAGGGGGATGATCACCTCCCGAGTCCGACTCACCACCCTGTTCCTGACACAGGCCAGGATGCTGTTGGCCTTCTTGGCCACCTGGGCACACTGCTGGCTCATGTTCAGCCGACAGGGGACCAACACCCCCACGTCTAGAGAGAGACTTGGGAGAGAAGGAATAGAATAACTTGTCAGGACTGTTTAACTTCAAAGTATTTTAGGTAATAAAATATGAGTAGTGATATATCTTAATAACTCATATGCAAAAATCCCTCTTTGTTTTTAAGATGATATGTACCAGATAGTCCTGAAATATGTTTTCTTATGCACGTAGGAGTATATGCATGGATTGGCATCAACTTTGTCCTTGGAAGATTTGAACATACAGATGATGGTAAGTATCTTAAGTGTGAATTGGATTTTGGGAAGGAATCCAAGTACGTTCCTGGGCTTTCACTGTTGATGGTGTGATTTTTCGATAGAGACATTAGTGAACAGTCCGTGTGCAGGTGCTGGTGTTGGTTTAATTTCTATGTGCGATTTCAATGACCTGCATTGCTACAAAAAAAAAGTTTAACTAGAAGTTAGTGTAGTGCTGCTTTAGGCCTACCCTGGTTGTATTTCTCAATTCCTTTTCCTTTGTTTTCTCCAGAGGATGAAGCGATTGTGGAGGTGCACGTCCCGGGCAGTGAAAACAAAGAGGCCATCTTTCGTAAGAGGACAGTGGGTATTCTTGACATGGGCGGAGTGTCGACCCAGATAGCATACGAAGTCCCTAAAACTGTAAGCTTTGCCTCTTCGCAGCAGGTTATTATCTGTGCAACTTTCTTCTTTTCCTTTTGGTTTATTTTAATGCATATTTGTTGTTTTCTTTTCTTTGGTTTGAGTCCTATTCTTCATTACATCACATTCCAAAACCAAGGCAAGAGAAGATGGCAAATCCAAGTCCTCCCTCAGCTAAGCAATTCATTTGTATTTTGTTCGTTTATTTCAATCAGTATCATTTGCCACTAATTTTTAAGTTTAAGTGGACATGCATTCTCTGTGTGTGTGTGCCTGGATGTATGTATAATTTTAAAACTTGTTATGCTTAAGAGACTTTAGTATTATTTTACAACCCAAAAGTTGTGTGCTGATTCTTCTTATATAAGATATGACTATTTCCTGTAAGTTGGGTCGGTAGAAGTTGAATTAACAGGATATGGGGGTGACAGTACAGTCTGTTTAAATATCATCCACATTCTCAGCACAATTAATCTGTTGGTAAGAAGCAAATTTCTTTGTTACAAATCTTAAATGGAACATAAATTGCTCTGACTTCATTCTGCTGGGTTCTAGAGTCATTCCTGAATTTTTGATGTTGGATAACTTCCCCTTAACTTCATTGACAAATTATCTAAAGTAATAATAGCATAAAAGCCCTATGTTTTGACTTTCAGTGCACTCTTATAATGATGTATATATTTATTTCTCTTCATCTTCATGTGAAATGCTGGGTTTTCACTATTACAGGTTTTACTAGCTATGTTGCCTTTCAGACCGATGCCGTAAGAAATAGTTTGGGTTGTTAAACAAAAGCATGGGAGTTTAGATTCTGAGCAGATTTCCTATTTCCAGTTCATATTTTCTGGGGCAGAGTTGCAGACAGTTGATATGACGACTGTTGCATTGCTCTATCTGAATGTAAGCCAATATAAAATAGGTATTCTGGTCATGGAACCTGTCCAGGTTCCCAGACAGAGAATGACAAGTGTCAAATAATTGACTGTGACGCTTAAAGTCCCGCTGCTGCTTTTCATTTACAGTGTCAGTTGGAAGCCACATGATGTTATGCCACGTATCTGAGCACGTTCTATATGAAGTGCTTCTGCTACACAGCTCTTGAATATCTGAGAAGCTGCTGCGAGTGACTGCCGTGTGGTATGTCAGCAGAGCTGAGTGACTGATGGGTCTCCTGAAAAGCTTGAGAACTCCAGACTGGAAAATGAAGAGCAGCTCTGCTGGGCGGGCCATAAATCTCCCTACCCTGGCAGTTAGAACTCGGTCAGAGGTGGTAGCACTGAGATTAGTAGCCACAGCATGTACTTTTTCAAAGGAAAAGATACTTTAGCATCTAGAGTAGCAGTTCCTGGCCTTTACAGTTCCTTGAGTATCAGCAATGACAGTGCAGTTGTCTGCCATCAACATGCTTTGCTCTCCTTATGAAGTAGAAGGTAGCGTGAACCCGTGAAAAGCAAAATAGATGAGTAAGGAGTGAAATTTAAAGATGTCAAGGGCATCTGGTGGTCCAAAGAACTCATCTTTAGGTTCTGGTTCATATTGTTTATACCTAATCTTGGTCCTTGTGTTCCTACAGGAGGAAGTAGCCAAAAACTTACTCGCAGAATTCAACCTGGGCTGCGACGCTCATCAAACCGAGCACGTGTACAGAGTCTATGTCGCAACGTTCCTCGGCTTTGGAGGAAACGCAGCACGCCAGAGATATGAAGACAGTCTATTTACCAGTACAGTGCTTAAAAACAGGTAGCTGGCTCCAGTTGCTGGGGAAGTATGGGTTCTGTGCATCACTAGGCTCAGTAAACCCTTAACTTGAATATATTTAGTAAAAGGTCGTGATGTAAAACTTAATTTCTACAGCGTGCCACATGCGATGCTGAAGTTTCTTTAGATGAGGCTGTTATAGATTTGATGTATAGATTTGATGCTGTTGTGTCTCAGAGCTTGATTTTTGTTGTTTTTTTCACTGTGCCTGCTCCTTTATACAGGCTGCTGGGCAAACAGACTGGCCTGACTTCGGATTCGCCCTACCTGGATCCTTGCCTGCCCCTGGATGCTCAGGACGAGATCCAGCAGAACGGACAGACAATGTATTTGCGGGGAACGGGAGACTTTAATCTGTGTCGTGAAATTATTCAGCCGTTCATGAATAAGACTAATGAAACACAGACGTCTCTTAATGGTGTCTACCAGCCTGCTGTGCACTTTCAGAACAGTGAATTCTACGGTTTCTCAGAGTTTTACTACTGCACCGAGGACGTGTTACGTATGGGAGGAGATTATAATGCTGCTAAGTTTACTAAAGCTGCAAAGGTAAAGTGTTCTTGAGAGAAACTTTCTAATTCGAAACAGCTACTCTCCAGAAGCTTTTTGTTCTGAAAGTCTTGCAATAAAACTCTTCCCTTAAAGATCCAAAATCCTTTTACCCTGCAGTGAACTATCATGGGGCATCTCTTTTCCTCACTGGGTTTTCTTTTTGAAAATTTGTTTTAAAACACAAAATTGACTCTAGAGGGAATGGCACTCACGGTAGTCAAGTTCCAGCAGAACTACTGATAATGGAAAAATCCGTGCTGCTCCGTCCCTTGCTTCTTTTTAGGAATGTCTTTGTTATTAGAAAAAGAACTCCTTTTCTTCTTGCTTTATCCCTTTTGTACCAGTTTCTCGGGTGTTGCTCCTAAAAGGAATCAGTCTGGGGACAGTTTAAAGTAAGGCTACAACATAAAGCAGAGGAATATGACCTGCTTTGTCAATGCCCTAAAAATAGGATGTCTGGTTTTCCATCACCAAAGAGTTTAAGTGCTACTGAATACTAATTTAACCACAAATGCCAAGTGTGGAACAAAATCTTCCAGAAAATACCATGAAATGTGTGATCTGACTTATTAGCAGTGCCAGGGAAGCTGTTATTTTTGAGTTTTCTAGCTTTTGGTATTAACAAAGCATCTTATCTAGTGGCATTTTTTGCTTCTGAAGGCAGAAGCCATGTTGAAGTTCGTTCTTTCTTTTTTTTTTTTTTTTTTTTTTTATTTTCTTGCAGGATTATTGTGCCACTAAGTGGTCTGTCCTGCGGGAACGTTTTGACCGTGGTCTTTATGCATCACATGCTGATCTCCACAGATTGAAGTAAGTATTTGTGTTTGTACAGCAAATTCATTCATGCAGAGTCGCCAGGGAGAGGTCACGTCCAAACGATCCACTTAATTTAATCATTGGAAGTGTGAATATAACCTTAAATATTGCATCAGCCATAAAAAAAGCACTGATAATTATGTGTCTAAATGTGCTCCTCGCTCCTCTGGGACTCTGTAAGGGCTGGCCTGACTTTGTCACTCTTTCTATAGGTACCAGTGTTTTAAGTCTGCTTGGATGTATGAAGTATTTCACAGTGGCTTCTCTTTTCCTGAGAGTTACAGCAATTTGAAAACAGCTCTGCAGGTTTATGATAAAGAGGTGCAATGGACCTTGGGAGCCATTCTTTACCGAACACGGTTTTTACCTTTAAGGTACAAGTTGTTTTCTCAACTGTGTGGAAAGAGCGTATGGGTGGAAGGGTTTTATGAAGGGAAGAAGTACAGTGATAGCAAGGCAGATGACAGATAGAGGGAGACAAGATATTGTTTCTAGTGGATTATAGATTGTATATTCTAGTACATATACATATATGTATATTTTAGTGCATTATATATATATATATATATATTCTAGTGCATTTGCCCAGAGAAGCTGTGGCTGCCCCATCCCTGGAGGGGTTCAAGGCCAGGTTGGAGGGGGCTTGGAGCAACCTGGTCTGGTGGGAGGTGTCCCTGCCCAGGGCAAGGGAGTTGGAACTAAATGATCTTTAAGGTCCCTTCCCACCCAAACCATTCTATGATTCTATGTATAACCTCAATACATATTCCAGGTAATGCTTTATAAAACCTATTCTACTCAAATGGGCTCCGTTTCCTGTGATACAGCAGTTTAGCTCGGAGGCAAAGTTTGATTTCCAACTTATGTCTGTCATCCCTTTGATTCTTTTCAGAGACATCCAGCAAGAAAACTTCCGTGGAAGTCACTCCCACTGGAGGAGCTTCTCCTTCGTTTACAATCACTATTTGTTTTTTGTCTGTTTTCTGATCGTGCTGCTCTCCATCCTGCTTTACCTGCTAAGGCTCCGGCGGATCCACAGGCGAATGCTGCGTAACAGCTCCTCTACTTCCCTCTGGATCGAGGAAGGCCTCCCATCACAGAAGATCGCAGGACCCTTATGAGATGCTGTGTTGGAGAGATTTTGTTGGACTTGCTACTCAAAAAGCCATTTTTGCCTCAGGGTTTCTTCTTTTTGTCCCTTTAAACCATTGAAGAAGCAGATTGCCTAGAGCATGTCATACAGCTGGGCTTTGGAAACATGGGAAAATGGGGTCAACTTGGCTTAGTCTCATTAGACGATATCTGCCAAAAAGTACTTTTTTTTTTTTTTTTAAATATTGCACTTTTGTGTGTAATGGGACGAGCGAAGGCTCGTCAGTAAATGAGCAGCAGCAGCTTAAGCTATGTATGGTAAGAGAATGAGTGTGGATGCTCATCCTTTTGGGTGAGATTGTGAAATCCCCTTCGCTAGGATGAATGAGGACTGTTTTTATTTTCTTTTCCAGATTCCAGGATTGATATCACTTGCATTCTCAATTCTGAGTCTCCTCAGTCAAAGAAAAGGAAGCGCAGGGGTTTCAAAAGCAGTAAGAGAGTAACCTTTTAGGACAGCTTAATCGGATTTTATATTCTGGGATAAGTACTGTGATGGAGAAGAAAAATCTATTGCACCCAATGCTGTGCTTCCACAAAACTGCTTAAATCAGTTTTGTTTCTTTGTGACAGTTTCCCCTTTTGTCTTGGAAGCTCTGTTGTCGTAGTGGCTAAAGTCACTATTTTTAATCCTCTGTTTTGTAATCATTCAGAGATCTCCAGTAAAGTGAAGAGAACTGGAACATGCCTCAGCTTTTGTTTCTGCTAGAGTAGACATGCACAGTGTCTCTCTTTTGATTTTGAGTACTCTGATTTAATTTATATTTTATTTAAAGCTGTTAATTTTACTTGAAAGTAAATCTGTCCATGATTAAAAAGTGGGATTTATATTAACTTTTTGGTGTGTGGGTATTTTATTGCACAGCATCGCTTCTGTTCTCACTGTTTGTATCCAACTGGCAAAACTCTCTTCTCTTCTAGTAGGCGAGAATATGCTGGAAAACTGGATGCTGTTTTCACTATTGGAGAACTAGGCATGTTGATACCACTTAAGGTGCAGTTTATTCATCTAAAAAAACTACTTTGAATTGTTTTATTGCCTCCTTTCATTATGCTTACTTTTGCCTTTGGCTGTTTAAGGAATTTAGGTTTGAACTGTAGCTAAATTTAGGTGCTAAACTTCCTGCCCCTTCCATCCAGTGACTGGCGGATGCCTGCATTGCAGTTGTAAGAATTAACTGGATATGAGGTGGAATTTTTAAACAGAATCTTTAACTGAGTGTTCAGAAATAAGTGTCTTGCCTTCTATAAAGGATTTTTTTGTACCTGACAAATCATAGAATCACAGAATAGTTTGCGTTGGAAGGGAACTTAAAGATTATCTCCTTCTACCACCCACCAGACCAGGTTGCTCCAAGCCCCCTCCAACCTGGCCTTGAACCCCTCCAGGGATGGGGCAGCCACAGCTTCTCTGGGCAACCTGGGCCAGGCTCTCACCACCCTCACACCAAAGAACTTCCCCACATCTCAGCTCCATCTCCCCTTTTTCAGTGGCAAACCCTTCCCCCTCCTCCTTGGGCTCCCCTCCCTCATCCAGAGTCCCTCCCCAGCTTTCCTGGAGCCCCTTGAGGGACTGGAAGGGGCTCCAAGGTCTCCCCGGAGCCTTCTCTTCTCCAGGCTGAATCCCCCCAACTCTCTCAGCCTGTCAAATCCGAGCACTTCACCAGCTGAGAGTCTGGTTTGTGTTTTGCTATTTTTTAAGCACCATCTGAGCGAGTGCTTAGATAAGACACCTCTCGCTTCTGATGTCTGGAACTGCGCTACAAACTTGTTGCACTCGCGAGGCTGATAATTCTTATCAGAAAACTGACACTTCCAATTGTTCCAGAGCCTGTGCTTCCTGTTGCTGAGATGCCTAAAACTGAGTACAGAGCCTTTAATTGCAGGGGTAGATAAAGCAGCCCCTTTGGACAAGGGCTGATGGTGGTGGTAAAGTGGAGAGGAAATATCAGCGTGTGGTTTGGCAAAATCCAGGCGGATGCCAAGCATCTCTAGGCAGAAGAGATAGTGTCTCAAATGCAGCAAGTAATAAAAACTCCAGCCCAAACCCCACAATACACTAATAAAAAACTTAGGAAAAATCATAAAGCCGTGAAAAAGTTGAAGGAAGAATGTTTCAGACCTAAAATAGAATTTCTTTTTAGATGCTGCAGCATTTTCTTTTTAGTGATGGCTCTTAACCCAGCCAAAAAAAATAAAAAATCATCTTAACGTATGACTCTAAAGTTGACTTTCATAGACTTAGAAGCCTCTTTTTATAAATAATGGACAGTCATGGAAAAAAACCCACCGCTATTCTGGCCTAAACTAAGGTGGGAATACATTTCTGAGAGGAAAACAATTGTTTAAAGTTTTGTAATATGTCATGGTTGAACCAAATGCAAGATGTCGACGTTGCTTTCTTATCTTGTAGGATGGACAAAGTATGGCTGAGACAATGAAAAATGTGATTTTTTTGGCCCCCAGAGCATGAGAAGATCTGGGGTAGAACAAGCTGCAGCTGGCAAGTTTGGTGAATGCAGTAGGGACAGGTACAGCACTGGGATAACGGGGACAGACTGGTCTTGGGCTTACGTAAAGCAGCGTGTGCCCGCTTTCGGGTTTCCACACTGGATTTTGAAAGCACCGCACTGGGGCATGAGGACATGAAGCAGGAGTGTTTGGAATGTGAGGAAGGATATGCTGATGAATGGTGGTGAGAAAGTGATCAGGAAAACGGGGCATGAATGGGCATTTCGAGGGACCAGTGAGTGCTCTGCAGTACACACCGTCTCTCTTTCTCTTCTTTTTTCTCCTCCAGCATCCTAGCAGTATTGTTCTGCTTTTTCTAGTGATTTGGTTCAGGAAGGGGGAGAATAAAGGTGACCTAATACGCAATTTCCTCCTGCAACGGTAAAAAGGGACTGCCAGCAGAGATTGGTTGCAGGAGCAGCTACTGTTCAATGAAAATCTAAGTGGTGCATGAAAAACTAGATTCAAACAGGCATAAGACCTAGAAACTTAAACAAGCTTTCTTCATTCCTGCAAGATAAAGCACAGAGCCCTACTTCATAGGTGTATTTTCCCTCTAATTGGGGTAGAAACTGCTTGACAAGATGCTTCAGGGTGAGGTGGGAAGGTGAATGCTACCTTCAGAACTAAAACCAGCTGGCTCTTACCCGCTTGGGGCCTTGCTTTCCTAAATTCTTTAAGAAATCTCATTAGGTGCTCAGCCGCCCCTCCCTCTGCATGAGAAGGGTCAATTTGTCATGGTAATGCCAGTCACTGACCCTCACTTTCACAGCTTGGTTTTTAATTTTCCTTCCAATAAACTCTTTCCCCCAGTTGCTTCTTGGGTTTGTATATTTTCTGGGCAGATTTTCCGCTGCATTATGTCTTTACTTTCGTAACGCTAAGGGGAAGATTTGAGGAGGAGGGACCTTATTTTCTTCCAGCAAGCTGGGAGTTGAGCCCCGTGATCTCACACAGGTATAGGGGACACAGCAAGAGGCAGCTGTCTTTATTAAGTGTCCTAAAGGTGCACAGGAGAAAGCCATCATACTCGTTAGAAGCAAGAGCCTACAAGGGCTGGGAGAACATAGGGCTGAGGAAGATGGTGCCATGCTCTCTGGCAACATTTCTGCTTCTCTGAGGTATTCTAGCTTAAAAGTGATGGGTTGTTTTTTGTTTTGGTTTTTTTTTGGTCCTGTCAGAGAAGGGGTGGGATTGTGTTTCTCATTGCTGTGGAACCATGGGGAAGGTGTGGTAGAAGGGTGGTGGGACGCTGTGGAGGGGAGCAAAGCGTGCAGAGCGGTTTGTGGTGAGGAACAGAAGTGGAAACCCAAGCCTAAAACTGACTGCTGGCTTTGGATTGATTTAGCAGTGACTGGGGCAGGTCTCTGTCATTTGGGAGTGCTTTGAGAGGAATTTCAGCAGATTTTCAGGAATTTTCAGCTGTGGATCTAAAAAGATTGATTGTCCTTGGTCTGTACCTTTGGAAAGAATAGAGCACCCATGACTCAGAACCTCTGGTTTTTACTTCTTTCAGGAGGTGGTTTTGATGCTATAACTGGGATGTTCTTGGGGTTTGGGCATGGATGAGAGCAGAGTTTTGTCCTGGGAAAAGTGTATTTTAGAAGAAAGGATATGAGAAGCCAGTTTTGAGTACCAGCCTGACCATCAGGGCAGTGGAGGGCAACAAAATGGTGCTGAGCGTCTTCAGCCTGATTTATATCCCTGTGCACAGGTCTGTAGTGTGCTCAGAAGCGACTGGAGCACCCTGCAGATCACCCTGCTCCCATGGGTGGTGTGTCTATGAGGCCAATGGGATGGGCTATGGGGTAGGACTGGGGCTGAGGAACAGCCAGCTCCTCGTGGGCACCTCTCTGGGGTGCTCCAAGTGCTGCTGATTAACGGGTAACGAGGCTTTGGGCCCTTCCTGTGAGGGCTTTGTGTGAGTTCGTTCCACGTCAGTATTTGCTATATCGAGGCTGACAGACGCGCGGGTGCCTTTAATTGCTTTAAGAGCTTAAAGCCCACAAGGCATGGGGAGGAAGCACAGATTTTTCAGAAGCAATCAGCTAAGTACCAAACCTAAATGCCTGGATTTACAAGACTGCTGTGCTTTTCGGTGCTGGAACTATCCTGTGGCAAGTGTTTGTACATTCAGCTCTTTGCTTTGAAGATCTGGTTGTAGTGTCCTATTAATTAGAATTACAGCGCATGTGTTTGTGGTGGGGTTTTTTGGGTGGGTTTTTTTTTTTCTCCCTCCCCTCCGTAGGGATTTGCAGGACAGGGCAGGGGCTGTGGAAGAGGAGGAAGAAGTTTGTGACCTCTCCTGAGGGAAGGCTAAAACCATATTATTCTTGCAGATCTTTTTGCAACTCGAGATGAAGGGAGGGGAAAAAAGAAAAGAAACCTTTTCATCCCACCCCTGGACAAGCCTTCTTCAAAGAAACTGCACTAAGCAACAACACCAGGGGAAACCTGACTCCTTTAAGAGACTTAGCAATACCTGTTTTCACTCAGTGCCTGTTCCTGCGCTCGGATTCCCAAATCACAATGGTAATGTTTATCTGTTTGTGTCTGTTTCTGCAGTAACATGCTTTATTTTTCTTTCTTGGGCTTCTCCTGTTCACCTTGTCCTTTCTCTAGGTCCATTAAGGCCAGGTAAGGCATGCAGAAAAGCACGGAGGGGAGGCAAGGGCACTGCTCTTTGACCTATTCTGGTGACCTGGAATGGACAGGAGAATGATACTGAAACTTTTGGCTTCACGGCCTCTTAAATGTATCACTCTTCTTTTTGTTGTTGTGTTCTTGTGTGTGGAAAATGTCCAAAATGTGGCCCCTAATGGAAGAAGTAGTTGGGGAGACAAAAGTATAGCCATGAGAAAGGCAGGGTGTGATGGAGAGGATGGGGAAGAGCTGAAGCTCCTCCAGGAACACCGGCCCTATGGAGGCAGCCCTGGAGCTTGTGGAAACAAAAGGGTTTTCTGTCCCTGTGGCACTTAGCGAAGGGGACAGTCAATAGCAGTGACTTGATGCCGTGCCTGATCCGGGGCACCTTGTTCTTTCTTGTCCCATTGTTTCTGCCATTGTTGCTACTAAATAACGCATGAAGCTCATTGAAAGCCAAAATGAGCCTGGTGAGGACTTGCTGTGTCCCTCTCCCTGGGCACCAGCCTCTGTGTGTGGAGTGTTCAGGGGACCCGGTCCTGACAGTTGTTTTTTCAGGTCACCCTCCCTTTGTTTCAAGAACAGGAGGACGACAATGACCTTCTCGCCTGCTTGTGCTCGAAGGTCTTTGGGTTGGTGGGAAGTGGTGCTGGGAAATCGCTTGGGACTGGGTTAGCCGTGTCTTCCTAGATGATGAGTGGTTTGTGTTGCTGGAGATAGTTTTTTTTTTTTAGAGCCCTGATCTTCAAAAGGGCTCAGCACTCTTGTGCCAGGCAACACAAATGCACTGAGGGTACAAAGTGGAACAGGTTGCCCAGAGAAGCTGTGGCCGCCCCATCCCTGGAGGGGCTCAGGCCAGGTTGGAGGGGGCTTGGAGCAACCTGGTCTGGTGGGAGGTGTCCCTGCCCAGGGCAGGGGGATTGGAACTAGATGATCTTTAAGGTCTCTTCCAACACAAACCATTCTGTGGTTCTATAATATCCAGATTTTCCTGAACTCCAAATGCTTTCCTGGGTTCTGGAAGTTAATAGCTCTACATTCCTTGCCACAAATAATGTGCAGGGTAGGCTTTGAATTTACAGATTGCAGATGTTTTCTATTCCTAGGTCTTCTGTGCATGGCACTTTACCAGCATTTCTCTCCTGCTGATAACTCCAGTGGTGACTTGCAAACAAGATTCCATCAGTGCCAGGTTTTTTTTACCCATTAGGTGGGCTCTCTAGGTAGCTGTGGCCAAATTTTGTCAGTAATTGCGGGTAACTCTTAAGACATTACCTGCCAGGAAAGCTGAGGGTCTTTAGCTCCTTGCTGATCACGTAGACATGAAGGTGGAACCAGATGCAAGGGTGTGAAGCGCATCTCCTACATAGCAGCCCACGTCCCCTTCTGCAGCCCACGTCCCGCCCCAGCAGCGAGCCCTCTTGCAAATTCAGCAACCGGAGCCTCTGTCCTTGAACTAATTGTTCAAGTTTCTGCATAAGAACGGAGCCACTGGCAGAGACTGTCCTTGTTAGGACATGTTCTTTGGTCTGTCACAGTGAATCAGCACAAGAGACGTTAGAACAGCTGTTTCCATCACGCCTTTTAAGGATGAGGAGGGATTTGCTGCATTTGCCTGGGCGTAATGGAGATCAGCACGCTGTGTTCTTGATTCTGTTCAATTCCTTCTCTGTTCTCCCTTTCTCCTGCACAAAGCCTTCCCATCACAGCAAAATAAATCCTGGATGGGAAGCCAGTTCTATCTTCTCAGTGCTCTTCAGGGCCAGAAGTCCCTTCTCTCCTGACCCCTGGATGCAAAGTCTGGGCTTGCAGAGGCTCTGCTGTTAGGAGGGGGACTCTTGCCATCTAGTGGGAGGGGATGGTAAGCTCCAGGACCTCTGCCATCCCTCAGGACAAGAAGATAAAATGCAATCCTCCTCCCCGGGCCTTTTAATGAGTAATTTCACTGCCCGTGTGGGATTACCTCCCGCTGCTTTCCCACAGCATCACCACTGTCTGGAATCGGTGAAGCTGGATTTCTCAAACTCTTTTCCCTTTTAGAAATCTCCCTCTTTTCACTTTTTTTTTTTTTTTTTTTTAGGGACAAAGCTTTGTTCACACCCTTCTGGGCTTATCTCTTGGGTGGCTGAGTTGCACAGAGGGAATCTGTCAGGAACCTGTGTGTACGGGGAGGGATGTCGGTGTGTGCTGGCCAGATACCCTGTGTTACCTGTGTTTTGTCAGGAGATTGCTTGGGGGGAAGTTGCCTTTCAACAGCTGACTCCTCGAATCAGCGCTCAAAGACAGCCAGGATCTCTGAGTAATTGCTCTTACAGATAGAGAATGAAAAGTACTTGCAAAGTGCCTTGTGTTGGAGTATTCCGTGGCTTAGGGAAACCAGAAGCTCACATTCCGGTTGGGAGATTTCAGTACTAACCAGCCTCCCCCCATCCCATTCTTGAAAGGTTAAGGAGAGAAATGCAAGGAAGATTTATGTGCTTTCTCTGTGTATGTGCTGCTCTGTTCAAGCTGCCTGGGACTGAGAAGGAACAGCTACTGTCATGTACAAGAACAGACACCTCGGAGCCCCTGTGCCTGCTGCAGAAATAGATCTGCTGTGAGTATTTCATGGGACTCCAGGTTTTTACCCACCTGGGGTGTATGAGCCTCTCATTTGCTCAGAGATAGGGTCAGTTCAGGGTGTTGAAGGTGTTTTGCTCTTTAGGAGCGACTGATGGAGCTGGGGGTGTTCAGCCTGGAGAAAAGGAGGCTGAGGAGAGACCTTCTCACTCTTTACAACTCCCTAAAAGGAGGGTGTAGCCAGGGGGGGGTCGGTCTCTTCTCCCAAGGAACAGGCCATGGGACAAGAGGAAACGGCCTCAAGTTGCACCAGGGGAGGTTCAGATTGGATATTAGGAAGAATTTTTTACACGGAAAGGGTTATTAAGCCTTGGAATGGGCTGCCCAGGGCAGTGGTTGAGGCACCAACCCTGGAGGTATTTAAAAGACGGGTTGACATAGTGCTTAGAGACACGGTTTAGTGATGGTTTTTTATCAGAGTTGGGTTGATGGTTGGACTCGATGATCTTGAAGGTCCCTTCCAACCTAGACAATTCTATGATTCTATCAAACTGAGAGCTGGAAGGCATGGGTCTATTGCAGATCTCATATGAGGCTCATCTGCGTTTCTGTTCAGGTGGGCCATTTGTTAAGAGCCAGAGATCTCATTTTGGAATGTTTTTGTAGAGCATCGAACCTTAGTAGTGCTGTGCCTCAGTGAGTTAATAGGAACAGCAAGACTGCAAAGTGATGAGGCTGCAGATCTGAGGGGGTGACTCTGAAAAGCATGGAAAATCAAGCGGGTGATGGAAAGTAAGTGTGATGTGGTCAGTGTCTGCACTGCATTGAGCATTAGATGAGAACACATGCAGAGGAGGAGAAAGAGAAGTCTCAAAGGATTGAAGTTATTGCTTCCAGAAGATGGATCTCATTTTTCCAGCTTCGCTGGTTGCAGAAGAGCTGTGTCAAGCAAGGATCCCTCCCCGAATAGAAGCACCGGAAGTTTACAGCTCTTTCAACAGCAACTAACGGTACCCAAATAGCAGGGATAGGAGTCTGGGAGGTCAGTTCAGTCACTACCACGCTCCTCATGTGGAAATTGTAGAAATTCCAGTAGCAATTAAACATACCATATAAATTAGTTTATGCCTTTTTTGAGGGATGCATGGACCTACTTCTCCAGGATCGCTGGTGTTTGTTAGCCGTCTTGTGAGCTCAAAAGCAGGGCTATAGCGCTCCAATTACACCTTGCAGGAACTTTCCCCTAGGGCCAATTGGTTTGAAAATTGCCACGTGTCATTAACGCTCTGACAGAGCGGTCGGGTCCTTCAGTTCTTTAGGTATCGCCTGGATCATCTCTGTGCGGAGCAACCTTTCCGGAGCTTAGCGTATCTGCTCTGTGGATTTGAAAGGTCACGTTGACCTGCGGCTCCAGAGAGTCTACAGGGTGAAACCACAAGGTTTGGGGAGGCAATGAGCCTTCCCTTTTTAAAAGAACTGAAAATTGGAGACGAGAGATTATAGAACCTAATAGCGCGTGCCTAATTTTGGGGAGCATGGGCCATGACTGTGACTTACTTGGTCAAAACCCGTCTTGACTTGTCTGTCTGGCAAGGTGTGTCCTTCAGGCAGATGCAGAAGAAAACATGTAGGCGAGGGATGTGGACCTGAAATGTTGGCTGCATATATGGCCAAGAGACCGATTCAGCTGTAGCTGGTACTTGTACGAGTGTATTGCATTAAAATATCTATTATTTATGGAGACACTGAGTGCAGAACATCAGTGCCTGCTGTTAGCTATGATATTTCTGCCCACAGAGGTGCATCTTGGCCCCTTCATGGGAAGAAGCTGAAAGATTACTGCTGGGGAGAGGAGAAGATCTGGGGTGGTAGAGCTGTGCTTCCCTTCTCGGGAAGGGCAGCAAACTCCACAGACTCCAAAGAGCAATGAGACAACGGTTAAGCAGGTTGAGAGGCGATGGGATGGCTGATGGGCCTGGCAAACTGTTTTCCTGGTCTCCTGTCTACGTGATCAGATGATGCAAACCTAGTTTGTGCAGCATTTTCTTCCTGTAGCCTATTAATTTTGAGAGGTTTTCTAATATATTTTTTTCTAGGTGCTTTTCTTTTGGTCTTAACCAGCTGCAGGAAGAAGGGGGCAGCAAATTCCCTCAATCCAGTGCGTTACCTTGAAGAGCTTTGCTGAATTCCTGCTGATTTTTTTTTTTTTTTTTTCTTTTTTCTTTATGCAACCAGCGAGCTCTTCCATCAGCTGGAAGCCTGCATGGCATTTGCTGCTTGTATCCTTACCCGACCCTGGCATTGGGCAAGCATTCCTCCGGCAGGCTGTCATGTTTCTCCATGCCCCGATCAGCAGACGCTCACACATTCCTTCTTCTGGCCAAACTGCCTTCAGCTTCCTGCCAGTCTGAAATAGCTCCTGCTCCACCGAGCTTCTGCCGGGACACGTTTTTCCCCTGATGGTCCCTAGACTCAGGGCTTGACCCACCAGGTGGTGCTCTGCTGATAGCCATGATGCTAATTGGGATTTTGCAGAATTTCACCTCTTTCATGAGCATTCCCGCTACAAGAGAATTAGTGTGGACTAATTATCCAGAGTTGTGGACTAGCGGCTCCTTACCACTCCTGCTGGCTTCCCTGGGAAGAAGAGCCAAGTTCCATTTCAGTGGCAACCTGGGATTAAGTCCTAACATCTTGATATTCTCTGTATCACACCAAGAAACAACTGTTTTCTTTATATTTTATTATTTTTCCTCCTTTAACACCACGATTGGTGCTGAGGTGCTGCCCTGCAGGAGGCTTTGCCAACTCAAGGGAATGTGGCTGTCATCACCCTACCGATATTCCCAGCTCTGGGTGGGCATCACCTTGAAGCCGGCTATGCCAGTAACAGGGCCATTCTTGCGTTCAATTCTGGATGAGACCACTTCATGTAGAGCCTGTGAAACAGAGAGCAAGAGAGATTATGGTCTTACAGTCTCTTGTTGAGCAAGGTTGAGCTGCTCTGTTGTTGTCAGTTCATTCAGCAAAGAGCTAAAACCTTGCTTCAATTATTCAGGGCTGCGTTACACGTCCACACTAGCTCCCTTTCTGTTTCCAGCGTGTTGTAGTTTCCTCTAATCATAGAATCACAGAATGGTTTGGGTTGGAAGGGACCTTAAAGACCATCTCATTCCAACACCCACCAGAGGGACACCTCCCACCAGACCAGGTTGCTCCAAGCCCCCTCCAACCTGGCCTTGAACCCCTCCAGGGATGGGGCAGCCACAGCTGCTCGGGGCAACCTGGGCCAGGCTCTCACCACCCTCACAGCAAAGAACTTCTTCCCCACATCTCAGCTCCATCTCCCCTCTTTCAGTGGCAAACCCTTCCCCCTCCTCCTAGGGCTCCCCTCCCTGATCAAGAGTCCCTCCCCAGCTTTCCTGGAGCCCCTTGAGGGACTGGAAGGGGCTCCAAGGTCTCCCCGGAGCCTTCTCTTCTCCAGGCTGAACCCCCCCAACTCTCTCAGCCTGTCCTCCCAGCAGAGGGGCTCCAGCCCTCCCAGCATCTCTGCGGCCCTAATGTTGGTGCCTGGTTTGGTGCAAGATCCCTTTCCAATAAAAGGTGGCATGGGAGGGTGGGGAAGCTCAGCAGGTCAGTGCCAGGGCAGCTGGGACTAAGGACAAACGCTGCTTTTCCTATGGTTGGGGGTGAGAAAATGGAATTGTGCTCTGAGCAGGGCGCGGGCAGACTTGGTGTGGGTAAACTGGGTCTAGGAAGTGATGAAAAGCCTGGGAAAAGGGAGAAGTCTGATGACAGATGTGTTCTTGTGGTTGCTGGAAATGTATCCAGAGATGGGGATTAAGCACTTGAGCTTTTCAAACTAATTAATAGAATTATTTTGGGAATTGATGTGTGAAAACAGGCAGGACTAACCCGGAAAAGTATTCCATAGGTGGCCATCCTGTGCTAGGGAAAGGATTGCTGGAAAGCCCTTTCCAAATATGAATATACTGAAATAAATGGGGATATTCCTTCAAAAGTTTGCCTTTGGGAATACCTGATGTTTTTTCCGTGCCTCTAAACTTTCTGCTGACTTGTGTGAATTAAAGAAAACATTGAGCATAGATTTAAATACTCAGGGTCAAAACTGGTGAGAAAATATATTGAATTCTTTGGGAAATGCTCACGCTTCAGAATGTCTTGCTGACTAAAATGGGGTCAAAAGACAAAATTTCAAGGCGATCCTTGTAATAGAGATTTGCAAGCCAGTGTTTTCTTGGTATTTTCACGGTGACGGGGGAAAAAAATAATCGAATAGAATTGTTTTGATGCGTTAAAAGCCTAAATGGAAAAAAAAAGGACAGTTTTAAAAACATAAATCCTCCCCCCCCCAGTTGAAGCTATTGCAGAAGTTTACAGTTGCCTCAGAATAATGTCTAATTGGTTTAGTTAGTTCTTGTTGATAGAAGAACTGTTTTAATTAGCTCCGAGCAGCGATGCTGTGTCACTGCTGCTCTTCACGCCACAGATGCTCTGAATTTTGGATTGATTTTGGATTGGTCTGGGCTTTTTTTTCATGAAGCATTGTTTTTATTATCCATTTAGTCCTCGGGGCATCAAGGAGTAACTCGTGCTGCGGATCTTAGATGGTTTTTAAATATGTGCCTTGGTTGGAGCCGCTGTATTTTGGAGCTTTAAGGACATTGAGGAGCTGGAAAAGTGGTTGCTGGATGCTGAAGGGTTAAGGTGGGTGATACCCGAATAACTGGGGAGATGTTGGGCTGCAGGCTCTCCAACCTACAGCGAGGGGTGTACGTTAAAGATGCTGCGCTATGAGACCCTGCCCTCCTCCCTATCTGGAGAGGGCTGAGCCCTGGGAGGCTCTGAATCAAACTGGGGGGGTTTAAAACCCGCTCTCGCCCCACTGTATTATATCAATACGCTGCTGTTGATGCCATTCTCAATACTTGTTCTCTAGGAACGTCCCGAGAAAAGCATTCCTCTTCCAAATCCACCTCCTTCCCCGCAACTCTGGCTAGATTTCGCTCCCCCCCCCTCCTATTTTTTCTCTCTTTGCAGCCCTTCTGCTCGGATTACAAGACAAGCCCATGATATCACCCTGAGCTGAGGCTGAAGGGGCTGGGTCTGGGGAGGGGTTTGCTTGCCTAAGTCTAGTGAAATTTGCCAGCAAGCAGCAGCTTCTCGCAGCGTATTTCTCTGGCTGCAGGATACTTTTTCCAGCGCAGAGGGGACCGCTCAGCCCAGAAGAAAGAACTTCCATGAAGCGCGACAAGCCAGAGGTCCCCCCCAGCACAGCCTACCACTAACTCCAAGGTAAACGCCATCTCGCCCAGGCTACGAGCCACAACAGTGGCTTTATTGCTAGAGATGAAGGGGCTGATTAATTAGTTTAAACATTTCTAACCCTCTCTTGCTTCGGGGCTGAGTTCACTTCTTGCCTTCTCTCTTTGAAGGTATTTTCTTTCTCTCCCATCACTTTGTTATAACAAAGTATGATGTTTGGACATAATGGGCTGGGGGGAAGAAGGTAGAGGTTTCTTCTAATCCCTGTCCCCTGAGACTTGGATTTGGCAGGACTGGAATATTCGGTGTCACTTTGCAAATATGTTGTGACCAAGTTAAAGACTTTCTCCCCTTCCTTGCTCCCAGGCGCGCAGAGATGAAATAAAAAAGACACGTTGCAAACTGTTTACAAGTTCAGGCAATGCATATTCTGTAATATTAGTAAAATGTGCTCGATTCAGACCAGAAGGCTACAGTACATGCCTTCAGCATTGTGTAAATGTTACCAGCTAAACTTCAGAAGCGGTTTAAATTCTCTCTTCTCTGAATAACTGTGCTCTTTCAGGGGAAAAGGCTTCAGTGCAGATGTTTCTCATTGGCAGAAGGTGGAAAAAAAAAAAAGCCACGTTTATGTCCTTAGTTAAGAAACTTTTCTGCTGTCATTGCTTGGCATTCCCAGCCCCGTGCAAAGCTGCCCTCAGCCCTGCAGCAACTTTCTTCAGGCTGTTTTATCACGGAGCAATTAGTCGTTTTTGAGGATGAATCCGGGATCTGCCAGAGGTACCCACCTGGGAAAAGTTGCAGTGCAGAAACTCGGGATGTTTCTCACTGGAATGAATTTAGCCCAGTTTGAGTTCTGACTCCTCAGCACTTGCACAAATAACTCTGCTGCCTTTTAGATTAATTTTTGATGTTTAATTTAAACAGATGATAGCGTGTGGGGGTGGAAAAAATTTATCTAAAGCCCAAGCTAGTTTAGAAGACTGTAGAGAAAGATCCTAGTTTAGCTGGCTGGGAGCGTAACAGGAAAACTATTTAGCATCTCTCTAATCAGCTCATAAAGCTGACATCGCAGGGCTTTCAAATTTGTACTGAGTCGGGCTGAAAAGAATTGCTTTAGGGTTCCTACCTGCCAGTTTCATTTCATCTGCATTGAACCACCCACAGTGGTGGAATTTCCTTGGTCGGAAGCTAGAGAGCAGTTAGAAAACATGAAATGAAATATTAGCATGAACTACTAGCAAAGTATTAAGCTTTATAGGGAGAAGCCACATCTTCAGCGTGGAGTGCTGGGGGCTTGTTGGGCTCCTTGGGCTGCAGGAAGGAATTTCACGGCGCCTTAGTTCTAAGGGCAGGACGATGTTGGAAAGCACCCCCAAAAATGGGTTACAATATGAAGTTTGATACCTCAGCCAGGTGGTGATGGGGCTCAGGACAGCTCTGACTCTGAGCCTGTCTGCTCTCCAGTCACATCCAGTGTGGGGCAGGAGTGGACAGATGAGGTCTTCAGAAAAACCTTCAAGGAAGTTTTAGCAGCTTGGCAAAGCCACTGAGGTTGAGGGGGGCGTTGGTGATGTAGTAGAGGATGATGCCTTTGTCTTCAGCAGGGTGATTTAATAGGGAAGCAGTGAATTTGCTGAAAGTGCTATCCTTTTGCGAGTTAAGCAGAGACCCCAAAATATGTGCTTAGTAATGTTTGGGGGTATTTTTCAATAGTTTGACTCCCAAGTTCATTGTCTTTACCTTACTCTATGGCTGACTTCCCTTCTGTTCTCTCTGGTTCTTATTTTTAAGTTTATTTTAACCTTTTATTCTTCCTCCTCCCGAACTGCTTCACAACGTTCTTGGTGCTGTTTAAAAACACAGCGATGCCCTTTCTTAGAGATGGCAGCTCCAGTGGATGGAAGGATTTAGGAGATCAACCAGTCAGTTGGTTTGCAAAACACTTTGTGAGATGCTCTCGGAGCATCTGGGGGGTGTGTGTGTGTGCAGTTACACGTTTATTATGAATGTCTGCAAATACACACATTGAGGGGGGAAAAGTCCCCCTGAGTGTGTGTGTTGGCTGTGTTACCTCTTGTAGGGTCTTTATTCGTGGACTAATTGTGTACGTCATGAACTAATTGTGTTCCATGAAAAAAGAAGTTGAATCCTGTAGCTCTTGTTGCCGCTGCTGGTTTTACTGAGCACAAATGGATTTCTTGGCCTTTGTAATCACGTTCACTAGCTGCAAATTAAAGAATTTATACTCCTAGGTTCTAAAAAATCACTTTTTCTCTTCAATTGTCTTGGAAGTATATTTGGGAATAAGTTCTGTTTCCTATTAAGAGTGCAGCACAAGGTCTGTGGAACAGGCAGCTGGTGCTGGCCAGGAGCCCGAGCGTTGTCATGATTCACATCTCTATTCGTCTTCATTCTCCGATATCAGGCAAAGGAAAGAGAGAAAGAAAATAAAGAACTTCCCCAAATGAAGCATATTTGAGTTGCAGCTGGGACATGGAGAGAAGATGCTGCATGTGTCCATCTGATCCCCAGGCAAGCTTTTTTTGCCTTCTAAGAATGCGTCACGGGGCTAAAGCTGAAGGCAAATGTGAATTGCTTCAGCTGAAGAAGTAGATGTGAGAAGAGGCCACACAGCCTGGATTTGGGAGCTGTAAGAAGCGCTCAGCTGAGCCCATTCGTGACCACAGATCTGGGTGATTTGCCCTGCAAAAGTTGTTGTGTCCGTGCAACTTGGGAAAGCAGCGTAATTCTAAACATTTGGATCTCATAGACCTCATCAGATAACGATGCCAAGGGCTTTGGTTGGGCAACTTCCACAAACACTGACTGTTCTGTTGTTAGACTTGTAGCTGTCTTTTAAAAGACAACACAAGCATAAGTGCCTTTTCTTCCTTACTCCCCTAATTAGTGTGTTTGTCCAGCAGACTTTCTCTCCTCCTGTCTAGCTTCAATAGCAAGCGATGACAAGTAATATACGTTCCTGGGCTATAGACATCTCTTTTTGCTGTCCGTTCAAGGTGCTGTCTGTTGGAGTTAAGCCTCATCAGCCGGCAAACCCTCCAAACTCTTTTCTGTTCCAGGTAGGAAGCTTTTTAGGAGGGGAAAAAAAAAAGTGAGCATGTGAATAGGTACGGTTGGACGTGAAGCAGAGGCCAGAAGGTTCTTTAGTAGTTATTAAATAATGTTGTTTCTCTCTTGAGTGAGATCTTGTGGTTGGTAAAGTCATGGCAAGTCTGTAGTTTCAGATTCTGTGAGTTTTAGTGGCTGTGGGAGGACACACTGGGACTTTGCTCTCTGTCCCTGCAGCATCCCGACAGACTAGAAGCAGCAAATTGCATTTGGTCACTTCCCTGATGTGAACAAGTGTTGAATTTGCTGCTGGTTGCCCTTGGCCGGTTTGCAATAATGTGACACTTGCTTTCTTAAAGTAGCTTTTGGCTCCTGGGTAGCAGGTTGTGGTTCCTGAGCAGCAACAGCTCTTTAGAGTGACTTACGAAAGCCCTACGCTAATCCGAGAGCTCCAGGAGCCCGAGTGAAAGGGGTGAGCAAATGGCTTTGGTTCTTTTCTCCTCAACTGTGAAGAGAAATCCAGAGGAAACGTGTTCCTTGGAGTGATCACTAGTGGAAAATATCAACATCCTTCTGGCTTGAAGAGTCTCTGGCTTTGTAACACATCAAAAAGCTATCCTGAAATGATCTCTGCCATCCTGCTTGTTCTGGGCTCTGCCTCCAATCCTATACAACATTTTACTGAAAAAAAACCATTTAGTTTTTGGTTGAGATGTCCCCAGCAGTGTTTTGGCTTCCTTTAGACATTCCACTTCCACCTTCAGCACACTCTTTGGATTGCCTTGGACGGTGCTGCCTCTCCTCAAAGCAGCTGGGTAGTGACACCAGAAGGGGCTTGGTGGCCCATCAGGTGTAGCGGGATGGCATCTCAGCCCTGAGGAGCCCATCCCAGCCCCAGAACACTGTACCTCAACAGCATCCAGGGCTGCATCCCCAGCAGTGCGGCCAGCAGGGCAAGGGGGGGGATTCTGCCCCTCTGCTCCGCTCTGGGGAGACCCCCCTGCTCCAGTGCAGCCTCCAGCTCTGGGGCCACCAACAGCAGAAGGACACGGAGCTGTTGGAGCGGGGCCAGAGGAGGCCCCGGAGATGCTGGGAGGGCTGGAGCCCCTCTGCTGGGAGGACAGCCTGAGAGAGTTGGGGGGGTTCAGCCTGGAGAAGAGAAGGCTCCGGGGAGACCTTGGAGCCCCTTCCAGTCCCTCAAGGGGCTCCAGGAAAGCTGGGGAGGGACTCTTGATGAGGGAGGGGAGCCCTAGGAGGAGGGGGAAGGGTTTGACACTGAAAGAGGGGAGATGGAGCTGAGATGTGGGGAAGAAGTTCTTTGGTGTGAGGGTGGTGAGAGCCTGGCCCAGGTTGCCCCGAGAAGCTGTGGCTGCCCCATCCCTGGAGGGGTTCAAGGCCAGGTTGGAGGGGGCTTGGAGCAACTTGGTCTGGTGGGAGGTGTCCCTGCCCAGGGCAGGGGGTGGGATGAGATGGTCTTTAAGGTCCCTTCCAACCCAAACCATTCTTTGATTCTGTGGTTACAATCAATGGGGATTTAATCTACGGAAGCATTGACCATAGTGCCCGCAGCAGGGCTGAGTCTCTTGGAACAGCAGGAGAACGTAGCCAAGCTCTCACCCAAGCGAGCGGTCGCGTTTCTATTCACTTTAATAGTACTGGAGAGGGGCCCAGTGTGACTTGCCCTTGTGTTGGCTGGAGAACGGCTCCAGCGGCGGTGGGAAATCCTGCCCCATGGCCACGAGGGTGCCCGAGGAATGTGCTTTGGGTGACAGGGCATGGAATTGGATAACCCAGGGCGTGCGATTGGGGCGGTACCGTTTCAAGTGGCTGACTACCAAGTGTTTGGTGCTCCTGGCCGAGCCCCAGGCGTGCCAGCAGTGGTTACAGCGCTAATTGCCTCTTCCTCCCAATGGATGCCAAGCCCAACGGAGCGTTGCTGGATCTCCCGGCACGAATCAACCATTCCAGGCTTTTCCTTTTGTTGTCTGGATGAGGATGGGAGCAGGAAAGCTGGTGCCTCTGGTTTTGTCGGAGCTGATCTGTTGTTTGGATGATTTGGTGAAATTAAAAAAGGGGGTTGGAACTCGATGATCTTTAAAGTCCCTTCCAACTCTAACCATTCTATGATTCTATGATTCTTACTGGTAGGAGCAAGCTTTTGGTTTGGGAAGATGAACAGCCTATTAGTTTCACTTGGTGAATTCTCTGGAGAAGTAAAAGCTCTATATTATTTTGAAGTTAAACTGTTGCACGTTTCCCTTTAGGCCCTTGTTCCATCTGCTTCCTTCAAGACTTAAGACTGGTGTCCTGAAAAGGGCTGAGTCAGCAGCTCACAGGAGCATGCCTTAAAGCCTTAAATTACACGTTAATGCGGTGACGGAGAATCGTCTTACAGCCTGAAGTACAGGATGGGGAGCCAGGAGTCCTGGAGTATTTTCCTGGCTTCTCCACCGACTTGATTCAATAGGTTTTTAATCTTGTGTCTTGGATTCCTTTGAATGGGGAGACCAAAATATATACTTTAAGGATTACATCATTATTAATAAGTCTGGAGGCTGTTAAAGGGAGGATGTGAGGGGAAGAAGGAGCCCCACAATAAAGGGAATAGCCAGCACAACCCAAACGTCCCGCAAATCCAAGCCTAGATTTGTTCTAAGGGAGTTCAGCCTGTGCAGCTTTCTTTGAGACTTGGGGGGAAAAATGCATCCAAATCTTGGTTGCGGCAGCAGAGGAGTGGGGTTTACTTAAATTTATTTCCCTTATTAAATTTTGTTATTGTGGCTTATAACGATGCCACCGTGAATGTACGTGTGGAGTCGGCTCCTATCTGATACTGCCCTATGTAAATGCTCTTGAGTCTCGCTGAATCCTCAGCATCCTCACTGAAGAGCAGTGATAGTTTTGATATCGATGCGATACAACTGCCTTAGAGGTAAGGAGAGAGATTTCAGGGGGGAGCCAGGGAAGAATAAACCCAGGACTCGTGTGCCTGTTGTGCTGTGGAGTGAAGGAATCGGTGTAAAATTTTCTGTGCTGCTTCATCAACCCTCCAGACCAGTCCTGTACTGGTCTGGTTACTGGTTACTGCTTGTCTTTGCCTCCCAATAAAAACTGCCCTGGATGGTGTGAATGGATGTCTCTGCCAGAAGATGTCCAAGCTTCTCTGGTGCCATAATTCCCTGTTTTTCCCCCAAACCGTGTTGACAGGAAGCAGAAAGCCCTGAGCCCTTTTGGGTACTGCAGTGCTGAGTGGCTTCCATGGACGCTGCTGGTCACACTGGGGCTCCTGAAATTTCCCCATTGTACCTGGGCTGCTGTTTCTTGTGGAAATACTAAAAATATGCCCGTGTTCAAATTCCGCTGGATTCTGCTTTTCCTGACGCCGTGACTTGGGCTGAATAGTTTCTCTGAAGCACCTCAATAAACAAGACCTCTGGGGCTGGGAGGTTTTATTCCTGGGGCGATGCAAGCACTGTGAAGGCTTTGTCTCTTGATGCTTGAATTTATAACTATTTTGCAGCGGGCGGTAGTGTGACCCGAAGGGAGAGCGGGCTGTGGTTGCTGGTACACACTGCAGCGCTGTCTCCCGAAGCGTGTGGCATCGCTGCTCTTCTCATCTTGGGGAGAATTCCTCCAGGATTCGCTTCCACAGGTGGAATTGCATGAGAAGGGAGATTTCAGAATGGTTTTCCAGCACCTTTCCTTGGTACTCCTGGTCCTTGCAGGATCCAGACAAAGATGAGAGACGATGCTCTACGACCTGAGCACAAAATGTGTGTGCCCGGAGTTATTTTCCTCAGCGGAGGTTTGGGATCGTGTTCATACAGGCTTGTTAAAATTCCCTTTTGCTGGTCACGCTTCCCGCTGTGGTGCAGGGGGCTCACGGACAACCTTTTCCCCCTTTCACCAGGTTTTTTTTTTCAGTTCTATGGTAAACGGTGTTTTTCCTTAGTCTTGCCTGACTCCTAAGTCTCTAAACTTTTGGGGAACAAAAGCAAACCCCCCTGCAGTTGCATTTTGGAGGCTTGGGGCACCTGACTCAGCCAAGAGTGAAAATAACACCTACTGTATTTACTATAAATTAAATTAGTATCTCCCTGACTAATCTTGGTATCAATTAAAGTAACCTGGAAGTCTGTTGTGACACACCCCCCCTACCCTCTCTCCCCCCGCCATGCCCCGGCTGCTCACGGACCATGAGGTCTCCCAGTGCTGTGCCTTTTTGAAGGGCTCTGGCATCTCGTAGGGGTCTGTCTGCTTTATTAATTAACGCTTCAGGGAGTACCGCTCTCAGCTGGTAACGATTACATCCCGCCTCGGAATGGTTTCCCCAAACTGTTGTGTCTTTTGGCTCAAGTCCTTCAGTGAAATGACTCAAGAGCTTTGGTTTGAATAGAAAGCAGCCCTGGAAACTGGTGTTGAGCAGATTTTAGCTGTTCCTTGGCCTCTGGTCGCCAAAGACCCCCATTAACCTGCTGTGGAGCTGCTCCTTGTTTGCCTTGGCACAGGGGGACGCGTGAAACACGCTGACCTGCTGTTTCCTGAAAAGGCTGAGGGACTTGGGTCTTTTTAGTCTGGAGAAGAGCAGACTGAGGGGGGATCTGACCAACACCTATAAATACTGAAAGGGTGGGTGTCAGGAGGATGGGGCCAGTCTTTTTCCAGTGGTGCCCAGTGACCGGACAAGAGGAAAAGGACACAAACTTGAACATAAGAAGTTCCACCTAAACATGAGGAGGAACTTCTTTCCTGTGAGGGTGGCAGAGCCCTGGAAGAGGCTGCCCAGGGAGGTGGTGGAGTCTCCTTCTCTGGAGACATTCAAACCCCGCCAGGACAAGTTCCTGTGGGACCTGCTCTGGGTGGACGGGCTTTGGCAGGGGGTTGGACTGGGTGATCTCCAGAGGTCCCTTCCGACCCCATGTGATTCTGTGATTCCGCGCTGTTTGTCCATCCTTTTCTCCTGTAAAACATCCTTATTGAGTTCACTATTTGAGGTTTCTGCAGTATTGTGAACCAAAACTGTAACCTAGAGGGGAATTTGGCATATCCTGTTAATTCCACTGACGTGCCTTCTAATCTTCGTGAGAGATAGAGGTCCCTCAGGACTTGACCGTAAGGCTGCTCACCAGGCGTTATCTGCCTTTGTCACCTCAAATAGCCTTCGTGTGGCCGTCTGCTGCTCTGCAAGAGCATCCAGAGGCTTCAGGAGGTCCCAGCGATATAGAAGTCACCATCCTGGTTAAGAGCCTGGAGAAGAGAAAGCTCCAGGGAGACCTTATAGCAGCCTTCCAATATCTGAAGGGAGCCTACAGGAGAGCTGGTGAGGGGCTCTTTGTCAGGAAATGTAGTGACAGGACAAGGGGTAAGGGTTTTAAATTGGAAGAGGGGAGATTTAGATTAGATACCAGGAGGAAATTCTTTCCTGTGAGGGTGGTGAGAGCCTGGCCCAGGTTGCCCAGGGAAGTTGTGGCTGCCCCATCCCTGGAAGTGTTCAGGGCCAGGCTGGATGGGGCTTGGAGCAACGTGGTCTGGTGGGGGGTGTCCCTGCCCAGGGCAGGGGGGCTGGAGCTCGATGATCTTTAAGGTCCCTTCCAACTCTAACCATTCTATGATTCTATCCCTGAATGTGTTTAAGAGTCGTTTAGATGTGGTGTTGGGGGATATGGTGTAGGGGAGAACTTTGTAGAGTAGGGTTGATGGTTGGACTCGATGATCCCAAGGGTCTTTTCCAACCTGAATGATTTTATGATTCTATAAACAGAGCGCTGTGTGTGTGGGACAGCCATGGGAATGCTGTAATGACTCCTTTAGGAACCCAATCTGTAGCTTTCAGCTCAGTCAGGGTCCCGCTACCCCTCATCTTAGTTTTTTGGAGGGAGATTATTTTTTTTTTTGGTCCGGCTTAGTTTTTGATGAGTGTTCCCGGAGGCAATTCATGCAGTAGCAAGGAACAACAGCCACATAAAAACCAAGTAGGTCAAAACAGATGTTTAGAGAAGATTAGAACTGAAAACCAGATTTTTCGGAAGACCACTAGGCTTGAAGTCAGGCCCCCCCCTTTCGGTATTTTTGTTACTTATAACTAACACATGTTACTCTTCTCCCTTACGATCTGACTTAAGGGGGTTAGTCAAATCTTTTTATGCTGTTCCTGACAATTGCTCTGCCCATGTGTTTATCCTCTGGGCTAAAAACCATCTTGTATCCATGAAAAACGTTGTTAAGAGGTTTGTTTTGAAATCAGGCGCTGGTAGGTATTGAATTCAGGCGCGTCTGACTCCGGCTGATGTGCCCTGACTCAGGAGCCTTTTATTTGCACAGAACACATGTATCCTGCCCCCTCCGCTGCCTTTGCTTTGGGAAATCCCCTTTGTTCCCTGCTGGAGGGGAGCAGCCTTGGGAAAGCAGTTGTGTTTCCTTCTTCTCTTCCCTTCCGACTCTCTCTGACGTGGGGCAGGGCTTTACTTTATTCCCGTCTTTCAACCTCACCTCCCGAACTGCAAAAAAAAAAAAAAAAAAGGAAAAAATACCTTGTTTGCATAGCAGTATTTCTCTGAATGACTGATGAAAATTTACAAATCTCAATCTTGTGAGACTAATGTGAAAGTATGTGGCTCCTGGAAACCAAATGTTTATTTTCCAAGAATTTTTTGCCGTGTGTTCCCCCCTCTCCCTGGTTTCATTAGACCCATTGTAAAGTCTCCTCTTGCTTTTCCCGTTTCCTTCCCTGATGTTCAGTGCTGGACTTGTAAACCACATGCTTTCAACTTCATTTGTCTATTCCTTGGCCAAATGCCTTTCATCCCCAGGTCTCAAAGTGCTTCAGTAGGAAGCGCGTGATCACCAGCCCAGTCTAACACAAGGGGAAACTGAGGCACGGCCCTGGAAGCAACCTGCCTGAGGTCACACAGAATCAGAGACTCACCGAATGGTTTGGGTTGGAAGGGACCTTAAAGACCACCCGTTCTTCCCCCCCTGCCCTGGGCAGGGACACCTCCTACCAGAGCAGGTTGCTCCAAGCCCCCTCCAACCTGGCCTTGAACCCCTCCAGGGATGGGGCAGCCACAGCTTCTCTGGGCAACCTGGGCCAGGCTCTCACCACCCTCACAGCAAAGAACTTCTTCCCCACATCTCAGCTCCATCTCCCCTCTTTCAGTGTCAAACCCTTCCCCCTCCTCCTAGGGCTCCCCTCCCTCATCAAGAGTCCCTCCCCAGCTTTCCTGGAGCCCCTTGAGGGACTGGAAGGGGCTCCAAGGTCTCCCCGGAGCCTTCTCTTCTCCAGGCTGAACCCCCCCAACTCTCTCAGCCTGTCCTCCCAGCAGAGGGGCTCCAGCCCTCCCAGCATCTCCGGGGCCCGCAAAGCTGAGATTTAAACTGATGTCTCTTGAATTCCAGGCTAATTGCCTGGGACGGGATACATCTCCTCATTAAGCAGCTTGAAAGGCTGGTTAACGTGTTTGGCTGCGTCTTCATACGAGTATGTGATCTTTTGGTCGTTTTTTAGGGATAGCTAAGACCTAGCAAAAACACTGGAGGATTTTAGCTTCTAGACATCTGGTTTTGGAGCCAAGTCTTTCCCCTTCTCCCTCCCCTTTGGTGGTTGCCAGGAAATAACGGAGCTCTAAAGGGCTGGGGAGGTTTTTTTTTTTCCCACTACTCTCTGGCATTGCTTCATTTGGAAACTATTCAACCACCGACCCCCACGTGCGCTGTTTGACCGCGCCATGTGCCGGGTGCCTGAGGGAAGGCTGGGAGAAAAGGACCAGGATTTAAACTCTGCACAGCATCTGGCTGAAATCCCTCTCGTGAGTCCAAAAGTTGCTGGTTCATCCCTTAAATGCCCAGCTTATTTAAGGCTGTGGCACTTGTATGACAAATAAGTCCCGATCCAGACTTGGCAACCAAAAGCTGGAGCCCATTAGCCAGGGTTCCATGGGATAGAGGAGGTTAGCCAAGGCTACTTCTGCACAGTGTCTGGGTGCAGTGGCATTTGTTGATTCTCTACAGGTGAAACCGGACGTGCAGTGACAGAAATAAGTCTTCTGTCATCATAGTGGGAAAACAGACTTCCATATAAATACCTATAAATACGTTTCATTACCCTTCTGATTTTCCACTGTGTAAGTGATGGGTTTGGCTTCTGTATTGAAGGAGGTGCAGGAGAAAAATGGTTCAGTTCTGTCCTGGTAGGGTTTAACCCAGGTTGGCTGTACCTTGCAAGACCCACCGAATTTACAGAGAAATAGGAAAATCCACTGTTAGCGCTTGTGACCTGTAGAATTTTGCCCTGGAAAAGGTATTTTTCCAGCTAAAACTAATTAGCAAGTTGGCTGAAAACTTAGAAATGGTTTTCATGGGGGGGGGGAGCATCAGCTTGTTCTTCTACCACCCAAGAAAGAATTTACTTGACTTTAGTTTTCACAGTCGACATTGTACATCGTCTTTTCTGCAGCTTTCTCCCCAGCTGAAGCAAGAGAGATAAAGTCCGTGTTGTTACCAAACCTCATTCAAAGTTTCTTTTCCTTTCAGGACGGCCCCGCGGTACCCACCTGCACTGACTGGCAGAGGACTTGGCTCTGAGAACTGTGGGCACCGAAAATGGAAAGATTCCTGGGTTTTACCCATAACCACTGTTTCTTCATGCTGTTCTTCATCTCCCTGAGCCCTACGGGCCTTGCCCAGTACGAACACTGGCCCTACCTCCCCGGTTACCCTGAGCCACCCCCCCAAGTGTACCAGCCCCCCCAGAGGCCGGCGAACGTTCCCAAAATCCAGCTGCGGCTCGCAGGGCAGAAGAGAAAACACAACGAAGGCAGAGTGGAGGTGTTTTACAACGGCGAGTGGGGCACGGTCTGCGATGATGACTTCTCCATCCACGCTGCCCATGTGGTCTGCAGGGAGCTGGGCTACGTGGAGGCGGTGTCGTGGCTACCCAGCTCGAAATATGGAAAAGGGGAAGGTAAGGGAACTCCGGAGCAGTGGAATTGTCCCGCTGCCTCTCCAACCCCCAATAATTACTGACCTGTCGATCAAATTTAAGATGTAGTGATATTTCCTGCAAATGTAACTGCAATAGCTTCCTGGTGAGTAGCTTCCTCTTTAATCACAGAATGGTTCAGGTTGGAAGAGACCTTAAAGCCCACCCAGTGCCACCCCCTGCCCTAGGCAGGGACACCTCCCACCAGACCAGGTTGCTCCAAGCCCCCTCCAACCTGGCCTTGAACCCCTCCAGGGATGTGTGGGCAATTGCAGATTGCACCTTATTGCACCTCATTCCCAAATACGTGCTCAACAAAGACTTCGAAAGGTGCGTGTTTGTGTGTTACAGCAATGGATTCTTAAAACCCTAATGCTCGAGAGAGAAAAGCTCCGTAATATTATATAACCCAGAAGATTTAATTGTTGTGTTTTGATGTGCTGTTAGTTAAATGTTGATGGAATTCAAATGATGATGAAATTCCTGATGAAATTCAACCAGGGCAAGTGTAGGGTGCTGCACCTGGGGAGGAATAACCCCCCCACCAGGACAGGTTGGGGGTGACCTGCTGGAGAGCAGCTCTGAGGAAAAAGACCTGGGAGTCCTGGGGGACAACAGGATGCCCATGAGCCAGCAATGGGCCCTAGTGGCCAAGAAGGCCAGTGGCATCCTGGGGGGGCATCAGGAAGAGTGTGACCAGCAGGTGGAGGGAGGTCATCCTGCCCCTCTGCTCTGCCCTGGGGAGGCCCCATCTGGAGCACTGGGACCAGTTCTGGGCTCCCCAGTTCCAGAAGGACAGGGAACTGCTGGAGAGGGGACAGCAGAGGGCTACAAAGATGATCAAGGGACTGGAGCATCTCTCTGATGAGGAAAGGCTGAGGGACTTAGGCCTTTTTAGTCTGGAGAAGAGCAGACTGAGGGGGGATCTGATCAATGCCTATAAATACTGAAAGGGTGGGTGTCAGGAGGATGGGGTCAGTCTTTTTCCAGTGGTGCCAAGAGGGAACGGGCACAAACTGGAACACAAGAAGTTCCACCTAAACATGAGGAGGAACTTCTTTGCTGTGAGGGTGGCAGAGCCCTGGAAGAGGCTGCCCAGAGACGTGGTGAGGTCTCCTTCTCTGGAGACATTCAAACCCTGCCTGGACACCTTTCTGTAGGACCTGCTCCAGCAAGAGGTTGGACTGGGTGATCTCCAGAGGTCCCTTCCAACACCATAGCATTCTGTGATTCTGTGAAATGTTGATCTATGGAGAATTTTTTCTGCAAACACTACAGCCTGGCAGGCTGTTGATGTAACCCGCAGACAGATTATTTCCACCGCAGTGGGGATAAACGTGTTGTGTGTCTGTTACTTAGCGCCGCTCGTTAGCGCTCACACCTATAAACTGGCCCGTAAAAGAGCAAGGGGAGGCCTTAACAGCGACTTGCCTGAAATGCGAAACCTTGAATGTTGTCCCAAGCTGTGGATTTTGGCTCTTGGGGCAGAGTAGGAGATTTCCGAGCAAGAAAGAGGCCGTGACATTTGAAAACAACCCAAAAACTGATTGCCACGGGATTTAACGAGCGTTCTACACGCGCCGGGATAGCGCTGGGTAAATCCTGGGGCAGAGAAGCCTGTGAAGGGGGGATCGTGATTTCTTCGAACTGCAAATCCATGCTTTGCTGGAACTCTTTCTGCTCGTCTGTTGGGAAGCATGGCGAGGGCTGACAGCTCCATCCTCCACTAATTAGCCAAGGGAACTCATTAGGGTGCTGGAACGAAGCTGGGCCAGCCAAGGGAAACAGCTACAGAATCTCCTTGTGGCTCTGAAGGTCAGACGGTCCTTTCTGTCCAAAGGACGTGTTATTCTTCAGACAAGCAAAGCGTTTGGGATCCTAAAATATGGAAATTGCTTCTTGGCCCTTGCTCCCTGCAGTTTAGGGGGTCAGTCCCTGGGGAGCGGCGTGTGCCCAGCACATTCCCAAAGGGAAAACGAGCTCTTTGAAAAGACGAATCTCAGAGATGCTGTTGGGTCTTTTGCTCTTGGCAGCTCCTGGGAAAACATGACCTAAAGCTTGGAGGTGACACTGATTTTTGCCTGCTCATCTTAAAAGTGAGTTCTGAGAGACCTGATTATTTAAAAAATATAGTCTATATATGCATATACACGTGCTTGTTCATGTGCATATGCTTTTTGCTGGAGGGAAAATGGTAATTATAGTCTGGAGACTGGATCTGGCCATTTGTTTTCAAAGAGCACCCAAGTAACAGGATGTTCCAATCAATAGCAGTTTGTTAAAGCTTTTGCAAAAATCTGCTTTTAAAAGGTTAGGGCATTTAATCAAAACTTTGAGCTGTGTCCTGTAAGAGATTTAATGAGGATTTGATAAATGAGAAATGATGTAAAGAGAAGCCTTAAATACGGAAGGGCTGAATTGGTGAGTGTGATTAGGGGGCAGGCTCTCATCAGCCAAATCGAGGGGACCCGGTGACACTGCGTGCTCTGAAGTGGCTGTCATCAGAGGAGGTTGGTTATCACTACAGGTCTGAGTCAGGCTGGGGGTATTTTTTATTACCACGCAGATAATGGAAAGGGAAAGCTGTGGGGCAGAGCTGTTTCCAGTTAGGAAGTGTTTGAGGTGGATCATTGATGTTCCTTAGCTGTTTTATTCAAGCTTATTTCAGCCGTAACCTCTTCCCCTGCCATAGTAAGAGCACAGCAGCCTTGCTTTCCTATCAGTGTTTTATCCTCTTTATCAGAGGCTTATTCTCTTTGCGAGTCTCAGTTCTGTTTTCTTGCCCCTTCAGGGAAAATTTGGATGGACAACGTCCACTGTAACGGGAAGGAGACCACCCTGGCAGCCTGCACTTCCAACGGCTGGGGAGTGACGGACTGCAAACACACCGAGGACGTGGGAGTGGTCTGCAGTGAAAAGAGAATCCCTGGCTTCAAGTTCGACAACTCGTTGCTTAACCAAATCGAGGTAAACGTGCTTCAAATGAAGATCCAAGAGCCTTCTGTGGACGGGGGTGTCCTCCACTGCACATTATGGGTTATCCCAGCTGCACACTGTGGTTAAAGCAAACTCTTGGCGGTGCTTTTAGACGCTGGCTAAAAATGCAACTTTCAGATTTTTGTGTGTGTAATGAGAACTTGAAGGGTTTTTTTATAGCGTGAGAATAAGGAAAAAATACATTACCCCTGTTCCACAATCACGTTTCAGAATTGAAAACTGGTTGGTTATATTCCTAAGAATGAATTTAGAGAGGCAGGATGTGTGCTGTACTCATAGACCTTACACCTGGGTGACTTCGTTGCCTTGTAGAACTAAATTACTGAGTTTTCTTTGCCCTGTCCCCTCCCCTTCGGTACTGGGAGCGATTTGGAGGTGTCTGGTGTAAGAGCGGGGGTCAGTGGGGAGGCCCAGATTTGGAGGTGAATAGGGCTTACAGCCACGGCTTGAAATGGGCGGATTTCTAAGGAAAGATATCAAGAGATTTTTGCACAGTTTGGCTAAGCGATGACGAAATAACCATGATAACTGTGCAGAAATATTTGCGGGAATGGGGGATTAGTACTGGAAGTGATGGAAGGGATTGAAGGGAGGAAAACGTGGGCTGGTCACTGGGGAAAAGTGGATTGTGACTGGGTTAGACTGGTAATCTAGACTGGGCTGAGGTTGAGACTCTTGGGGAGATGACAGAAGCAAAAGACTCGAATCGCCTTCCAGTGGGCTTGTTAGATTTCTGCAGAGTGAAGAGCTGGGGGACTGGAAAGAAGTTGGGCTGGGCTCTTCAAATCAAAAAAAAAAACAATGTGGGTTTTTTCCTTCAGCTTTTCAGGTTGGAAAGTATTTGTGGTGACTCAGCTAACATCTCCCGCGTTTGGGATGCTCGGGTGTTTCAGTAAGTGAGTTCAGCGGTTGCCCTTGGTCAAAATTTATCGAAAGAGCCCATCCAGTAACCACAGTCAGATCTTATTTTAAGCAGAGAGGGAATCCAGGATGTATCGTACCACAGTGTGGTTTCCACGGCTGAGCCTTGGTTTTGTTTGTGATCTGAACCAATGGATACAGACGCCTTGATCGCTTTACAGCAAAATTATTCTAGCAGTTCCGTCGCAGCCGCTGATTTAGAAAGGGTCTCCCAGTGTATTCTTCCACGGCAGGCTCCTGTGCAAGGGTGCGGATGTAGGACATGAGAGCTAAAATTCTCTTCCTTGCCTTGACCTTGCTTCACTTGGCGAAGGAGGGAAAAGGAGACTTTTCCAGAGGGATCCCAAGCTGCCTCCGTCAATGGCGCTGTTGTTGCTCCGGGGAATGAGGCGAGATCATGGAACATCAGTGATGGCTTTGGCAGACGCGTGCTTCCCCAAAGCCACAGTGAATCCTCAAAAAAGATGCCTGGAAGAAAAGATGCTTTAGTCTAGACGGAGGTCACTTCACTCCGAGATGCTTCGGGTATTAATCATAAAAGCTTTGGAAGGCTCTGCTTTTCCATTAGTTAAGCACTGGAGGTTGACTAATGAGTTGAACATATTGGATAATTGAGGGAGAGCTTGTGCTGATGCTGTGGGGGTGCTTAATCTTCCCATATGATAAGTAAAATGAATCATGAGACTGAAGCAGTTCGTGTAGCAGGAGCCTGACTCACCAAAAGGATCTCTAGGGAGAAATAGGTGTCAGAGAGGTCGTGTTCCCTGTGTCCTGGCAGCTCCTGGGAGCTGTGTATGGATGAAGGCATCCGTTGACAGGACAAGTAACAGTGTTCACAGCAATTGCTACGTTCTGATGGCTAAAGACACTGAACCGGTGGAGGAAAAAAGGTAAAATAGAAGAATAGCTTTATTTTTAAGTGCCTGCACTAAGCCTGGCTGTCTCTGTGGCTTTGTCCTGGTGGTAGAAGATAGTGTTGCGTTTTGTGGGCAGTAGCTTCTCTCACCCCCAGCTCTACATGTCCGTGTGTCCGTGCTTCTCCCCTCCCCATCGCTGCCTGAATTTTATGAACAACTCAGTACCGTACTGTTGGTTTTACTCCGCAAAACCAGGCTGGTTTTTCTCATATCCCTGTAAGATCACTGGCAGCTGAAGGGTTCTTTTTCTGCTGGTTTCGTTGCAGCGGGATTAAGGCTAAAGGTGATGTGCTATAAATTTTTAAAATGCCATTGGGGAAGTGCTTTTCAGTCACAGCTAGCTGTCGAATGTTTAAACTCTTCCCCCCCTTCTCAGCTTCCCTCCTCTTCTTAATCTTTGCTTTATCTCATTAGCAGCTGGCGTTGACATAGTTTGAGTCAAAGATGATGAGCAGGGTTACTCATAGGGTCATAAACTCCAAAACAGGGAGGTCAAAAGGCTTGTGTGAACGCAAGTTGAAAGTCTTTGCCCTCTCTAACATGCCTGGGAATTCTGCACATCATACCTCGCATTCACCAGAGGAAACATCATCGTTTTCTAAGCCGCTGGGTTCTTCGGTCTGTAGCCCACAGCTTGCCCAAATGACGTTTCCTCTTTGGAATGATATCAGGGGTTGAAGGGGCCTGGAATTTTCTACTGAGCAGCGATGCTGTGGTCAGGTCTCGCCACCAGTTCTACTGGCTTCAGCTATTGCTCTGAGGGAGCCAAACCAGTACAAATTTCCCACTGACATTTCCAGTGGAAGATATTTCGGTTTGCCCTTAAGCTGCTTATAAAACCAGGCTTTACCCAAAATAGGTCTGGTTTAAGACGCTGCTCAGAGCTTATGTGTTCAATTGCACCTTCCAGCGTTGCTCTCCCACACTATTAACTGTTATTCACCGCAGTTATTAACGACTGTGATGATTCCCAAATGGATCTGACTTTGCAAACTGCTGTGTTCGCAGCCGGCAGATTAACCAGGAGCAAGCCCTGACGGCGGTGTCCCTTCGTGTGTCGGGGTGGAAGCTGCGGTGGGGTAGGAGCAGCGATTTTGTGCTGCTTTCAGGGGAAATAATGTGCTTTTTGCAGCCTGGTTAACCCATCACCAAACGTGTGCCATCGCGTCGGAGTTCCCTCGCCTGTCACAGGGAGCTCTGTTTGTTCCCACTGCCGGAGACAGACAGAACATCTTAAATTCATCATTTAGAAAGTGTCTTAAAGACCCTTTAGTGCTAAGTTCTCCGGGGCTGCCAAGTGCTGCTAAGATTTAACGTGGAAAGGCAGTAGGTGAAAGAAAACATCTGACTTCATTTTGATGGGGCTCCAGCTTGGGGTGGGGGGGGTGGGGGGTTGCTGTGCAAATTGACATTTGCTCAAATCTGGCCTTGCTTCCTAAAAATCTGACAGGCAGAGAGTTCACACTCTTTTAAAAGCGACACGATAGCCCTTGAGCAGAGTTTATTTTTGTTGGACGACAGACATACCTCCGTTTCCCAGTTTGGAAGTGCTGCAGATAAGTAGTATAGGATGAATTTTTCCATCACCATAAACCGCTTAACTTATACATCTGTGCTCAGGCAGATCTTTTCCCGTCACAGCTCATATTTTGAGGGTTTCGTCATATCTCTTCCCGTTCCTGAGCCTTTCCATTCCCTGCCCCGTTGGGAAGGGGCAGTGCCTGAGCCTGGCTTCTGTGAGACAAGTTGCCGGTCACAGGCCAAAGTGAAATATTTCACTCGAGGACGAGTGATGGAAGATCCATGATGGGAGACGGGCGGGAAGAGGTTAACTCTTCCACCAGGACTGAGGTCGGGGCAAGTCTGAAATCCATCAGTCTGTTGCTAAAGGGCAGAGAAACTCCCACCGTTGTCGTTTTTGCTTGCTGTTTTCCGCAGCCACTGCAGCTTTTAGCCTTGGGACTTGTTCAAAGGATTATTTTCTTGGAGGGTGACGAACATGCGTGGCAGGGACAGCTCTTCCACGGGCTGCCGGCTGGTCAGAATCAGCCTGATACCCCTTAGCTCAGTGGCTGCGTAAACACTGGAGGTTGCTCACCTTTTCAGGGCGAGGAGAGCAGTGTTTGTTGGATGCCGACGTGAGCGTGGTGACACTGAATGTGTTGACAAGGGCTTTTCCCCCTCCTCTTTAAAGTGTGTAGGCTAAATACGCAGATGGTGTCTCATTAACGGAGAGAGTAGGGCTTGTGGTTTAACTTAATTATTGCCTATTGGCCTTTGGGAGCATATCAAGGCCAGGTTGGATGGAGCTTTGAGCAACATGGTCTGGTGGGAGGTGTCCCTGCCCAGGGCAAGGAGGTTGGAATGAGATGATCTTTAAGGTCCCTTCCAACCCAAACCATTTCATGATTCTGTGATATCAGGAAGTTCTCTGCTGTGAGGGTGGTGAGACCCTGGCCCAGGTTGCCCCGAGAAGCTGTGGCTGCCCCATCCCTGGAGGGGTTCAAGGCCAGGTTGGAGGGGGCTTGGAGCAACGTGGTCTGGTGGGAGATGTCCCTGCTCAGGGCAGGGGGTGGCACTGGATGGTCTTTAATGTCCCTTCTAACCCAAACCATTCTGTGATTCCATGAGGTTGATGCTGATCCTCGCTTGCTGTGATCCTCCACAGAAGCATCTGCATATCCAATATGATGGGGCCAAAATTGTTAGAATAACACTATTGTTTAACTCGGGGTTTGATTTTTAGCTTGCGTTCCTTCTTTTTTAGCCACAGTGTAGCCTGGAGTAAAAGCTCTGTTCTGGAGACTCTTAATTCACGTTAGTGGCTTGATGTAGACCTTGGGTCTAACTGTGGTGGCAGAGCACGTTTTACCCGCTTTATTCCCAGTGGTGACTTTTGTAGGCACTGCAGTGTGACGGGCACGTTGCGAGGGGTGTCGTGGGAGCCCAAAGGTCGATAAGGGTGAAAGGAAAAGTTTAGTCACGTTGGGTTTTAAGTGCTCAAAGTGCATCTGGAAAGAGGAAAAACTGTTTGTTGACTGTGGTGGAGCTTGGGGGGGACAGACAGTAAGTGCTATAAATATTTGCACTGAACTGCAATAACTTAAGCTTTGTAAAACATAACAAGTGGAATCTGCTGCTTTAGCCCAAGATCCCTGAGCAGATGGGCCCGTGGGCCCCCAGTTTGCCCCCAGTAAGCCCCGTATCTGTCCTGCAGATGGAGTAGGAGTCGTCTGTGAGGGAAAGGGCCAGGTTCTAGGAGCTAAATGGAGAAAAAGAGCGGGGAGCAGAATCTGTGCCTCCTGGCTGTCCTGAATTGCACCCCTCCATCCTCTAAGATGCCACAGCAAAAGGTGCAGAGAGCAGGATAAAATCCACATACGACTGTTGGTGGTTTCTTGTCCTGCAGCTCACAAGTGTCTGGCAGAGGTCGGGTGGGCAGCACGGACCTGCTTTAAGGTTCCTTTGTACGCTGCCAAAGCCCGCGGGTTAAATGTGTGCACAGTCTTAAATGTTTTCCTAAGTCTTTGCAGGATGCCAGAAGCTCTGAAATCAAAATGATTTAATGTGTGTTCACAAACCCCCGGAGCAGGGAATGCTGTCCCTGCTTTTTCAAACAGTACCTGCGACTGCCTTACTGCCTCGACCAGCAATTTTAAGACCACGGTAACTAGCCTCTGCCCTTAATATATTCCTTAAATAAATGCACGATAGGTGGTTTGTTTTTTTTTTTTTTTCAATCTATCCCCCAAAACATCCTTAACAAAATATTTGTTGTCCGCCCTTCTTTCCTCTGTGTGCACACACACCGGCTTCAAATAGGACGTGCTCTAAATATATCGAATTGCTGCCGCCGGTACAAGTTCCCAAATAGATCTGGTACCTGAGACTGGAGCGTAGCTTTGGCCAGACGGTGGGCAGACAAGGTCTAGCTAAACATACCAGCCTGGGCTGCTATTTCTGTCCTCCTTTTCCCTTCTGGGTGCATATGAAGCACTAAAAAATAAATATATATATATAAAAAAATGTCACTTCAAAGCCCAGCAGCTCAAAGGCTCTGGTTATGCCAGGTTGAAAGTGGGCTGAACTATATTGTCCAGGGTTTTTAACTGGTGGGAAAGGGCAGCTTTCAGTTAAATTGGGCTCTGTGGATGAGGCTGTATGAAATGCTCCCGTACGCTGAGCTGCCTCTAACAGGAAAGTGTAAGGAAGGGAGAAGGAAAGGGTCGTTGTCACTTGGGGCACGTAGATGATTCTTCCTCTTATTTAGCTTTTTGCCCCGCAAACCAGTGCAGACTCTCTCCATACGGCGGGGAGCTGCAGCTTAGGTCACCGCCATCTGAGACTTCAGCCCTGCGGCTGGGCTGTCCAGTTCTCAAGAATGTTTGACAATAAAAAGGCTCATTTGCCTGTTTGTTATGACAACAGCGTTTTATTTTCTTTCCCCTTGGTGTAAATGTTTACTTCTCTAAACGTAAGCCCCTGTGGAACATAAATGCTGATGGTTGGTCTGTCTAGAAGGGGTCTAGAGCTGGCTAGACCTAGAGCTAACTCCAGACAAATATTAATTAAGCTGCTGTTGGGATAAGGGACCGCTAAGCTTAAGTGCTATAATTTTAAAGAGTGTGTGCGTGATGGTTTCTAACTCCTTGCCTCAATGGTTTCTTTGTGATGGCTTGTGGTAGGATGGGGTGCTGAGTTTGCTAGGCAAAACCAGCAAACCCACTTTCCTGGTGGTTGTCATCGAGCCAGAGGTGTGAGCTCTGGAGCTGGTGGGGCTGAGAAGGCACCGGGGCTGGCACTGGTTTGCTGCAGGTCCCTGGGGAACAGTTAACCCAGTTGTCTTCTTGCACTGCCTGCATCCAGGGTCCGAGCAGTGACAGGCGTTGTGCTGGATGTGACAGCACTTCTCGGTTACACAAGACAATATTTAACTAAGCCTGAGAGCAGAGTATGAGCTTGTTCTGTTCTATGGTGCAGAGGTCGGGTAATAAATGTGGCTAGCTTACTGCGGCTGGTCCAGATCGTCTTTAAAATAGCTCACTAGAAGCTCTTGTTGGTGGGTGAGAAGCTCCACACGCCCCATCAGTGTGTGCTGGAGCCCAGAAAGCCCCCCCGCACCCTGGGCTGCATCCCCAGCAGCGTGGCCAGCAGGGCGAGGGGGGGGATTCTGCCCCTCTGCTCCGCTCTGGGGAGACACCCCCAGCCCAGTGCTGCCTCCAGCTCTGGGGCCACCAACAGCAGAAGGACACGGAGCTGTTGGAGCGGGGCCAGAGGAGGCCCCGGAGATGCTGGGAGGGCTGGAGCCCCTCTGCTGGGAGGACAGGCTGAGAGAGCTGGGGGGGTTCAGCCTGGAGAAGAGAAGGCTCCGGGGAGACCTCGGAGCCCCTTCCAGTCCCTCAAGGGGCTTCAGGAGAGATGGGGAGGGACTCTGGATGAGGGAGGGGAGCCCTAGGAGGAGGGGGAAGGGTTTGACACTGAAAGAGGGGAGATGGAGCTGAGATGTGGGGAAGAAGTTCTTTGCTGTGAGGGTGGTGAGAGCCTGGCCCAGGTTGCCCAGAGAAGCTGTGGCTGCCCCATCCCTGGAGGGGTTGAAGGCCAGGTTGGAGGGGGCTTGGAGCAACGTGGTCTGGTGGGAGGTGTCCCTGCCCAGGGCAGGGGGTGGCACTGGGTGGTCTTTAAGGTCCCTTCCAACCCAAACCATTCTGTGATTCTGTGAAAGGAAACAGAGAATGTAAAGGTTTTGCTGATCAAGAAACCCTCGGGCTAGGATGCGCACAGAGCAGAGCCGTGTCCTGTCCTGAGCTGAGCCTCCCAGCCCTGCCAAAGCATCGCCAGGGTTCAGTGCTCCTGCCTCCTCTCGCTCCCTTCCGTCACTGGCCTTTCTTTTCCCTGGTGCTTTTGATTACTTGCCTTTGCGTTGGCAACCCCGAGGCTGCCGCTGAAGCGTTTCATGGCTTAGCAGAGGCCTGGGCTTTTGTCGTTTCTAATCTGCACTGTATTTGCTCCTGGACCCTGAGCCTGAATTGCACTCTCATCCCTTACCCTTTTGTACAGCACAAACCCAGAACAAAACGTGCTTGCGGTGTCCAAGGCAGCGTAATGTCCCCAAGGGACTGCTGTCCCCCATGGGCAACCCCTCTTGGTCTCGCAGCATCTATTTCACCGTGTTTGTTTAACAGCTGGGACCTCGTTAGTGACTCAGAAGCGCAGCTCCAGATGTTTAAATCAAAACAGATTCCACCCATTCCGATGTATGGGAAGAGATAGCTTCCTACTAAGTCATCTTCCGTGGAAAAGACTGAGGTAGCTGAGGCTTTGGTGGAAGTAAGTGAAGGGTTTAAGTACAGGAGAGGAGATGCCTCTAGGATGAACCAAGTCTGTGTGGAAAGATTTTTGGTTTATGTTCTTAACTGGGTAAAAAAAAAAAAAAAAAATCAATTCATTTCTCTCCCAGGCTAAAGCCTTAATGTCTTGGCGTTTGGGAAGCCAAGAAATCCTGGAGCTCTGTTCTAAATGAAAAATGCTGATAGGAGTAGGTTTTTGCACCTAAAGGGCAGAGGGGTAAGTCAGGTGCAGGGAGGAACAGAGCAGATCGAGGGGGTTACGGGGAATCTTAAAGCAGGAGAGCAACGAATATGGAGGAGACGGAGACGGAGACGGAGATGGCACACGGGCTCCTCGCGCTTGTTAAATCGAGGGTTTGTGGGGAGAACTGCACCTTTGCCTGAACTCTGTGTTCATAGAATCATAGAATGGTTAGAGTTGGAAGGGACCTTAAAGCTCATCGAGTTCCAACCCCCCTGCCGTGGGCAGGGACACCTCCACTAGAGCAGGTTGCTCACAGCCCCATCCAGCCTGGCCTTGAACCCCTCCAGGGATGGGGCAGCCACAACTTCCCTGGGCAACCTGTTCCAGTGCCTCACCACCCTCACAGTAAGGAATTTCCTCCTAATATCTAATCTGAATCTCCCCTCTTCCAATTTAAAACCATTACCCCTTGTCCTGTCACTACAGTTCCTGACAAAGCGCCCCTCTCCGGCTCTCCTGTAGCTCCCTTCAGATATTGGAAGGCTGCTCTGAGGTCTCCCCGGAGCCTTCTCCAGGCTGAACAACCCCAGCTCTCTCAGCCTGTCTTCATAGGGGAGGTGCTCCATCCCTCTGACCATCTTCGTGGCCCTCCGCTGGACCCGTTCCAACAGGTCCATGTCCTTCCTGTGTTGAAGACTCCAAAGCTGGACACAGTGCTCCAGGTGGGGTCTCACGAGCGCAGAGTAGAGCTGGCGGTGTTGGTACCATCACCTGCGACCAGAGAGTTGCCAGTACCCGATACCTCCGCTCTCTTGCTCCGCAATCCTTAGCGTTGCTCATGGTGATGGTTGGTTTAAAAAAAACATATTAGAGTAAAATACACAGGAGTTCGGGTTCCCTTTCTGTCTCCGTGTGAGTAGTTTCTCTGGCTGTGGGGGAGACACCTACAGCCGTAGCCGCTCAGACCCCCCTGCCCCGTGCCCTTCTCTGGTGTCTCCGTGTCATTGCGTATTTAAAGTGACTGTTGAGATGCTCTTCTAAAGATCCCCTCTGCCATCCCAGCTGCTGTGGCTTGTTTTCAGCCAGGAGCTGGTGATTCACAACCGGGATAACGCCGGTGAAGCTGCAGTTGGGTTTCTAGGAACGGGATCTCCTCCCTGTATCGATTCCTGGGGGGTCTTGCAAAGAGAAAGGGTATCGCTGAGCTTGGGCAGCAGAGGAGGACACGGGCACGCTGGCCTGGGCATAATTGTTCTGCCAACAGCAAAACAGATGGCAAAAGGTGAAAGAAAACGTTAGGAAAGTCGTGTCAGTTTTTGCAATCGGATCCGAAGCCGTGGGGAAGCGTTTGGTTGAGAGAGTGGAAACAAAAGCAGCTGAGGCTCATGTGAAAACTTTCCGGGCCAGGAATGCTTTTGTGAAAGCTCAAAAACAAACCCCTTTCTTTTCGCTGTCTCCGGGCAGGCCCCAGCTTTCTGAAGCTGAGATTCATTGGTTTCGTAACAGAGCGCAGCGTTTTGGCTTGGGCTGGGCTTTTGTGTCCGGGACTAAAGAGGAGCAGCAGCGCCGGGCTTGGATGTGGCTCTTGGCGAGGAAAGGAGCGGAGCAGAGGGGAATATGGGCCAACCCAGAATAGTTTGATGCTATTTCTCCCCCCTCTCCCCATTTTTATACTTATTTTTATTGTAGCAATGCTGGAAGCCCCAACTGAAATCACATCTTTGCTTTGGGCAAATACAGATGTGAAGCCTTTGCTGCAGAGGGTTTGTGATTCAGAGCAGGTGAGATGGGCTTAGTGTTGTCTTCTCTTCCCAGAAGGAGTGACAAAGTGCGAGCAAGAGTCCCGAGGTGACGGCAAGGAGGTAGGGAAGTGAGTTTTGTGTGGCTGAAATCACCTGGGAGATCTGTGGTAGAACCGAGCAGGATCTCTTCAGCCTCAGACCACAGGGTTATTTTAGCTTCGCTCTGATTTTTCTATGGCTGTATGCAGTCAGGTGGCCCCGGTGAAAAGCAGGTTGGTGTGGAAGACAGAGCGTTGGGTCTAAGAACAGATCATAGAATCATAGAATTCTGTTTCCTTCCATGGAATCATGGAGTGGTTTGGGTTGGAAGGGACCTTAAAGACCACCCAGTCCTGTCCCTGCCCTGGGCAGGGACACCTCCCACCAGACCAGGTTGCTCCAAGCCCCCTCCAACCTGGCCTTGAACCCCTCCAGGGATGGGGCAGCCACAGCTTCTCTGGGCAACCTGGGCCAGGCTCTCACCACCACCACCGTAGAAGATGTTCTATGCATCCTCCCCCTGCCCTCTATACCCAGTTTTATTTTGCTTTCTGCTTCTTCACACCTTCCAAGGCTCAGGAGGCTCAATTCAAGCAGGAGAAAAACACTTTAGGATTTCTTGTTGCTTGTCTTCTTCCTTCTTCATGGAGTTTGTTGGCCAGAATGGATGTCTCCACTGAAAGCGAAGGTTCGGCTTGATGAATGAGGGCGGTAGCGATGGAGCAGACCTGCAAACTCTGTGCATGGGGTCAGCAACGCGAGACACCCCATCCCGGGATCCAGCAGCCTTCTGGGGACAGGAAAGCGAAAGGCAAGCGCTGGTTCAGCCTCAAGTGTGTGGGTGGGATTGTTTCATAAACAAAGGAGAGGCTGGAGATCCCGGCCTGAATTGTGCTGCAGCTGGATTCTGAGACTCGGAGTTTAGAGGGGATAAAACAAAAAAAAAGGAAAAAGGCTGGCACACACATCTCTGCAGCTTTTGGCCTAACTAGGGAGAAATTGCACAAAGCTGGCTGAGAAGGGAGGACTGTCAGGCATGAGCCATGAGAGTTAACTCTCTTTGGGCTTGGTCTCTTTTCTTGCTTTTGTGGGTAGAAAACCCCCTAAAGCAGCGTTTTCCCCCTCTATTGAGGGAGCTGAGCTGTGGGTTTGTGCGTGGTTTTCTCCCTGGTTTTTGCTCCTCAACCTCAGACTGAGCAAACCACGTCCCATCGGCTCCGGGACTTGGGTCTCTATTCCCCTACCTATAATTTGGGATGCAGTAAACCCAGTTTTATTTCCTATTTTCCTATTCAACGACTGCTTGGCTCCTGAAATACTGTTGAGTGCTCTACTTTATGGTTGATACCTGAGGGTGGGAGCTTGACAGATGGGAATTCAGCTTCTGAGCTGGTTGCAGGTACCTGCTTTGTGGTCCTTGGTTATCCTTCAGAGGATTTAGCTTCAGGGTCTGGTTGTGATGTGAGAATAAGCCAAACTTTCAGGGCTGAGGTTTCCTTGTTGATGTGACAGCTTGTTGTAGGCGTTTGTTTCCACGTGGCCGTCAAGTATGGAGAGGGGGATTTGAGCAAAGCCTGCTCTAGCTATTAAGTGTTGTTTGCTTCTGATTTTTTTTCTGTGGAGTCTGTTTTCACCATTAGCCCAGCTGCTCTACGCGTTGGTGTCGGAAGATAAAATATAAGGCTGTGAGTATTTGCATTATTGAATACTCCCAGCCTAACAAAAACCCTGCAATGAAAGGGGACCATTCAAATCTGTGAAGAGTTACTGGGAGAAAGCTCTCAGGAGTCCTTTCTCCTGCAGAAACCTACAGTATACTTATTTTGATCCTTTGTTCCTTAATCTTTGGATGTAAAGCTGAGGGCTAAAGCGTTTGAATTCTTTTCAGGCGTTTTGCTGTTTGTTCAGACTCAGTGCAAACCCTCGAGTCGCTCTATCAATAATTCTCCGCTCTAAACCCGCTCTCCCTGAGCGGAAAAGGGGGAATGGATGGGGGTTGGTTTTGCTCTCAGCCAGATCATGAAAATGTCACGGCATCCTGGCCTGCTAGAGCTATCAGGAGATGGAAATATCCTCCAGGGAATAAAATGATGGCTTATTTCTTGCTAGTTTGCTCAATTTTTTTTCTTCCTTGGCAAAAAAAAACATGACAAAGGAGTTGGATTTACTAAAAGAGAGTCCCAAGTCGGAGCAGGGTTTCTTTCTGTGAGTGTGTCACCATCTCTGGGGGGAAGAGGGACGTGTTGTGGGACCTTGTGCTGGGGGAGATGCTGCTGGCTCTGACAATGGTTTTTCAAGCCCAAGAGCAAGTCAGTCAATTTGCACCTTATTTTTCACTTCTGTAAAATGACAGCAACCCAGTCCCACCGGTTAGTGGAAAAGACATAGGATCATAGAATTGTCGGGGTTGGAAGGGACCTTTAAGATCATCTAGTCCCACCGTCAACCTAACTCTGATAAAACCATCACTAAACCATGTCTCTAAGCTCTATGTCAACCCGTCTTTTAAATACCTCCAGGGATGGTGCCTCAACCACTTCCCTGGGCAGCCCATTCCAAGGCTTAATAACCCTTTCAGGGTAAAAATTTTTCCTGATATCCAATCTGAACCTCCCCTGGCACAACTTGAGGCCATTTCCTCTTGTCCCATGGCCTGTGACTTGGGAGAAGAGACCGACCCCCCCTGGCTACACCCTCCTTTCAGGGAGTTGTAGAGAGTGAGAAGGTCTCTCCTCAGCCTCCTTTTCTCCAGGCTGAACACCCCCAGCTCCCTCAGCCGCTCCTCATAAGACTTATTCTCCAATTATATATTGGAGATATATATATATATTTTCCTTATTTCTCAGTCTGCAAAAGGGGGCTGAAAATCACTGCTTTCTCCCATCCTTTGAGTGCTCTGTTTACCTTGGAGGCCATTTGGATTTGTCCCCACTGTCCACCTCTGGGAAGACCTCTGCTGGTGCAGGAGGTGAGAATAGCGATGTATTAACGATGACGAATAGGTGCAACGTGGGAATAACGCTGCTGCTCTGCGGTGAAGGCATCGGGCAGATGTTTGACATCTGGAACAGCACTCTGCGTGATCCAAATGGGTTTTCAACTGCTGTTGTGCAGCTTCTTCACAAAACACAGGCGTCTTGAACGTGGGTCCTGAATGTGAAATCACACTCTTTTGCCACCTCTCCTCTTCTCTCTCGTGCCGAGGACCGGCTGTGGCCTCCAAACTGTCTTAAATTCAAGAAAAATGGAAATGGCTGTGGAGTGAAAAACCACAGGTGGATTTTTAGCACGTTGCTGGTGTCGGGTCTAGTCAGGGGAAAATGTTCCATTTCGGTTACTTGAATCTGCAGTGGGGCTGGTACTGACGTAACTGCGAGCAGCGAACGTACTTAGGGCTTTATATAGGGTGGATCCATCCTGCAGACACAGATGGAAAAACTCACTTGGGCTGTCTCACCCGCTCTCTCAGCTGTCAGTGCAATTTTCCTCCTCAGCTACTATCTTTTCATGTGCTTTTTACAGTAGAATTTTAAGCTTTGGCTCTCCGTCCTCTGGGTTAATCCTTTTTAATAGGCTTTTATTTAAAAACACTTTTAGATCTTCAGCGGTCAAAGCTATTTCCCAAATGGATTTAAGGCTTTGATTCCCTCTTGTTTCCTGGTGAAGAAACTAATGGGAAGGTGGAAGGAGCAGAGAAACAAGGTGTTCTCCGAGGCAGTGCTGCTCTGTAGCTCCGGGTAAACACGCTTTCTCCGTCAAATCCAGAGCTGGAAATATTTCACCAGGGGAAAAGTGAGTTTCAGGATGAGTTTCAGGAGTTTCTGGAAACCAGCCTGGGGAGGTCTTCAACGCACAGAGACTCTGGTGTTTTCCTGACAGCACGTAGTCAAAAGCTGTGCAATGTTTCAAAACAATCTGCCAAATGCAGGAGAAGCTCTTTGCGTTGCAAATGGACTTCCCAGACTCCATGGGAGGTGCGCGACTTTGCTCTCGCTTCAGACCCCTCTCTCTGAGCACCTTAAAGCGTCTCAGATGTGACAAGCATAGGCATCGTTGTGCTTATTTTTATTTCTTGAGGCTCCAAGAGCTTTCAAAACCTGAGCCCAAACTGGGAGCCTTGTATGAGTAGCGCCGTCCTACTGGGTAAATCACGACTCCCTGTTTTCCAGGGGGGATGGCTCAGGGATGCTCCAGCCGAGTTGCTGGAGGACTGAAGGTGAAAGGAGGAATCCGTGAGCCTGGTTTGCTGTAAAACTGGGTGGTAACCGTAGACTATAAAATATAATAATGTTAAAAAAGGAGGTGAGGGAGAAGATGAAGATGAGTCACCATTCCCGAATGTGTTTAAGAGTCGCTTAGATGTGGTGTTGGGGGATATGGTGTAGGGTAGAACTTTGTAGAGTAGGGTTGACGGTTGGACCTGATGATCCCAAGGGTCTTTTCCAACCTGAATGATTCTATGAAAAGAAAAGGAGGGGGGAAAAAGCTTTAAGTGACTTGCCCAAGGCAGTGCAGGCAGAGCAGTGGCAGAGCTGAGGATGAGGAGGAGATGCCACCCCTTTCCCTGCCCAGCAGGCTCAGTCCCTGCCATTGGTTTCCATTTCCCTGGGGTCTGTTAGTGGCGTCGGTGCTGGTGAAGCAGCTGGAGAATGGATGTGCCACGTGGAATTTGCAGGACTCGGCATGTCCCGCCGTGATCTCCCTGACTTCAACGTGCCGCTGATGGGTAACCAGAGCCTGTGTGTCTTTAAAGCTCTGGGCATTTTTCTCTTCCAAGTGATTGAATTTGAGCGAGGGGAGGGGAGGATTCCTCAGTTCTGATGTAACTGTTAGCAAAACCACGTGGTTTTCTACATTTTTGACAAGGAAAAGGTCTCCTTGGAAGCAAGTAATAAAATTTTCAGTAGCTCTTTTGTAATTGCTTGCCACAGCGGATATTTTCCAGTCGGGCTTTGCTTTTGGGCTTGGGTCCTTGCGAGGTTTGTTTGTGCAGCGTCTTCACGTAGGTTCCAAATGTGAAATCCATTCCACCTTCATGACTCATTTGCTGTCCCAAGTAACGCTTCAGCTGGAGGAGGAACTTGGCTTGGGGAAGCAGGGAAACGCCGGTGTCAGCACATTGGGATCCCAGCTTTCGCTACCCAGTGGCTGGTGAGAACCCCAGCGGCTAATGAGAACCCCAGCGGCTAATGAGAACCCCAGCATCCTTCCCTGCCTGCTCCCGCTTCCCTCTGCCCTGCCAGCATTAAGAGAATGGTGAAAAACGGCTGGAAAGCAGCCCTGAGGAGAAGGACCTGGGGGTGTTGGTGGATGAGAAGCTCCACATGCCCCAGCAACATGCACTGGAGCCCAGAAAGCCCCCCCGCACCCTGGGCTGCATCCCCAGCAGCGTGGCCAACAGGGCGAGGGGGGGGGATTCTGCCCCTCTGCTCCGCTCTGCAGAGACCCCCCCAGCCCAGTGCTGCCTCCAGCTCTGGGGCCACCAACAGCAGAAGGACACGGAGCTGTTGGAGTGGGGCCGGAGGAGGCCCCGGAGATGCTGGGAGGGCTGGAGCCCCTCTGCTGGGAGGACGGGCTGAGAGAGTTGGGGGGGTTCAGCCTGGAGAAGAGAAGGCTCCGGGGAGACCTCGGAGCCCCTTCCAGTCCCTCAAGGGGCTTCACGAGAGATGGGGAGGGACTCTTGATGAGGGAGGGGAGCCCTAGGAGGAGGGGGAAGGGTTTGCCACTGAAAGAGGGGAGATGGAGCTGAGATGTGGGGAAGAAGTTCTTTGCTGTGAGGGTGGTGAGAGCCTGGCCCAGGTTGCCCAGAGAAGCTGTGGCTGCCCCATCCCTGGAGGGGTTCAAGGCCAGGTTGGAGGGGGCTTGGAGCAACGTGGTCTGGTGGGAGGTGTCCCTGCCCAGGGCAGGGGGTGGCACTGGATGGTCTTTAAAGTCCCTTCCAACCCAAACCATTCTGTGATTCTAAGGTGGCCTGACCAAAGCTGAGCTCCATTCACTTCCATAGTAGCTGAGACTAAATTAAGGTCTCTGTGCTTCTGAAACACACACTTCAATGAATTTGGGTAACAAAGGAGATTTATTACATAGCCATTTGTAAAATAATGCTCTTTTATTTATTTTATTTTTTTTAATGAGAAAAGCATCCTCTTTCTCAGGATGAATTTGCAGAAGGTGGAACAGTTTGTTTGCTCCCCTGTTGTGTCTCTTCCTAAACAGCTCACTCGTTCTGCCTCCCTCTGTTCAGCCATAACCCTGAGCAGAACTGGGTTTTATTCCCCACCTTGAAGCCAGCACAACCAGTTTCCTCACCAAGCCGGCCTCATTTCTTTTTCTTTTATGCTTCCAGAACATGAACATCCAGGTGGAGGACATAAGGATCCGCGCCATCCTCGCCACCTACCGCAAGCGGGTGCCCGTCACCGAGGGTTACGTGGAGGTGAAGGACCAAGGGACCTGGAAGCAGATCTGCGACAAGCACTGGACCATGAAAAATTCCCGAGTCGTCTGTGGCATGTTTGGATTTCCGAGCGAGAGGAAATACAACACCAACGTCTACAAGTAAGAGCAGAGCTTTGTACGAGACACCAGCGTGTTGCTTTGAACACTCGGGGCCTTGTTCAAAAATGCAAATTGTCAAATGACACTGGAGACCTTGAGGTAGAAAAAACCTCCAGCCCCTTCATTCCTTCAGATCAGATTTTCCTTCTGTGTAAATATTTGAAATGTCAAGAATTTCCTTGTGCGGCCGGGGGTGGGGGGGAGTTGTTTGATCCTCCCCCTTCTGGCTGAAGACCTGGTGCAGTATCAATTGTGGTATTTAATAGGTTCTATAGGAGGAGAATGTGGCCAATCAGCCCAAGAAATCTGTTTTATTTCCAGCTATAGCATAGTTAATTCCTTCCCCAGCGATAGGTGTAGGTTCTGTCTTGTGTGCAGGGGATGGATGAGAGCAAGCTGATCGTATTTTCCCAGTTAAACCTACCAGCTGTGGGCAAATCTAACCGCTTCCCCATCCCTCTGCAGAAAGGCAGCTGCGGGATCAGATCCAGTATGTGCTGAAAGCTCCAAGCGAGTAATCTTGGAATAAACCAGACCTTTGTTGTGCTTCGTTGCCCAGGTTCCTCCTTCCCGCTGCTGATTGCAATTCCTGGTCTCGCACCTCTCCTGACACCTTCACCCACGTTTACCAACTGCTCTGGCTCTCAGGAAGGTCCCTGGGTGCTGCCAAATCACCCACAAAGGAGCCCCCTGCCCAGGGGAAATATTTCCCAGTAAATCTCCCCCTGTTGTTAACCCCAGTTCAGCTCTTTTGGCACCGGTAGTTCCTCAGGGTCCTGGGCTGGAAGAGCTGCCAGCTCTCTCCAACTGTCCGTTAGAGCCTGCTCTGAGCTAAAAATGCCAGGAGAGCATCCGTCCTGCTCCTCCCAGCGTCGCTTCTGCCTGCTCATCCTTGTAGAAGGATGCAGTTTGGGGCGGTTGTGATTTCGGTCCTGCTTTTTCGTCCTATAATTATAGATTGCTTTAAAACAAGGGAAGAAAATAGTGATCCATAGGGAGAATGTTGTATCTGAGTTTGTGTCTTTCAGAGTTTCTCAAAAGCCGGGAGCTCTGGTCTTTTCTGTTATCGTTTCTTCAGCTTGAGTTTCATCCCCAGCCTTCATCGCAGACGTGGTTCTTCCTACACTGTTCCCTAGAAATAACACCCTAAAGCAGATGCAAAAGAGTTTAAGCAAAATCCTGTCTCGTTTCTTTCCTACGCCGTGACCTGTGGAGTGGGAAAGTGTCAACTGGTGAGGAGGAGAACCGAATTCTCCAGGCAGGAGTTGTGGTTTTCCTGCCGGCTCCTTTTGGCCTGTGCGATTGCTATTTCTGAGAGCTCCCTCCGGAAGGGGCTGGCCCCGTTTCATTTCTTTCATTAGCAAGATCGTGATCGATTGAAGAGGTCCTTGGGTTGCAATAACGTAAAAGCCACATCGCAGCACAAAGAATATAAAATGAATAACCCGAGCGGAATTCTGTTCTCGGGCTTCCCAGGGAGAGGAGGGGTGAATTAATAATTGCTACCAGGCGGTCTCAGGTTTTGCCCTGGACACCAGTTAGAGGAACGTTTGCTCCCATCCCTGCAGCTTTTCTCCCTCTAACTCAGCTTGGAGATTCCCATCCCCTGCATCCAAGCAGGAGGGCAGAATAAATTATGTCGAGTAAGACAAAGTAGATTTTTTTCTTTTCTTTTTCCTGCTTCGCAGCTGTGTTTCCAAGAAAAGCATTAACTCCAGCAGCTGGAGCCATCTGCCTTAAATAAAAGGGTGCTGGGTAATTGGCCTGTCTCTTGCCATGGTGCACGTAGGGATGGAAAAACTGAGGCACAGTTGGTCAGCAAAATATTCAGCAATGTTGAAAATCTCATTCACCGGAGCTGGAGTTATGAATATGCAGTGCTTACAAATACCAGGCTTGGAGATCTTGGCTACCGAGCCAGACACGTTGCTGAAGTAGCCACAGTGCCCAAAGACCTCGGCTCGTTGGGCTCCCGCACCCCAGAAAGATATTTTGGAAAATATGCTGAATATTATCTGAGGTCAGAAGAGGACGGGATGTCATTTTATTGGGGGGAAGAGACTTGTAAAACTTTGTCGGCTAGACAAAGCATAGTTTAAAAAGCTGTGTTCTTTCTTGGGGCTTTTTGCCTTTGTGCTTTGGGCTACAGGCAGATGCATCACATACACCCAGTGTTGCTGGTGAGGGAAACCTCCCAGTTCCGGACTGGGAACTTCACAAGTGATCTTTGCTTCATGATCGAGGTACTGGAATGACACCCCCTGCCATCTGCTCGCCTGGGCCATGAGAGCACTGCTCTCTGCTTGTCCCTCATGCTTTCTCATCGCATCCCCTCCTAGGGAGAGAAGAGTTTCATCTCTGGTGGGTCACCTGAACCAAGCCCTTTCTCCGCGTGAAGCCTCAGAAACGTTCTTCTCATTTCTTGGGCTTTTGCTCTCCCTAATTTTTAAATACCATTCTCCCAAGAGCGGATCCTTTCCCACTCCGCAACTGGGATTGGGTTTCTGGTGGCCGGAGCTACGAGTGTCCCCTTCCCACATCCCACCAGTCCCTCTCCCCACAAAGTCCAGCTTTACTGGCCGAGCTGGAGCTCTGCGCTGCTGCTGCACAATGGTGGGAGGTGAAATGATTTGCAGATGGATCTTGCTTGAAAGAAAACAACTTAGTTCACTGTTGTCCCGGTGCCAGGGTTTTATTCCTGAATGTAACTCGGGCTCTGCAGTTGACAGCACGATTTATGTTAGGAAACGAAACAAATCTCAATGTTGTTTCCATGTTCTTGTTCATTCTTCAAAGTGATTTTTATATAAGGCACTGCTTCTTAACTCCTCCTCCCTGTTCCTGCTCGGGCTGGGAAAGCAGAGTAGAATTAAATGCATTTTGCTGGTGGGGAGAGTAGTAGTTTGTGACCGGAGATGCCCGAGGCAGAGAGATGGACCTGATGCCTTCCCGAGGCCTCACGGCTTTGGGATTTGTCAAAGAATCAGATGGAGAAGTTCAGCAATTCCGGGGTACTTTGTTCAATGTCAGTCCAAACAGTATCTCCCAGTTTAACCAGTCTGATCGTAGCATGATGAATCTGGTCAGACGTGGAGGGCAGTTAATCGCTTCTGTGCTTGTGATAGAAGTCCTCACGGTGTGAGTTCTCCTTAGCAAAGCCAGGATCTTAAGGGCTTTGGCGGAGGGTGGCAGGTCTGGCTTCTCTTCTGCCTCCCTGAGGCTGAAGACAGCAAACTTGTTAACTTCAGTTAATGCTTGAACAATTTAGCAAGAGACACCCCTGCAGAAGAGTTCACCAGCTTCCGTTCAGTGTGTTAGGGGTGAATTTCCCCGTCACCTATGTGTGTCATCATTTATTTTCTGCTTCCCGAGTCCTCTCAGATGCATTCTTACGTAGCAACATACCTTCAGCTAAACCCTCATCCACTTCCCACAGCCCTTGGGCTCAAGTTTATGTGATGAAGGTCCATCTCTCCTCACCAGTAGAGAGGCTTTGGACTCCAACTTGACCTAAAATTGGCTGAACTCTCACAGCATGACCATTCTCTCGCACCTCTGATCTCAGCAGCGTTGCTCTTGGCTTGCACCAAGGCCAGTGAGAGGTGGGTTGCACCCTTTCTGGGTTAAAAAGTAAATAACAAGAATGCCCTGAGTTTCTATCTGTGAAGATCATCTGTATTCTACTATTTTATTTTTTTTTAAATATATTCGGTCTGGGGAAATGAGGTGGGACTTTCTCTGGCTGTTTCCCCCCAGCCTACCAAAGGCTGCTAATGCCAACCAGATGTTAATGCCTCATGAAATTTCCAGGCTGAGGTCATTGTTTGCTATTATAAGGCATCCCCATAATTACTTCTTGAAGACAGGACTGTGTTTCTTGCCTGCTTTGGAGTTCACCGACCTCTCCGCGCACGTCTGCAGAGGGCCCTCGGTGAGAATACACCTTCGGGTTCTCACGTCCACACCGAGGACTGGGAGTGAGAGGGTGGTGGGACAGAGCTGGAGGAGAGGATGGAGCGGCGTCACCAAACACGGGCACCTCTGGGTGCTTTCCAGCCTGTAACCTATGTCTGAATCTGCCCCAATGTGCCCCTCTGCAGCCCAAGAGAGCAGTTACTGTTTGAGGGGGACCGTGGTGCTGAGCTCCAGCAGCCCAGGGACAGGGGCTTTGGTGGCTTTTTGGTAGATATCTAGCTGGGTAGTTTAATTAAAAAGAAGAAAAATCTTCAAGGTTTGGGTTCATATTGAACCAGATACTCTGGCTGAGAAGTATCAGGCACTTTCTTTCTGCCTCCATCCTCCCTGTTTTTACTTTTATTTGTTAAATTCCCCCTTCCTATTTCCCACCCATTTTCTGTTGATTCAGGGTCCCTGACAGCTCTGGTTTGCCAGATTTGGAGTTTGACAGCCAGTGCTTTATCCACAGGTTGTGCTGGGATGGATCTCAGCCCTGCCCCATCCTCCCTCCTCTCCAGCGCCGTGTTTTCTCCCCGGCACATGTTGCAATCGCATCTCTCCCTCCAGCCCGGCTCTGTTTGGCCCTCACCTCAACCCAGAGAAATGTGGTTCCAGAAAGAATTAATTGGTGGCCTCGAGCCATATGAGCCTGGACAACTGCTGAGCTTGTCGGCAAAGCTTGGCCAGCAGAAGGGGAGATGATAGTCTCCTTGAGCATCTGCGACGGCACAAATTAGCCCACACGGGACCACCAAAGGGGGCTCAGCTGGGAAAAGCTTGACCTCTCCAGTTGAGTTTCAAACCAACAACCTACAAAAGGCTCTTTGTCCCTTTACCTGCTCCTGATCAGACTCTCTGTCCTGCAGGGACGTGGTAGAGTTAATGAGAATCGGTTCCTCCCGCCTTCCTATGCCATTTATCACAGCCTTGGATCGCTGGGGTGGGATGGCAGCTACTCCTGGAATACGGAGCAACACCGGGATCTCCCAAAGCCACGTCGAGATCCCAGCAGGGCGTTGACTCCTCTGCTCCTTGCCTTTTTTTCCTAACTTAACTCCTCACATCTCCCTTTTGATAATGACCTGACCTATATTTTTCTTTCCTTGCCTACTTTAGCTCCGCTACAGTCGTCCGACAGCCTCACGGCGCGGTTCGGATGAAGCTGGGGATTACTTTCTTTTCTGGTTTATCACACACGTGCCCCTTCCCCCTTAGGGGGGGAGTCCCTGGAGTGGCTCCAGACGAGTGCTCCGGTTTGGGAGCAAGAAGCAGAAACTGCTGCCAATCTCCTCCGCTGCGAACATCTCGGCGGGGGAATTGCTCTTGCTCTCGGAAATTGCTTTCAGGCTCACGGTTGTTAACGCTGCAGCTTTGGGAGAAGCCGGAGAGCCAGGGCTTTTTCCCAGTCTTTTTTTTTCTCCAATCTTCTCGCAGCTGATGGGCGATGACCAGCGAAGAAAACAGCTCATTTACGGGAGAGGGCTTTTGGTGGGAGCCAAACCCACCGGCGTTATTCGTCCAGGCTCTGTTTGTACACTGCCTTTTGAATGAACTGATCTCCGACCCCTGCAGAATGTAGGGATCTCTATTATGTGTCTCTCCTTCCAGTGTGTAGTTGTTGCTGGGGCTGCACCGTTGATTCACACTCTGATCTTTAGCTTAAGGAGGTGACCTATTTGCTCCCAAGTGACACCTTAACAGAGAGACCTTGTGTGTGTGAATGGATCAGCCTTCAAATAATGATGTTCAATCCTCATTTTATTTCAAGGTGCATTTTTTCCCCAAATGGAGCCACATCAGTGAAGTTTTTTATAGATCACGGAATCACAGAATGATATGGGGTTGGAAGGGACCTCTGGAGGCCATCTAGTCCAAACCCCCTGCCAGAGCAGGTCTACCCAGAGCAGGTCCCACAGGAACGTGTCCAGGGAGGTTTGAATGTCTCCAGAGAAGGAAACTCCACCACCTCCCTGGGCAGCCTCTTCCAGGGCTCTGCCACCCTCACGGGAAAGAAGTTCCTCCTCATGTTTATATGGAATTTCTTATGTTCAAGTTTGTGCCCGTTCCCTCTTGTCCTGTCACTGGGCACCACTGGAAAAAGACTGGCCCCATCCTCCTGACACCCACCCTTTTAAGTATTTACAGGCGTTGATCAGATGCCCCCTCAGTCTGCTCTTCTCCAGACTAAAAAGACCCAAGTCCCTCAGCCTTTCCTCATAAGAGAGATGCTCCAGACCCCTAGTCAAGATTCCTAACTTCTATTTTCCTGTTCCCTTTTATTCCTTGAAGGATGTTTGCCAGCAGAAGGAAGCAGCATTACTGGCCTTACTCAATGGACTGCAGTGGGAACGAAGCTCATATCTCCAGCTGCAAACTGGGCAATCACCTCAACGTGGACGCGGAGAAGAATGCGACATGTGAGAATGGGATGCCTGCAGTGGTCAGCTGTGTCCCTGGACGTGCCTTTGCCCCCAGCAGCCACAGCGGTTTCCGAAAAGCCTTCAGGCAGGAGGTGAGCGGGGAGAAAACACAACCTGTCGAGTAGGAAAAGCCTGGGGGTGGAACTCTTAGAATCACAGAATGGTCTAGGTTGGAAGGGACCTTTCAGATCATCGAGTCCAACCATCAGCCCAACACTGACAAAACACACTACTAACCCATGTCCCTCAGCACTGCGTCTGTCCAGCTTTTAAATTCCTCCAGGGATGGCGACTCCACCACTGCTCTGGGCAGCCTCTTCCAAGGCTTGACAACCCTTTTGGTGAAGAATCTTTCCCCAGTCTCCATCCTAACCCTCCCCTGGCGCAACTTGAGGCCGTTTCCTCTTGTCCCATCGCCTGTTCCTTGGGAGAAGAGACCGACCCCCAATGGCTACACCCTCCTTTCAGGGAGTTGTAGAGAGCGAGAAGGTCTCCCCTCAGCCTCCTTTTCTCCGGGCTGAACACCCCCAGCTCCCTCAGCCGCTCCTCACAAGACTTGTTCTCCAGACCCCTCACCAGTTCCGTTGCCCTTCACCATCATCAGCTGTAGGGCCTGAACACATGTATCTGTAGCCACAAACCAACCCATTGTACAAATTTTCATAGAATCATAGAATGGTTTGGGTTGGAAGGGACCTTAAAGATCATCTCTTTCCCTCTTTGTATTCTTTTCTGACCACAAGCCTGGCTGAATTTCTGTCCTCACAAGAGCGTGGTACCTTCTATTCGTCTCCAGGCTGGGAAGGGTGGGAGGCTGGCTCTCCCCGCTGCAGCTGGAGCTTGCTGGAGCAAGTAGTAAAAAAAAAAAAAAAAATAAAAAATACATTTATCATGTTTCTGTTCGAGCTGTTCTGTTCTCGCCAATTGAATACATGCCCAGTTGCTGCCGGGCTTTGCTGTTTCACAGTCACTTAAATAACTGCGGGGTTGTTTCTCCCGTTAAGAGGTACAGGGGAAATAAGCTGGCATTTCCTCTACCTCTGTATCTCCTACACAGAAATGCCCTGAGAGACGTGGAAAACATGGCCTAGAGGAAAGGTTGAAAAAGCTGTGTTTGTTGAGTCTAGCAAGGAGAGGGCTGAGCGTAGCATAAAAATTCGAAGATATGCAAAAGGCTGTTATAAAACGACCCTGGAGCCGGTTGTTCTCAGTGTCAGTGGGGGCAACCGGGGATGAAAGAACAGCTTAACTTGCAGGAAACATGGTTTAGGTTGAAGCAAAGGGAAATTTTCCAGCTGTAAGACATGTGCAGCCTCAGGATTCAGAGGTGATCTCAGGGTCTGGAGGCCCTTAATGCTGGTTAGAGGGTGGGTTTTTTTTTTGCAAGGTGTATTAGATGCTGTGGATCTTGCCCATAGCCCTTGGCTGTAGCCTGCATTCCCCACCCAATGAATTTAGGGGTGGGCTTTCTCTTGATGCCTGAGGAGACCCCAGGCACCACCTCAGGTGCTTCTGTGGTGGGAATAGCACAGGCCTGTCCATGGTTTGCTCTCCTGAGTGCAGGTGCTTCTTTGGAACTCGATGGTCTTTAAGGTCCCTTCCAACCCAAACCGTTCTATGATTCTATCTAGGCCTGGAAGGAGAAAGGTCCTGTAAATCATTACTAATCTTCTGAGCCGTGCGCCCTGCCAAATAATTCCTTAAGCCTTTGTGCGGGCTTTGGATGTCCTTCGTGTGACCCCAGCCTGGAGAGCTGTATATGCTTCCAGTTTTTAAAAGTTAAGGGTTTTTTTGGTTTTTTTTGTTTTTTTTTTATTTTGCGCTCAGACTCAGCACAAATGACAGGATGTTCCTGTACCCAGGGCTCGGCTCCCACCGCAACAAGGCGTCAGTGCGGCAGCTGGTGGGTTTCTGCTTGGTACCAGGGAAGGCTGTAAGCGATGTATAGTCCCTGACTAATAAGAAATATAAGAATAGAAATGAATAGACCTGGACCTGCCGCTCAGCTGTGTGTGTTTCTGACCACGATCTGCCCCATCACTTGCTCCACTAGTCGTAGCTGCAGCAGACAGAGTTTTTTTACGTGGTTTGAGTTCCACGTTGGTCTCCTGGCTTAACCCAGGACCCCTCTCTGGAGATCCCTACGGCGACTGAATCCATCTAGTGGCTGAACCACAGGCAGCAAGAGGATGAGAGCTGGCTCCCTGTGACTCCGGAGCCTCCCGTAAGGCTCCCGAGGGATGTGGTAGGACAACTGGGTTGGGAATGTCCAACCAGTTCCATGAGCAGCAGCACTTCTCTGCTGCACAACTGCTAGGGTGAAAAAGATTCCTAAATCCAAGCACTAAACCTGCAGAGAGCTAAGGGGTCTCTTTTTATTCTCTGCCCATGTACAGGGACGTGAGAAACATATGTCTGTGCATATCATAGTGTTAGCAGATAAAGATCTCCTTTCATCCAGCACTTTTAGCCTTTTTTATTATGTGGTGGTCATTTTAAGGTGTCTCAGGGTTATACTTTTTGGGCCACAACTTCCCTGCAGCCACATGCTGTAAATAAGAGCTGCAAAGAAAAGGATGCTTGATTCCCAGGCAGCGGTAGCATCGCTTCTGTCTGTGTCTTCCAGCAACCACTGGTGAGGCTGAAAGGGGGAGCCAACACCGGCGAAGGACGGGTTGAAGTGCTGAAGAACGGGGAGTGGGGAACGGTGTGCGACGACAACTGGAACCTGGTGTCAGCCAGCGTGGTGTGCCGAGAGCTGGGCTTCGGCAGCGCCAAGGAGGCCATAACGGGCGCCAGACTCGGGCAAGGTAAGAGCAGCCCCAGCTCCGGGGACCGTTCGTGCCTTGTCCACCTCCGAGAACCCTTTCACGATTCAGGGCAGAGCGTATTTTTACTGGGATGTTTGTCTTGGGGACCAGGAATTTCTTCTCTACCTATTAATAAGTCTCTTGAGTCCAGGAGCTTGAGGCCAAACTGGAAGATGTGACTTAGAAAGATATTCAGGATTCCTTGAAAGAAGCCTAGTGATGATGAGTTTAACCTTTCCCTCAGACAGCTGTTCCAGTAATTACTTCTTCGTTATCGCATCCGTTGCTCTCAAATTCTCTTTACAAGTTCTCCAGGTTCGCATCATGGTGTAATGCATTACTAGAAGGTTCCTGGCAAAAATGTGTCCTCGATCTAGACTTCAAACGCTCTCCAATTTAAGACCAGAACATTAATTTAGCCCATTATAAATAGAAGGGCATTTGAACAGTTCAGAGCCAGGTTTGGGTTTGGATTTCCTGTATTTGGGAGTTGGTTTAAATCCCAAACTGTGGTAAATGGCAACTCAAAGCCTAACGTACGCCCTCTCAAACCACCTTCTGATTCACATGCCTTGCTCCCTTAGTGCAAACCCTAAAGAAAATGATACCAAACCAAAACCCTTTATTTTGAGACTAAATGAATGGGTGAAATTTCTTCAGCCATGGCTTGCAAAAGGGCGGGGAAAGTAACAACACGTGTAAAGCACAGTGGTGCCGTCCAGAGTCTGGAAAGCTTCAAAATATGACCTATCCATTGGATTTGCCAAAAAAAAAAACCCCTTGCAGTGGGACGCAGGGAGCTGCTGATGTGTTTAACTGCATCTCGGAATCGGCATAATCGTCGTGGGGGGGACGCGGCTGCCACGTGAGGGAGGAGAACGCGCCGTTCCCTGCCTTCTCCAGCAGCCTGGAAACTCTTAGCAGCGGCTGCCCAGTCCCACGCGCTTTCCTTCCTTTTAACGTTCCAACGCCGGCAATCAATCAGGGCACCCTGTCGAAACGCTCCGCTGGGATCAGGAGCTCTCGGTAACTTCCTTCGGCAGCTGGATCCTCACGTTGTGGTAGGAAAAAGAGCTCTTTTGGCCCGAAGTCGCCTCCACAGCTGTTAAACTCCGTCTCCACGCACGTGTTTATGCTTTGCTTTGTTACAGCTGCATCTCGATGAATTTGTGCGTTCAGAGACTAATTAGGACCACGGAGATGCTGGGAGGGCTGGAGCCCCTCTGCTGGGAGGACAAGCTGAGAGAGTTGGGGGAGAGTTGGAGAAGAGAAGGCTCCAGGGAGACCTTAGAGCCCCTTCTGGTCCCTCAAGGGGCTCCAGGAAAGCTGGGGAGGGACTCTTGATCAGGGAGGGGAGCCCTAGGAGGAGGGGGAAAGGTTTGACACTGAAAGAGGGGAGATGGAGCTGAGATGTGGGGAAGAAGTTCTTTGCTGTGGGGGTGGTGAGAGCCTGGCCCAGGTTGCCCCGAGAAGCTGTGGCTGCCCCATCCCTGGAGGGGTTCAAGGCCAGGTTGGAGGGGGCTTGGAGCAACCTGGTGTGGTGGGAGGTGTCCCCGCCCAGGGCAGGGGGGTTGGAACTTGATTATCTTTAAGTTCCTTTCCAACCAGAACCATTCTATGGTTCTAATTCGAAGGACCTGTCTCATCACTGCTGTGTTGGAGATTTAATTTCCCAGGGTAAAATGCATGAAGGTGGGCTACGTGTTAAATGAGTGTGCCATGACTAGAAGTCCCCATCAAGACAGTGACGAGTGCCTGGCACAAAGAGTTCAGGGTATGGAGAAGACGATTTATTCTCCCTTTTATAGATGGGCTGCTGAGACCCAGATTAAACAATTTACCCTTATTCACACAGCAGTTGTCTGAAAGGAAGATACTGAGCCCAGACCTCCTGTTCACTGTGATGTCCTTGGAGGGAGACCGTAGAATAAAACCTCAAGCAGTAGGTGAATGTGTATGTTGGATACATGCTCCTAATCCTCTTCTTATGCTAAAGGGAATGGCATGGGAGGAAATATAATTTTTATCACCATATTTCAGCACGTAGAGCAATGCAGCTTCATTTTTTTTTCAGTGCCCGGGACAGCAGCGCATATCGTAAAAGAATTTATTATCCATGTACCATAAAAGAATTTATTATTCATGTATCATAAAAGAATTTATTATCCATGTATCATAAAAGAATTTCCCCAAGAAGAGCAAATGTGTCAGAGTTACGTGGATCAGCCCCGTGGCTCTGCCCCCTCGCTTTGTCACTTCCTTGGGATGACCTTGTCGGGCTCTTTCAGTGGGGAATGTGTGGGACTGGATCCATCCCTCATCCTTGGTGCGTCTCCCTCCGGTTCTGGTCAGCATGGAGGTATTCCTCCTGCTCGAAGTGGCCGGCGGCTGGCAAAATGACTAGGTTGGTGTCACCGTTTCCAGATGTGGACCACAAACAGGATTTTAATGAGAGAGAAGCAAAAAAAAAGGCTAGATGCGCATTCCCCGTTGGCCTTGGCCTTAGAGTCTGCTCCCTCATTGTATAGATCTTGTGCGATGGGTGGATACGGGGTGGCCGAAGTGCTGAGGTGGCCAGAGCCAAATTAATTCTGTGGATGGACCCAATACATGTACATTTCTGCCTTTGTGGCTCTCGCTGCTGTTGTCAGAAGGCGGCTCCAGGGTACACCCTGACTCACCCCACCACGCAACCGTGGAAATATGCTAGAGAGTAGTTTTTTATATTATTTTTTGGTGTTCCCTGTGCCTCAGCAGAAGTCTGAGGAGGTGAAGGGTTCACCAGACAGATCATTAAACTGTCACCCACGGTTAGGTCTCCGAGTCCCTGGTGTGCTGGCAGCCACACGGAGTTAGAGAGGCTCCAGATGGCAGTAGAAAGAGGGTTTTAAGCAACAGGATCCCACCTACCATTAATAAACCAATTACATTTTCCTGCCTTCCAGTGTCAGCCCTCTGCTTTGAACTAAAAGGAGGAGGCTTGATGTTGGGTAAGATTTTCCTTTCCAGAGGCAAGAAAATAAAACCAAAAAGGGTTCATAGTGAGGCAGGGTGTGCCCAGGAGCCTCCTGGTTGGAGCCCAGTTGGAAGTTCTGCCAGGGTTTAACTTTGGGCAGTTTGTGTCGTCTCTGGGTGCAGAGGGAGAAGCGGAGCCAGCAGCCGGGATGTCATTCCCATGGTGGGAATGCTCTGAGACAGGTCCAGCTCTGGCTCTGTGGGGCCCTCATCACTTGTGCTGTGATGGGAATGATGTTGCAAGGATGAAGAATCAACGGTCGCTGTTAGAAATGGAAGAAAACGGTTGCTTTTTGGCCTCTGTTACCCAGATGGGTCAGCCTGGCCTCCAGGAGCATCCCGCGGTATGTACCAACAAGGGAAACTCCAAACTGGTGTTGGCCAACCTCTTCCAGCCGATGGAAAGGGCTGGTGGAGGGTATTGGTGGGTGGATGCTGCTTTCTTGGAAACTTCTTCTGTGGTTTTTGCCTTTCGTCACCACCATCGTCATGCTGTTCCTGGTTGTTGACCAGAGACGGGTGAACCTGCATCTCAGAAGGAAGTGCCAGGGCAAGGGCTGCAGGAAAACAAGACAATCACAGAATCATGGAATCGATGGAATTGTCCAGGTTGGAAGGGACCTTTCAGATCATCAAGTCCAACCATCAACCCAACACTGCCCAAACTACCACTGCCCCATGTCCCTCAGCACCACGTCTGCCCGGCTTTGAAATCCCTCCAGGGATGGCGACTCCACCACTGCCCTGGGCAGCCTCTTCCAAGGCTTGACAACCCTTTGGATGAAGAAATGTTTCCTAATATCCATCCATTATGCCGCATCTGGAGAGACCACGTTGATAGAAAAGGTCAGAAATGTTTTTATTCTCAGCCTCCCATCTCTGAGAGCTTCCTAGAAACTGCTGGAGACCAGAGGTTCTACATCTGCTACTTGCAGGGATCTCCTGTCAAAACTATCCGGTGTGTTTCCATCAGCAATCACTCATGGATTATACAGGCTCCAAGAAAGACTCTGGTTGTTCTTTTGAGATGAAGATCATCTGCTGGAACCTCGGATTCATCCTCCAAACTTCCTTTTAACCAGCTTTGGGCTCAGTGTGGAAACAGGACCTGGGACCTTTGCAGGGGGGGTTATTGCCTTCTCATACGTGTCTCTTTGGTAGAAATGACAATCTTCTGCTGCCACTTGTCCAAGGAGGAACCAAATTATTCAATTTGGCTCCCGGCACCTTGAGACCATCCTCTGTGGTATGAAATGGTGTTCGTTCTCCCGTTCCCATCAGCGTTGGTGGAGTCCGTAACCCACAACTGCCCCAGAGCTGATTTACTGCCTCCTGGGGCATCCCTGTGGCGGTGCCTGTTTTGTCATCCCAGCAAACGTGTGGATGTCCCATTTAAATGTCAGGGCTTGACTGGGAGCAGACTCCAGCATGTACACCCAACTAAAAGGTCACAATTTGCGAATTCCTGCAGCTGAAGTTTGTAAATTATGTAACAATGGAAACTTGGCTTTTTCTGCTGTTCTTGAATCCCAGAGACTCCTGGAAAGAATTAAATTTAGAATTATTAATAATAATCTTGCAGCTTTTTGTTTTATTTTTACAAGGAATCACTGGAATTTTTCAGGATTACCGTGTTTTGAATGCTAGAGGGCAGCGTGATGCCTGCGATGTGTTAATAAACTGTCATTGCCTATTTTTTCACCGCGCAGTAGCCTGGGCAGGAGGTAAGGATTCTTCTTTTTCTCTCCTTTCCTTCCCCAAGGCATGGGTCCGATTCACCTGAACGAAATAGACTGTACGGGCTTCGAGAAGTCGGTCACGGACTGTAAGTTCAACACGGAATCGCAGGGCTGTAACCACGAGGAAGACGCTGCTGTGAGATGCAACGTCCCGGCCATGGGTTTCCAGAACCAGGTGAGAAGCTGAGTGAGATCCACGTGCGGGTGGTGAGACGTTTTCATCCCGGAGCATCGTCCACCCTCCCGTGCAGAGCAGGGCATCTGGGTGGGGATCATTTCCTCAGAGCGGTGCCTATTTAGCTTAGATTTTAATATCTGCGTTGCATTAGAGGGGGGGAAATAAGGATGATGCTCCTTTTTGTACTGAGCTTTGAGTCCTCCACCGATTTATAAGCCCCTGTCAGGCTGGAAGTGCCACTTCAGCTCTAACCTGTGCGCTCCAGCGGCCCTGGAAAGCTGGTGGATGTCCCTGTTGTGATGGGATCTCGGTTGGGTCTCGTGACAGTGGTACCCCGGTGGCTGTGACGTGGGCGCCACCATCATCTTTGCCACGTGGAGCTTAAAAACTTCAACCACACGAGCTGGACATAGGTTCCTCTGAGTAAATGCTCCTGCCAAAGGTCCAAAGGGAGTGGAGAAGGGAAGCTTTCGAGGGTGGTTCTGTCTTGGAACTGCTAGAGGCCACTTTCAGATGCTGGGCTGCTCCATATCCACAGTGGGAGATGAAGAACCAGACTGCAGCTGGTCTGCTGGGAGCTGAACTGGGGATTCTGGGCTTGGTGACTTTAACCACAGGCCTTGAGGAGAACCCGAGCATTGCTTGCCCAACTGTTGTGTCTTCCCTACGAAATTTGCTCTGGCGTTTGTTGACGGATGAGTTTTTATGCCCTGCAGCTACGTCTGAGCGGTGGCCGCAACCCATACGAGGGCCGGGTGGAGGTCCTGGCAGAACGCAATGGCACTTTGAAGTGGGGCACCGTTTGCAGCGAGAACTGGAGCACCGTGGAGGCCATGGTGGTGTGTCGGCAGCTGGGGCTGGGCTTTGCCAGCCATGCCTTCCAGGTAAGTCCCTGGGCCCACCTTTCAGATATGGTGGCATCTGCGTGGTTGGGTAGGTTCTACTGGATGAGGAAAGCTCTTTTAAAAGAACAAACAAACAAACAAAAACCCTCAAAAAATCCAACAACCAACCAAAAAAAACCCCAGCAAGCCATACATCCCAGCATCCAGCTTCAAAGCATGAGCTGGAAATGCCTTGAAGGTTAAATCTCGTTTCACAAGAGTCACTGGGGGAAATTCAGAGGAGAAGGAGGTCTTGCAGCTCTGGGCAAAGCTGCTGTTTTCCCACCGCTCGGCTTTCCTGGGAAGCCTGGCTCCCTTGGCCCTGGTTGGGCTGGTGGTTACATGGAGTTTCTTGGCCCTCCCTGAGCCAGTGGGGAGTTGAGAAACCAAGTTTAACCTGGTGTCAAATCACCTGAAAACAGTTTGATTTGGCTCCAGTAGTTAGTTCTCGGTGCAGAGTGTGCTCTGGTGTGTGGGGGAGCTGGATGTATTTCTTGTTCCTCTCGTGATACGCACCCTCAGCCCTCCCTGCTTGCACACGACTGAGAACGGCGCTTAATATTGAGTGCACCCTCAGTAAGTTCGCAAATGACACCGAGTTGGGTGGGAGTGTCGACCTGCTGGAGGGTAGAAAGGCTTTGCAGAGGGATCTGGCCAGGCTGGATGGATGGGCTGAGACCAACGGGATGAGTTTCAATAAGGCCAAGTGCCGGGTCCTGCACTTGGGTCCCACCGACCCCATGCAGCGCTACAGGCTGGGGGCAGAGTGGCTGGAGCTGCCTGGTGGAAAAGGACCTGGGATGTTGGTCGACTGTGGGCTGAACATGAGCCAGCAGTGTGCCCAGGTGGCCAAGAAGGCCAACAGCATCCTGGCCTGTATCAGGAACAGCGTGGTGAGTAGGACTCGGGAGGTGATGGTCCCTCTGTACGGGGTGAGGCCCCACCTCGAGGGCTGTGTCCAGTTTTGGGCCCCTCACCACAAAAAAGACCTTGAGGGGCTGGAGCGTGTCCAGAGAAGGGCACCGGAGCTGGTGAGGGGTCTGGAGCAAAAGTCTTGTGAGGAGAGGCTGAGGGAGCTGGGGGTGTTCAGCCTGGAGAAAAGAAGGCTTAGGGGGGACCTTATTGCTCTCTCCAACTCCCTGAAAGTAGGGGGTAGCCAGGGGGGGTTGGTCTCTTCTCCCAAGTCACAGGTGATGGGACAAGAGGAAATGGCCTCAAGTTGCGCCAGGGGAGGTTCAGATTGGATATTAGGAAGAATTTTTACCCTGAAAGGGTTATTAAGCCTTGGAATGGGCTGCCCAGGGAAGTGGTTGAGGCACCATCCCTGGAGGGATTTAAAAGACAGGTTGATGTGGTGCTGGGGGACATGGTTTAGTGATGTTTTTTGGGGTTTTTTTGTCAGAGTTAGGTTGATGGTTGATGATCTTGAAGGTCCCTTCCAACCTAGTTGATTCTGTGATTCTAATACCGGGATAAAAGCCGCCAACTAACAAGCTTGGGATAAACCACAAAGGAATAGTGTTCTTTCCCAACGAAGCTCTTTGGCGCGGTGATGGCAGCCTGCCGTGCTGGCCGGAGGAGAGCGAGCAGCGACCCTAAGAGCTGGAAGGAGCCGGGGCAAGAGCTTCCCACCCAGTTCCCCGATGGATAAATGGCATCGGGTGTAAGTAGCTGGTTTAGGTCAATATCCCTGGTGCGGGAGGCTCTTTTCTACTGGTACATCCCTCAAGGACCACAAGGTGAGAGAGGGGCAGGCAGGCCTAGGTGTAATGGTAGGTTTTGAAAGGAAATATATAACCTCTGGGCCTTTATTGCGCCTCCCAGACACTGGGAAAATTGGGATTGAGGCTCCTAAAATAAACTGGTTTCTCCCTAGGACAAAGTAATTCCTTACTGTCCTGCTGTGCTCTGGAAATGCAGCCCCTTTTGAGGCATTTCAACCGAGAATCAACCATCGCCCGCAGCTTTGGGGAAATTTAGGCTTAAATGGCCACTGAATAAATAAACTTCATGTGTGTTTATATAGATGGAAACCCACACGCAGAAAACAGCCTTAGATCAGTTCTGGAAGGAAAACTGTTTTCCCCAAACAATTTCCGGATATCAAAAACTTGGGCAAACGAGTGAAATGTGGTTGCAGAGAGCGGATGCTGTCCCCAGTCTCCGAGCCGGGGGTCTGGGTGGCTCTGCTGTGTCCCCCGCCCTGTGCTGTGTCTGCCCTGCTTGACGTTCACATCCAGCAACAAAAACCCGGGGAGAATCGGCATCTCTGCCCACCGCCTGCTGGTTTTGTGCAGGGAGGAACAATAAAGCCCTGAAATGACTAATGGCCTCGGCATCCTCGGGGCTGGTTGTTGCCTGGTGGGAAAGCGGGAAGGACCATAGGTGGCAGGGGACACGGTTAAAACCCTTCCTGGAGACCCCAGTCCGGCAATGAGTGACCAAACTGGGATCCAGGAGGACACACTGGGCTCCTGGGCAAGCGGATTCCAACCAATTCAACGCTTATCTGTGGCCGGGGAGGGGATCTGCGGGTCCCTGAGGGCCACACTGGGGTTGGAGGGAGAAGGCTGGAGCTGGCTGTGCTGCTGTGGTGGCCATTCCCATGTGCAAACTGGTCCCTCCAGCTGATTTACCTGCCCCGGCTGCCAAGCAGAGCGCAGGAGCCGAGGGTGGCCACGTCCCTCGAACGCTGGCCTTTCCAGCTGCCTGGCTCTATTGACATAGCCCTGAGAGCCCAGCAAGAAACAAGATATTTTTTTTCCTTGAGCTGAGCCTGCTGGTATTTAGAACAGAAAAGGCCCTTATGCGCATCCCGGCGGCACCAGCTACATGAGCATAAAGCTACACTGTGTAGAACAGGGCAGCCCTGTGTGCGGGTGTGCAGAGAGCCTCGCTAACGGGGCTAACGACCAGCCTGTTGCAATGGAAGCCGTGGGACAGATGGGTTTTCCTTTCCTGGAAACATGCTCCCCGCTTTTGACACTTTGATTGTTTTTTTATTTTTAAATATATTTTTTAATTTTTCCTTCCCTCCCCTTCTCCCAGGCTTTGCTGTTGCAGCTTTGTCAGGGTTCAGTGCGCTTAGTTTTGTGAGCGGTGTTAATTTGTGTGTTAATTTTCTGTGTCGTTTCCCCCAAGTTTTGTAAATCTGGGTGCTGAAGACGAGCAGCGAGTGGGGTTTGAACGTCCCCCCACCCCCCGGGAACCAAGAGATGCAGACCCTGGGATAACAGACCCTTTTAGTCCTGGTACTCCTCAAATTCCTTGTTTCCACTGGTATTTCTAGTGGAAATGTTAATTCTGCCTCCCCTCCTTCTGCAAGCAGCTGCTCTGGCACTTCTTGTGGCCCTCCCAAGGGCACAAATGTCACAAGACAGATGAGGTTTAATTGCCGGGCATCGCTCCCGAAGGCCCAGCCTAGATGACTTCAAACCTCCCGAGGATGAATTCATCAGCAGGATGGGCAGAGCAGGGTGGAAAAGTGAGCTTACAGCTGGATTAGAACAAGCATGAGCCAGCAACTTGCCCTTGTGGCCAAGAGGGCCAATGGGATCCTGGGCTGCGTAGGGAAGAGTGTGGCCAGTAGGTCGAGGGAAGTCATTCTCCCCCTCTGCTCTGCACTGGTGAGGCCACAACTGGAATACTGCGTCCAGTTCTGGGCTCCCCAGTTCAAGAGGGACAGGGAACTACTGGAGAGAGTCCAGCGTAGGGCAACAAAGATGGTTAAGGAATTGGAGCATCTCCCTTATGAGGAAAGGCTGAGAGAGCTGGGACTCTTTAGCCTGGAGAAGAGAAGGCTGAGGGGAGACCTTATTAATGCTTCCAAGTATCTAAAGGGTGGGTTGAGGGAGGATGGAGCCGGACTTTTTTCAGTGGTTCCCAGTGACAGGATGAGGGGCAACGGGCACAAGCTGGAACATGGGAAGTTCCATTCAAATAGGAGGAAGAACTTCTTTCCGGTGAGGGTGGCAGAGCCCTGGAACAGGCTGCCCAGGGAGGGTGTGGAGTCCCCTTCTCTGGAGATCTTCAAGACCCTCCTGGATGCAGCCCTGAGTGATGTGCTCTGGGCAACCCTGCTTTGGCAGGGGAGTTGGACTAGATGATCTCTAGAGGTCCCTTCCAACTCAGACAATTCTGTGATTCCATAATCCAGCGCAGGAACAAGGAGAGAGGTTTATTTAACACTGGTCAGAGCAGGAAAAATGGTCAATCTGGGTTTTAATCCCAGTCCCAGCCTTCTATTTAAAGGGATTTGGGCTCATTTCCCGAATTACTCTTCTCTACTCCAGCATCTTTGGCAAAATCTGTCTCCTTGATGGTGTGGGCTCTTGCGTTGATCTCCCTGCGGGGGGAGAACGCAGGTTAGAAGGGGATGAATATTCCCCCTGGGGTCCGCTAAACACTGAGAAATGCCTTTTTTTTTTTCTGCCTTTCTGCCCAGGAAACCTGGTACTGGCACGGGGACATCAGCGCTGAGAACGTGGTTATGAGCGGTGTCAAGTGTTCGGGGACGGAGATGTCCCTGGCCCACTGTCGGCACGATGGAGCCGAGGTCTCCTGTCCTAGAGGAGGGGGTCGTTTCGGTGCTGGCGTGTCCTGCTCGGAGAGTGAGTCATTCTGGGTTTATTTCATTTTGGCAGCAAGGTTTTTTTTACCCTGAGATCTTCAGGAGGAACGCGCTGGCCTAGGCTGTGCCTTGGCATATATCAGAACAGCGGCGAATCGCTGCTGCTGAGCTACCTTAAGTCTTACTTTTTCCTGGATTTAAGGACTTGAGTTTAAAGGCTTATTCTTTTTCTTAATAGGGGCTTTTGTCAAAGCGGGTTTTAAGCTTTATAAGAATATAAGGAGGGTGTGAAGTCTTTGCACTGCGGTAGCAACCTCAGCCTTTGTGTTTTGTGACTTTTAAGTGGGTATTTGTCATTTTTTTCTCTTTAGCCTACCTTTTGTATATTATTTCTGTGGTTTAGATAAAAAGGGCAAGAAACAGTCTGACTGTACACGTGCCAAATTATGTCAATCCGCTGATTTAAGTAAGATCATCGGGTCTGACGCTTAAACTGTGTGAGGGAAGTGTAAGGAAGGGGCTGGCGCTGGGGAAGGGGATGTTTTAATTAGCCCATCAGCTAATTTCAAACCTTCCCTGGCAGCTGCCCCCGACCTGGTGCTCAACGCCGAGCTGGTGGAGCAGACGGCTTACCTGGAGGACCGCCCCATGTTCATGCTGCAGTGCGCGCTGGAGGAGAACTGCCTGGCCAGCTCGGCCGTCAACACCTCCGTCACCTCGGGCTACCGCCGCCTGCTCCGCTTCTCCTCCCAGATCCACAACAACGGGCAGTCCGATTTCCGCCCCAAAAACGGCCGCCACGCCTGGGTCTGGCACGACTGTCACCGGTGAGTGCCACGAGGATGATGTTACGCGGTCGGTGCCTCCTTCCAGCCCTTTGTGCCGCCCAAAGGGGCTGTTTGTGAAATGCTAGAGCTGTGACGTGTGTTAGGGCAGCTGTGGTCCTCAGAGAGTGGAGAAACCAGCTTATTCCAGTAAGAATTATCGTTAGGAACTGGTGTGTGAACAAGGCAGGAGTGGGGGCTCTCATTGGGAGAGATGTGTGTGCAAGGACAGTATGTACGTGTACGTACAGAGAGGAGGAAGAGCATGTCTGTGTCTGAGACCCCACCTGGAGCGCTGTGTCCAGCTCTGGAGTCCTCAGCACAGGAAGGACACGGAGCTGTTGGAGCGGGGCCGGAGGAGGCCCTGGAGATGCTGGGAGGGCTGGAGCCCCTCTGCTGGGAGGACAGGCTGAGAGAGTTGGGGGGGTTCAGCCTGGAGAAGAGAAGGCTCCAGGAAGACCTTGGAGCCCCTTCCAGTCCCTCAAGGGGCTCCAGGAAAGCTGGGGAGGGACTCTTGATGAGGGAGGGGAGCCCTAGGAGGAGGGGGAAGGGTTTGACAGTGAAAGAGGGGAGATGGAGCTGAGATGTGGGGAAGAAATTCTTTGCTGTGAGGGTGGTGAGAGCCTGGCCCAGGTTGCCCAGAGAAGCTGTGGCTGCCCCATCCCTGGAGGGGTTGAAGGCCAGGTTGGAGGGGGCTTGGAGCAACGTGGTCTGGTGGGAGGTGTCCCTGCCCAGGGCAGGGGGTGGCACTGGGTGGTCTTTAATGTCCCTTCCAACCTAAACCATTCTGTGATTCTATGGCTGGGAGAGATGTATATGCAAGGACAATATATACATGGGGGTATGTGAACGTACAGGCAGAGGGAAGAGGGTGCCTTTGTACCCACTGTGTGTGGAAACATCTCGGCTACTTCCCTCGCCTGGGAAAGGCCTCAAGAACATGCTGCAATTCTGTATTTTTAAAAGCATCTTGACTCCACTTAAACTGTGTACAGCTGGGAGATTGCTTGGTGCTTATTTTTTGACAAACAGTAAATTCACCCCCATAAATGCGTCGTTCCTCAGGGGGAAGCTGATGGTTTCAGCCAAAGCGAAGCAGTGGGAGGAGAGGGAGGTGGAACCAAGCCCTCCGGAGGCTTTGCTTCTGAAATGATGGCTTCTTACAAGGTTGATTTTCCCTAATTTGGGGTAAAAGGGAGCTAAGTACCGCAGCGCGCGGCCCTTGTCTTGCCAGCGTTGTAAGGCTTTTGCTTTGTGAAAACATCAGGGCAGTAAATTCTCGGGTCTAAGTCCTTTGTAGCCTTTATAACCAGCGGGAGCGAGGCGAGACGCGGAGGTACCACTGCATCCCTGGGGCAGCGCTGCTGGTCTGGAGCTTCAGATCACGGCGTGGGGCAAATATTGGCCGTTTACCCCACAGACAAGTCGGTTCATAATTTTATTTTTTTTTTTGAGGCTGAAGTGGAGCTAAAACCCCGGCGGCACAAAATAAAGGGAAACTGGTGTTGTTTAGGGGAGGAGGAAACCCAGACCGGTGCCATTTTATCTGCCTTTCTGGCCCTGTTGGGAAGGGGCTGGGGGAATTGTGGGGACCACAAGGCTTTGAGCACGTCGTGGGCTGGTTAAAAAGGAGAACACTCGGAGCTGGTTGGGAGAAACTCCACGAGGTGAGACTGGGAAAGGATCAGGAAGAGGCCGAGAGCCATCTGTGCGCTTTCAACTGGATTCTGTTTATCCGGAGGAGGGATGAATTCAATTCCTCTTCAATCTTTCCAGTCTGTAAACACCCGAATGTAAACACCTCTTTGAATGATTCAGACATAGTTCAGAAACTGAGTCAGGCTTGAGAACCTCAAACCTTCGGCGGAGGCAGCCAAATCAGACGGCCTCAAAATGCCGCTGCGGAATTGCCTCTCCTTTCCCAGCTGCCCCCAGTCCGTCACTGGGAGCTTCTGTTTAACCGGTTTTTGATGTGGAAGTAGAACAAAAAAAGGGGAGAGACCTGGAGCAGGGAGGGAGAAGTGATTGGCTCGTGGCAGGTGGTAATTTTTATTTTTATTTTTATTAATTTTTATTTTTATTTATTTTTAATTTGGTTGGGGGAAAGGCGGGAGGAGGTTAAGAAGAAACCCACTCCAGAGGTAAAATTTCCTCCCCTTCCCTCCTTGCTCCTCCTTCAGCTGTAAATGTGGGGGCAGAGCGATGCTGCGATAACAGTGGCTGAAGCTTTTTAAGCCGTGATTGTTTTTACAGCTGGAAAGGAGAGGATTTCTACACTTTTTCCTTCTTTTTTTTTTTTTTTCATTTTTATAAAACTCCCAAGCCGTGGCTTTTGACTTAGGGCCTGTCTGTGTGGTTGCCTCACTCCTCAAGAGCTGAGCGTCTCTCGGTCGTTTTAGTGGCCAGCCCAGCCCAGACAGTGGCCCGGCGCAGTGTCCCCGTAGCTGGGGTAGACACACAGTGATTTAAGGACCTTCTCCTCTCCCAGCACCTCCCAGTTCCTCTCCCCGTCCCCGCGATGTGCTCACGCTGTGGGTTTGCTCCCGATTCCAAGGCTGGGATCAAATTCAATGTATTGCATCAGCCTGACGGCGTTTATGTGCCCAGCCCTGACCTCGTGGCGCACACCGCTGTGTTTCCATCGGGTATTTCCATCTCCTTCCTGCTCTGCCAGTCCTAGGGACTTCAACGGGACTGAAGCACAGGCTTGATTTTTTTGCTGAACCAGCAGCGTGGCGTGGAAAAGGTCGGTGTTCCAGAGTTCAGCGTTACCCAAACCCTGCTGTGATCCAACTTTGCTCATTAGGATCGTAGAGTCGTCCAGGATGGAAGGGACTTTTCAGATCATCGAGTCCAACCATCAACCCAGCGCTGCCCAAACCCCCACTGCCCCATGTCCCTCAGCACCACGTCTGCCCGGCTTTGAAATCCCTACAGGGATGGCGACTCCATCACTGCCCTGGGCAGCCTCTTCCAGTGTTTGATAACCCTTTCCGTGAAGAAATTTTTCCTAATATCCATCCTAAACCTGCAGTTAGGGGTGTGCAGCACAGATTGCGGCTCTCTCCTAACTGTTGCTGCTGGAGCGTTCCCGAGACTCAGCCCAGCCCAGGTTGACACTAACGCTTCATAGAATCATAGAATCATAGAAGGGTTAGAGTTGGAAGGGACCTTCAAGCTCATCGAGTTCCAACCCCCCTGCAGGGACACCTCCCACCAGAGCAGGTTGCTCCAAGCCCCATCCAGCCTGGCCTTGAACCCCTCCAGGGATGGGGCAGCCACAGCTTCTCGGGGCAACCTGTTCCAGTGCCTCACCACCCTCACAGCAAAGAATTTCCTCCTAATATCTAATCTAAATCTCCCCTCTTCCAATTTAAACCCATTACCCCTTGTCCTGTCACTACACTTCCTGACAAAGAGTCCCTCTCCGGCTCTCCTGTAGCTCCCTTCAGATATTGGGAGGCTGCTCTGAGGTCTCCCCGGAGCCTTCTCTTCTCCTTCTCTTCCCCCTTTAAAATTATGAAACGGATCATGTGTGAACCCAGCTGTCGGGCTGTTCGGATCCGAGCGGAGCGAGCGCCGAGAGGAGCTGGTTCCATCTGTTGTTAGTTTTCTGCCAATAAATTTGCATTCTGCTGCTTAAAAATAAATAAATAAATAAATAAATAAAAATAAAAATAGCCAGGTTGATGTTCTGGGTACATCCAGCTCCGTTTGTAGGAGCTGGTGAAATATTTCTTGTTCTGGTAAACGACAGGGCCACTAGAAATGATGACCTGGCTGATGGTGGCTTTGATTTTTTCACCTTTCCTTGCCGTTATAAAACACGGTGTGATTCTACGAAGGCTGGGACAAGGCTCTCCCCTGGAACGGCTTTAGCAATTGATATATAAACAAATACCCGGGCCAGGAGCCAGCGCGAAGGCGGCGTCGGGCGATGGAGCCGTGTAGGATTATGCCCAGGGGAATATTTCCTGGCTGGGGTTTCTCTCACTCTTCCTCCTGTAGCACCGCTCGGTTCGTAGCCCTTCGTGCTGTTGTGTATTTGACCATGTGTCCGGGAGCTGAAATGCCGGGAGGTAAAAACGCATCCATCGAGGGATGCGACAGCGCAAAGAGTTGAGTTCTAGGTGGACCTGCTTTGGCAGGGGGGTTGGACTAGATGATTTCCAGAGCTCCCTTCCAACCCCATATCATTCTGTGAGTCTGAGCTACTCGTTGCTGTGCCCCGGCCACCGGATCGTCTCTGCTGGGGCAGAGGGTGCAGCCCTTTAGACCTGGTAAATTAATTAAAGAGGTGCCTGTTTTCCCTAAAGATAATTCTCCCTGTCCGTGCCTTGCAGGCATTACCACAGCATGGAGGTTTTTACCCACTACGACCTACTCAACCTCAACGGAACCAAGGTGGCCGAGGGACACAAAGCCAGCTTCTGCCTGGAAGACACCGAATGCGAAGCAGGTACGTTTGCCGGAGCTCTTTGTGCTGGGAATTTAGTGCTGTCCTTGTACAGCTGATGGCTTCAAAGATGCTTCAAAGACTCTTGATGAGGGAGGGGAGCCCTAGGAGGAGGGGGAAGGGTTTGACAGTGAAAGAGGGGAGATGGAGCTGAGATGTGGGGAAGAAGTTCTTTGCTGTGAGGGTGGTGAGAGCCTGGCCCAGGTTGCCCAGAGAAGCTGTGGCTGCCCCATCCCTGGAGGGGTTCAAGGCCAGGTTGGAGGGGGCTTGGAGCAACCTGGTCTGGTGGGAGGTGTCCCTGCCCAGGGCAGGGGGTGGCACTGGGTGGTCTTTAAGGTCCCTTCCAACCCAAACCATTCTGTGATTCTTTGCTGTCAGAGTCCTGAGTGGGGCTAGAACAGGGTGAGAGGAGCCACTCCTGAGGTTAGAGACATATGCAGAGGTCTCTACAGATGTAAGAGAATCCCCCATATGCTGAGGTTTTCAGACGTCAGCTCCTTACATCCTTGCTCTGAGCTGCTCTGAAAACCTTAACCGTGTGTTTTCTGACTCCTGGAAAGTGAGAAGCTCCAAAACGTGTCCGTAGGTGATGAGGAATGGAGGGTGGCAGTCGGGCAGTATGAGTGTTTCAGTACAAGACATCGCCCAAGACACCGGTGTATTAAATCTCATCCAGAATACGGTGCCCGTGGCTTCGCACCGGCTACGGGAGCTGGAGGAGAACTCGCCCTTCCTCTGGCCCAGGGTGGGAAATTCCCAGCCCCATTTGCCCTGGATCTAACGCTTTGTGCCTTCGCCTTTCCTCATTTAGACGTGCAGAAACAGTACGAATGTGCCAATTTTGGCGAACAGGGAATCACGGTGGGCTGCTGGGACGTGTATCGGCACGACATCGACTGCCAGTGGATCGACATTACCGATGTCCCCCCCGGCGATTACCTCTTCCAGGTACGGGGGGAAAATGAGGGTTGGAGACTCTGCTGGTGCTTTTATCTTATCATTTAGGGATATTAAGGAACGTACCCCACTAGTTTATTTGTACATCTCCTACAGCGCTATAAAGCTCTGGTTACGAAAAGATAATATTCCCAGGAGACCTAAAAGATAAAGAATTTATCTAACAGGACAACGAAGTGTTACCAGGGCACCAAGTGATAAATCAGGGCCAAAACCAGCAATTTAGAGATGACAGTCTTAAGAAATCTGTGTCCACTTAATATGTGATGGTCCTACACAGTCCAGGTGCAGCTGAAGTCGTTAACATTACATATATATATATATATATACACACACAGCATCCTCCTCTTGTCTTGGACTAAGCTTTTGAGCTCTTTGTAAGCGACGTTCCCTTCACTTTGGGATTAAATAGTGCTTTTCTGGTGGTGTCTGCTCAGACGGTGCCTCCAGGCTGTTTTGTGCAGGTGGGTGGAGTGTGTGTGTGCCGGGGGGGGGGAATACTTTGGGTCTAAAACCAGCCGCTCAAATTGGAGAGGAGCGAAGGGAAAAGGAATTATTTCGGGCTGCGCTGCCGTCGTGTGAAACGGAGAGAAGGTGTTTGAGGGTCTGTCGTGGTGCACGGGGGAAGGTGTGATCTCCATCCGGCTTTAATCAAGTCGTTTCTCTCTCCTTGCAAAATGAGTTGGGTGGGTTTGTGGGTTTTTGTGTTTGTTTTTTTTTTTTTTTAACAGAAAAGCAACCCTAAGTATTAACGGTGTAATGAAAAAGCTGATTCCGTCTCAGTCTGACTCGGAAGCGTCACATCCCGTCCACCTTTAACTGACTTCATGCTCTCTCTCCCCAGGTTGTCATCAACCCCAACTACGAAGTTGCTGAATCGGATTATTCGAACAACGTGATGAAATGCAGGAGCCGGTACGACGGGCAGCGCATCTGGATGTACAACTGCCACATAGGTGAGAGCGGCTTCTCGGGGGCAGTTTAACGGCTGGTGGTGGGGATAATTAAGCTCCAGCACTGAGCCTTCGTTAGGAATTCTCTTAAGTTCTCAGCATGGAAAGATGGGATCCTGAGCCCGAACTCCACCGGTGCTGGTTCAGACCCCAAAGCTTCTCGTGTCTTGAAAAGCAAACAGGAATAGTGACGGGTGAAGCAGAGCTGGGGAGATCCCTCTGCTCAAACCAGAAATGAAAATTCTCTGCCCTCCCTCCAGCGAGAGGGAAAAATGGGCATTTTCTTGAATACACATAAAATGTTCTCATTTGGAATTGCTTCTTTTTTTGGTCTTGGAAATATCAAAGCCAAACCAGTTTAAATTTGCATTAAAAGTCAATTGTTCAGACCATTTTAAAATGGAATTAACTTGGGGGCTTTGGGAGATAAACTGCTTTTAACACAGAAAATAGATTAATAGCAAGGGCCTGCCGACCTTCAAATAAAAGCAGCGGAGATGACAACTTCCAGAACCAGCTGAAGTCCTTCAAGGAGTGTTTTTCCTGAAAAAGTTCCATGTTACTCCTGATTTCCCTCATTAATTTGTTTGTTTTTTTTAAAAAAATACTTGTCACGACCTAGTTCAGAAAAACCAAACCCACTTCATTTGGATAAACAGGTGCTTAAGTGCTGGATGGGCTCTCCAGCTGAGCCTGAAAATATTTCTATTTAAAGCTAATTGTATTTAGCTTCCATTGTGTCTCAGCTGGCAAAAAGCAAGGGCATGGTCCTATTCAAGGAGTAAACGGCCCCCTCTTACCATCAGCCTCGAGGAGATCATTTCACAGGTCCTGCTACAAAAAGATCAGCAGTGAAATGGCGGGTGGTTTGTAATCTGCTCTTCCAAATACATAAAAGGACTTTTGGCTATTCCAATTATGGCAAAATTTAATTAATACTTAAATTAAAGAGAAGAGAAGGCTCCAGGGAGACCTTAGAGTCCCTTCCAGTCCCTCAAGTGGCTCCAGGAAAGCTGGGGAGGGACTCTTGATCAGGGAGGGAGGGGCACAGGATGAGGAGTAATGGCTTCAAACTGGAAGAGGGGAGATTGAGATGGGATCTGGGGAAGAAATTTTTCACTCTGAGGGTGGTGAGAGCCTGGCCCAGGTTGCCCAGAGAAGCTGTGGCTGCCCCATCCCTGGAGGGGTTCAAGGCCAGGTTGGAGGGGGCTTGGAGCAACCTGGTCTGGTGGGAGGTGTCCCTGCCCAGGGCAGGGGGTGGGATGGGATGGTCTTTAAGGTCCCTTCCAACCCAAACCATTAGGTGAAATTAATTAACCCAGGAAAATCTTTGCTGTTCTAATATTTGCTTTGAGCCCTTCGTTTTCACAGCACCTCCTGCAGATCACACAAAGCCCGGGCTGTTCTCTGCTGGGGGGTGGTTACAACCTGCCTTCGCTGCCTCCCGCTCAGCCCTGGGTTCCTTCTCTCGCCCCTGCAGGTGGCTCCTTCAGCGAGGAAACGGAACAGAAGTTCGATCACTTCAGCGGACTCACAAATAACAGGGTGTCCACCCGATAGACCCGCGGCGCCTCCCACCCCACTATTTAAAGAAGCGAGGGTTCCCGCTTCGGTGATTTCCCAAACCACTGCACAAACCCCAAAAGAAATCAAGCAAATAAATCAAACTCTAAATTAGCAAGGTAAATTATTTTCTAAAGCTGCCTTCCTTCCCAGTTTAGGTGCTCGGACCACCACGTGGCTCCTGTAACTCCAGTCCCTACCGCTGGGGAGTTAAGAGCAGGCTTTGAAACTCTACTTGGCTCCGTATTTTCCCCATTCCAACCTTCTCCACAAAGATTTCTCCCTCCACTTTGCAGCACCGGCTTTATTCCCAGGCTGCAGCAAGCACAATTTGCCTCTGTTTGGGTACCGACAGCCTAAATATGTCTTTACCGTTCATTTTCTTCATCAAAGGCATTAATCTTTGGTATCTTTAAGCTCTTTGACTCAAGCTTGAACGCACCGTTGATGCAAACGCCTCCATTTGTGACGCTCTTCCTCAGAACCGCCGTGTCCTTACTCCGTTTTAGCCAAGAAATACGGGAAAAGGGGGGAGGGGGGGGGAAGGGAAATAAAATTGGAGCAGCTTTTTCTGAGCAGAACAGTATAAAGCGTTAATTTAATACTGCAGCAAAACTCTTGTACTCAACAATCGCCTCCCCACACAATCTCCCGAGCGGAGCAGCTAACGCAGGACTGAGTTCTCCGAGGGCATCAGGGCTCCAGGAAGCTCCAACCGCCCTTGGAACACGGAGAACTTTGGAGATGGGAGGAGAACTCTGGAGATGGAGAAGAACTCTGGAGATGGGAGAAGAACTCTGGAGATCTCCCGCTGCTGAGTCCGCGCCGGGCTGTGACTGTGACGGCAGTAAGCTACTCACCCAACAGATTCTACGCACGCTCAAATATTACCTGGATATTCACTCTTGTCTCTTCTTTCGAGGATGAATTTAGTTTAAGGCATTGTATCACTGAACCTTACAGAGGTAACGTCATGGCTTTCATCATCAGGGACCCGGAGCTGTGCTCTCACAGACCCGCCTGTGTAAGCTGTCTTTAAAAGGATTGATTTTTTTTACGCTCGGTAAATTCCTAATGGTGCTGAGCGCGTTCCTCTGTTTGTTTGAGGACGCGCGTTGCTACAGATTTTCACACACGGCTACTTGAATAAAAATATTTTACCCAGAAAAAAAAAAAAAAAAAAAAAGGTTTTAGATGCCATTTGTGTATTTTTCTACTCCATCGAAGTTTGCAATTCCTGGAACTGAAATTGGTTTTCTCCCTCTGTGTCTGTACAGAAGACTCCTACAAGCCGCTACCGTTTAATACTTAGAGCTGCCCTTTTCGATCCACGGAGGGATTGAAAGCGGCTGCGTCCAACCCGTGCTCCCCGGAACCTCCCTCACAGGGCTGTTGTGAGGCTTAAAGAACCCAGAAGGCTCTTGCTAACGCCCGTCACGGGTATTTCTGTCGTTTAGCCCGTGGCCCGGATGGTGGCATCGAGCCAAGGTTTGGTTTGGTGGGGTTTTTTTTTGTTTTTTTTTTTAAGCCTACTGGAAGTTGGGAAACTCATTTTGTTCTCAGGATGCCGGACCGTGGGGGCAAAAGCAAAGTCTGAGCCGCGTCGGATGCTCCCTTGCTGCTGCCCCAACCAGGCGTTTGGAATTCCCCAAATCAGAACCCCCCCCCAAGTTCTGGTTTTCTTTTCCTCATCTTCCCCTCGCTGCCAGCGCGCCAAAGCGAGTCAGGCTCTTTGAACACAGTGTAAATAAGGAAAAACCCCGAAACTCACTTGCATTCAATGCTCGTGGGATATTTTAACAATAACCTTACAACAAATTAAACATTAAACAGAAGATTATTTTTTTTTTTTGACTCCTGCAGATGCCCTGCTCTTACAGCTGAATTTTGGCCAAGGTGATACAATTCCCTTACTCTAATTTTTTTGTTTGTTTGTTTAAATTATAGAGCAGGCTTTTCCCCAGTGAGTAACGGAGGCTTTGAAATAAAGCAGGGGAGGATGCTCTGCGGAACGAAGAGCCAGCAGCAGCCGCTCCCAAGGCTTGGCTCTCGTGCTCAGAATCTCCTCCGTCGTAAACTCTTCCCCTTCCCACCTTTAGAAAGAAAAGCCGGTGCCAATCCCTAAGAGAACATCCCTTTGGCAACTCACTGTTCCGCATGCAGTTTAATTTCACAGCCCGTGCTCATCTATACAGCGGGGATTATTTTTTTTTTTTGTGTGTGGTTTTAGCTGAGGTGGTTTATTCCTCCTGGTCCAAGCCTTCCGGCAGCAGCGCTTCGGTGCCCGAGAGCTCCTGCTGCTTGTGCTTCAGCCCCAAAGCCCTGGTCACCAGCCTCTTCGCCACCGCAGTGTCGGTCTGGGGCCTTTCTTTGGCGAGGTGAAGGAGTTCTGGGTAAAAAGGGGTGAAAAAAATCATGAAGTTAGTGCTTGTTCAGGAACAGTCTCGTGGCTAAACCTTAAGACTGGCAGAGAGAAGGGCTGATTTCGATTTGCTTAGTTCTTTTACAGAATTAGCCCAGCAAGAGCAAATCATTCTATCCCCATCCAATAAATTGCCTTTTCTTTTAGACAGATGTGCCTCCAGGGTTGTATTTAACATTTTTCAACAAGCCATTGGGCTGGGATTAAACTCCAGGCCCCTTCCGCAGCGCTAGAGAGAGAACTGTTTCCCTTTTTGCTTTCAGGAAGAGCTTCCCCGAAAATTCAGCACGTCCCCGGCCAAATTCAGCGAGTCCCATCTCTGAGAACAAAATGAAGGCGCCACTGAGTCCAACCATTTCTCCACGCACAGCAAAGATGGATCTTGATTTAGACTAATCAAACGCAGCCCTTTAAATCCTTAGAAAGCAGCAAGGAAAACAAAAAAAAAAATCTGCATTTTTTTTAAAAGAAAAACAGCTAAAAAATCTATGAGATGCTTTGGGAAAGCCCTTTAGGCAGTAACTCCCATTTTCCGGTCGACACCTGGCTCGTTACGGCTTCATTTTACAAGAAATAAATACACCCAAAACTTTACCAAGTCCACAATAATCTGGATTTAGCAATTATCTAATCATTTTATCCTATCAGCAACTGGCTGCAGATTCGTTATCCGGTTCGCAACGGGGGCTTTGCTTTGCTTTTTTTTTTTTCCCCGAAGTTTTTTATTAATAAAAGGCAGCCCGTGAGCAGCCTGAAGAAAAAGGGGCAGAGTCAAAGCATCCCCAGCTTGGGAAAGAAAACTGTCGCTCGCTCTTGACAAAGCTCAGAAAAAAATAATTAAAAAATAAATTAAAAAAAAAAAGAAGAGACACTGTCAGCTAATTAAGATCCCAATTTGTATTTGGAAAAAAAATAAAATTGAATACAAATGGAGTTTATATACGATGTTCCCCAGAAGGAGTTTATTATAACCTGATTCAGAAGCAACGAGAATCAGGGATGAGACCAGACGAGGCAGAGAGCGCAAAACTAAACCCCATTTTTTTTTTCGGACGTTTCATTTAAATCCATCCGTCTTAAAAACCTCAGGAATTTCTAACTGTGACAGTGTCCCTTTAAAGCGTTAATAGTGAAATTTGTTTCCACTGCGCCGTACTGTAGAAATAACAGTGGGGTTGTAGGTTCAGCAAAGTCTCTATCGCTACGAGATTCCCGGCATTTCGTTCCTGGGCCAAGGAGAACTGATTACACTATGATTTTTAAAAGGCAATGAAATAAATAAACCAATGTTAATGGCTAAGCTTAACAATTTCTTCCTTCACCTGATACTGAATAAAATTATGCCAACCACAAAACGTAACTGCTACTGGGTTTGTCTCATCTATTATCTTTAACTGGGCGGAATAAAAGGGTAGAGGAACTTATTGGGCAGGTTCAGGGCGTTTTCCCTTCCCACAATCACCGCTCCGGCCAAACCCCTCCGCTGGGAAACGCAGCCGGTTGTGAAAACTTCACAGGAGAGAAGCCATAATACAAGAAAACTAAGCCTGAATGTCAGCAAAGGGCTTAATTTCAGAGAAAACCAAAAGCAACGGGGTTTGATGCTTTTTTACTCAGTCCTCGTATGGAAGGGAGAAAGAGTGACTGAAAACTGGAGCGTAGGTGGCAGCCGGGGTGTAAATATATTTAAGTAGTGTATAATCTAGTCTCCTTCTGCAAATTTGGCATCGGCTTCACCTCTGCCAACCACTCACTGCTGCGAACAGGCAGAAACCAGCAGCACCCATGCAGGAACTTGTAACAGGTTGGCTGAAAACCTTGGAAATAAAAAAATAACGCAACTACCAAAGACGCTACACAACGGCTCCCCGTCCTCCACTGCCAATAAAGCTGTGAAAAAAAAACCCCAAAACAACCAAAACACGCTGATCCTTAATATATATCCTTGTCAGGATCTAGAAGACCGGTAAACCAAGAAATAATACTAATAATAATTAAAAAAGAGATTGTCTTACTCGGTCGCTGAAATGCCTTGGTCTTTGACTGCTTTGTTGCGTGGATCAGCGGTCGGATCTTTAACGAAGGATAACGTCGCCCCAGGGCCTGAGATGCTGCAAAGAACGAAGATTGCTGGAATTAGCAGACCGAATTTTGGTGGCTTTAATAATAAAAACCAGTCCACGGTACAGTGACACCAAAGAATTTGAGCTTCGGCTCAAATATCCCCAGAATAAAACACTAAACTCTTTCTGGTCACCTCAGGCTGACATCACGCATTCCTGGCACAGGAACAGTCCCAGGAAAAGATAAACGTGTTTTAAAAAGACTAAATCCCAACAAAAAAAGCATAATCTTTTGGTCTACACATGTTGCTGGATGGAAAGGGCTGGCTCTGACCTGAGATGGGGGTGTTTTTCCCCCCCTGAGAAGGTCAGGTCACCAGGAGGCTCCATCTCTGACCACTCGGAAGGTCCCCAACAGGTTACTGTAGGTTTGCAGGAATTTTGTCTCGTTACAAAGAGAAAAAGAAATCACAAAGTAGTAAACCAGATGAATTTCTAGAAACGTGGTGTGGATCACTCTGTAAACAAAAGGCGCCCTGGTAATTATCCATGCCAATTATCACGGAATCACGGAATTGTCAGAGTTGGAAGGGACCTCTAGAGATCATCCAGTCCAACTCCCCTGCTAAAGCAGGGTTGCCCAGAGCACATCACTCAGGGCTGCATCCAGGCGGGGCTTGAAGATCTCCAGAGAAGGGGACTCCACACCCTCCCTGGGCAGCCTGTTCCAGGGCTCTGCCACCCTCACCAGAAAGAAGTTCTTCCTCATATTTGAATGGAAATTCCCATGTTCCAGCTTGTGCCCGTTGCCCCTCGTCCTGTCACTGGGAACCACTGAAAAGAGTCCGGCTCCATCCTCCTTCAACCCACCCTTTAGGTACTTATAAGCATTAATAAGGTCTCCCCTCAGCCTTCTCTTCTCCAGGCTAAAGAGCCCCAGCTCTCTCAGCCTTTCCTCATTAAAAACCTGCCGTTCTGGCAAAGCCGAGTTTCCACCCAACACACAGCAATTCCAGCTCCTCGAGCCTCAAAAGCCTTTCAGGTCTGAAGGGACAGAGGCGATGGACCATAAACCGCCTTTGGTACCAGCTTCGCCCGAGCGCAAGAACCACCAGAGGCACGTTGGGAACCCCGGCATCAGTGGGGGGGTCACTGTGAGAGGGCGGAGGAACCCCAGGGGGTCCCTCAATCCCACCAAGGGAGTCAGCGGTACCTGCGGAGGGGCTGGAGAAGATCCCCAGGGCGTGCGTATCGTCCACCCACTGGATTTTGAACCCGCTCTCACTAGAATGAGAAGACAACAGAGTAACGCTCATTAATACGACAGACAAAAAAACCCCACGGCGCCATAAAACCCATCACCCCGCCAGGGTTATCAAAAGCGTTCGGTATTTTTACGTGAACAGCCGGTGCTTTTCAAATACCCATTTGACACGAGGGGAAAGAAGGAAAGGAAGGCACAGAAGAACATTAAATGTGCCCCTTTCACGGCCACAGTCTACGATTTCCCCCCATCAGAAATCTCCTTTTCCTCTGAAGAAACCCTTGGCCAAAAACCAACCTCAATTTCAGGGACTTTCTTGCAACAGAAAAACATCACTTGGCATCTCCGCAGCGCTTTACAAACGCTGCCCCGTCCCTCAGGCACCGACAACGAAAAGCCAGTGGTTTATAGAAGCGGTTTCCAGAGCCCGGGGTGAAGAGAGCGATGTGAAAATCTAATAAAGCACCAGTGGAAAAATGTGAGTTTGGGAGCGGGGAGTTCAAAAGATTTTCCTGCAGCAGAGGAAATACAAATCCAATCGACTGCTCCCATCGGATCCGTCAGCCTCCAGCTCGGTTTCGCTCTCCCAGGCAGTGGAAAAACACAGGAGAGGAAACACAGACAACAGACAGCGGCTTCTTCAGGATGTAAATCGTGGGGTTTAGTTTAAGGGATCCGTAGAGGTGAAGCATTCCCATCTAATCCCCAGGAATAGGAGGAGAGGAGGAGGAGGATGGTGGGAGGGAAAAGGGGGAAGAGGTGCCACGGGCACGGTGTGGGAGCGACACAGTCAGAGCCGCAGCGAGCACCGTTTATCGCTAACGAAGGGTTGAACTTTGTCCCGACCCCGCTCCTAATCCAACGTCACTCCCTCAGGCACAAGGCTCCCTTCCCAATATTTACATAATAAATCTCATCTCCAGCAGCAGGATCGAGCCCTTTTTTCTTGCAAAGATTTATGCAAGCGTGTAATTTCACGTAGGTAATTTCAGCGGGAGGCAGTAACGAAGCAGCTCGTAGGGAGCCCCTAAAGACTCTCACCGAAGCCAGAGCAGCAGGAAGGAACCTGCACGTCGATACCTGCGCGTGTGACACAGCCCCCCAGAACCCGGCGTGTTTTAAACCACGCACAAACCGCGGGAAAGCGTCCTTTAAGGCACAGAAAATACTCAAAATTCAAAATTCACCAGATTGCGTCGTGCGTTCCGGTGCGAACGCGGCTCCCTTGACGCGCTCAGGCTCCCGGAGGTACTCACTGGAAATCCGCGAAGGCTTCCAACAGGTTCTCCGTTTTCAGCGACGGGGAGAAGTCATAGATTTCAGTTACGTGGCCAAAATCCCCCTCGCTGAGCTGCGCCTCTCCGTAGCTGGAATAATCCATGCTGATCTTCTCGATGCTGATGTCCTTCACGGTTAAATAACCCACAATCTGAGAATATTAAAAAAAAAAAAAAAAAAAGGATTAAAAAAATAATAGTAATAATCAGACAAGGTTTCCCTTCAAAGAGCAACCCTCCAGGGCCCCGCCTCGCTCCCTGCAAACCACTTCTGTGGCCACAACAGGTTCCGCAGCCCCGGGACAGGGACCTTCCTCCCAGGGATTAATGGTTTCCCCTCGGGCCAACTCCTCTTTTCCCCAAAGTCACTCCCCATGGCAAAACCCACAGCAAAAACCCTACCTCTGCCAGGAGCTCCGCCGTACAGTCCTCCTCCAGACTGCTCTGCTCACGGACCGCCACATTCTCCTCTTTATGGCCTGTGGACAAGTGAAGATCTCGCCACAAGGCATCGGCCAAGCCCGAACGCTCCTTCTCCTCCTCCTCTTCTTCTTCTCCAGGCACCTTCCTGTGGGGGTTCTGCCCAGGAGCACCCACCCAGGGCTCGCTCTGGTCCTCAGGAGGTGATGGGTGGGCACCACGGACCAGCTCAGGTTCTGGGGCTTCTGGGGGCTTCTGGTGATGCTCCACCTGGACAATGCCAGGACACTCTTCATCTTGGCTCTCCAGTTGGGAGAAACTCTGGCCTCCCTCCGCCGTGCCGGCATTCACAAAGTCCTCACCCCGTTCTTCAGGCGGTGACACATTTCTGCTGCTCTTATCTTGGTTTTCCAGCACCACCGGCGTGCTCAACTCCGCCGCAGCCGGGTCCGGGCAGCAGTTACTGCTGCGAGGTTCCGATAGGGAGGAGGTTTTGCCACTATCCCAACTGGTTTGGTCTTCACCTCGCAGCTGGCACGGGGTTTCACTGCTTTCTGGTGTGATGGCGCTGCTGCTCTCGTCTTGCTCTTCTGCTTCAGGTGGGTTTTTGTTGTGTACAGAAGAAAAGGAATCTGAACAGTCTTTATCCCGACTTTCCTGCCCAGAGGAATCATTCCTGTTCTCTGATGAGGGGCCACCCGTATGGCACGGAGGACATTCATCGTTTGTGCCATCCTTATTTTTACCTGAAACCCACTCTTTTCCAGGCTCCTCTCCCTTGCCAAGGGCCACGGAGACATGACCTGGGCTGCCTTCAGACCCACCCAGCTCCTCCTGGGTGTCCTTGGCTGAAGCTTTAGGGCAAATCTCTTCTTCTTGTGCTACGTCCCCACCTGACTCGGTGACAGCCACCACCCGGCTCTCCTGCTCCCCCCATTCCGCCTTCTTGCGCATGGCCTTGGGGACGTACAGGGCTTTATCTGGTTTCCTCCAGGGTGGCCTTTTGATCCTTCCAGACCCCACGCAGGCTCGGGAGTTGTCACCGTGCGCCTCCCCGCCGTGTCGCAGCCTGCCCCCTCGGCCCCCCCGGCCCCAGGGCTGCGGAGCTCGGTGTGGTCTGGGTGGGTTGTTGCTGGGTTTTTGGTCACTGGTCTCACTGGGCAGCCTGGGATCGAGAGAACAGCACAGTGTGAGCGGGGAGAAGAGGAACCCACGTAACATGAGAGGAGGCCACGGAGATGCTGGGAGGGCTGGAGCCCCTCTGCTGGGAGGACAGGCTGAGAGAGTTGGGGTTGTTCAGCCTGGAGAAGAGAAGGCTCCGGGGAGACCTTGGAGCCCCTTCCAGTCCCTCAAGGGGCTCCAGGAAAGCTGGGGAGGGACTCTGGATGAGGGAGGGGAGCCCTAGGAGGAGGGGGAAGGGTTTGACACTGAAAGAGGGGAGATGGAGCTGAGATGTGGGGAAGAAGTTCTTTGCTGTGAGGGTGGTGAGAGCCTGGCCCAGGTTGCCCCGAGAAGCTGTGGCTGCTCCATCCCTGGAGGGGTTCAAGGCCAGGTTGGAGGGGGCTTGGAGCAACCTGGTCTGGTGGGAGGTGTCCCTGCCCATGGAAAGGGTTTGGAACAAGGTGGTCTTTAAGGTCCCTTCCAACCCAAACCATTCTAGGATTCTATGAACATACATTTGTAAAAGAGAGAGATGAGGAAAAGCATCAAATCCACATAGACAGAGGGAAAAAAAGAGCCTCTACTTCCTTCATAACTGCATAATATCAATAACAGACATAGTCCTCTGTGGAGAAGCACCACGCAAACTTCACGCTCGTGAGCTTGAACAAAAACCCCGTGGCCACTGGAAGAGAAGCACCATTAGAGCTACCGCCCTGTACCTCACGGCCGAGTGACAAATGACCGTCCTCCTCCTCCATCCTTCTCCCACAGAAAAGCTGCTCAACAAATCCACGTTGTCCACGGTCCGGTGGATCAGGTACCGGAGGCGACTGGACAGAGGCGGGAAGAGGAGCACTCTGAAAAGAGAAAGGGGATCGGGGTGGGGGGTCAGCAACGGGCAAGAAGGAAAAGGACAGGACCAGAGCAAGGATTTATTAAAGCCTCTTCCCCAAGTCATTCCCAGTGTAGGGTTTAAATCCAAGCCAAAAGCCAGGCAGGATTTTGTGATATTAAGGAACCAAGATCCCTTCTCCGTCCGAGATGCCCAGACACGCTCGATTCGCTCATAGCACCGGGAGCAGCTGGGACTGACTGGTCCCAGGACTCTCATTCCTGCCAGTATCCGTGCTGGGAATGGCTGGAAATCACCAGCAGAGGGCTGTTAGGGGTCCCCTTCCTCCCAGTCCCAGTGCGCTCCAGAAACCAACAACTAAAAGAACGTGCACGGATGAATAAACATCACATTCATGGCATTTAGGCACATTTTTACAATTCTGGTTTCGTTCCTGAGCTTTTGACATTGGCACCGAGACTTTCTCTACCAAACTTTTTTTTTTTTTTTTTTAAAAAAAGCAATGAAACAAATATTTAAGGTCATTACAAGCTGGCAGGAAGCTGAACTAAGCAATCCCACCCCTGCTCCTGTCTGACACCTGCTTTTTTGGCCATCTTAAGGGCTTCAAAGGTCACTGGACCAGGGACTGGGTCCAGTTAAATCCAGCCTGGCCAAAGAAAAACACCGCAGCATTCCAAGGTGACGGAGATCCCTGCCATGGAGGAGGATCCGTCGCGCAGGAAACCCTCAGCAGAGAGGGGAAACGGAACAGTTTGATTACGAAACTGTTCATTCTAACTCATGGGGCTGGCTAGCGGGGGCTGAGCAGTGGCTAGTGGGGCCTGAGCAGTGGCTAGTGGGGGCTGGCACAAAAGCCACCAGGGTCCAAAAACAACTCTGCTGGAGCAAATGTCAAGAAACGTAGTGACAGGACAAGGGTAATGGTTTTAAATTGGAAGAGGGAAGATTTAGATTAGATACCAGGAGGAAATTCTTTCCTGTGAGGGTGGTGAGGCACTGGAACAGGTTGCCCAGGGAAGTTGTGGCTGCCCCATCCCTGGAGGGGTTCAAGGCCAGGTTGGAGGGGGCTTGGAGCAACCTGCTCTAGTGGAGGTGTCCCTGCCCAGGGCAGGGGGGTTGGAACTCGATGATCTTTAAGGTCCCTTCCAACTCTAACCCTTCTATGATTCTATGAATGCGAACGGAGAAGCGGGCACAGCAGAAACCCAGCCGGTGTTTTCCACCCAATGCAAGCAGTGACAAGCATCACAAGGTACCATCGCTCCTGGAGCGACACGTGCCACCACCCAGGGACTTTGTGCACCAGAGGGGAGCGGGTCACCCCACGCGAAGACCCCTCCTCTGCCCACCTGTGGTGCTGCCCCTGCTGCATGAAGTGCTCCAGCTCCTCCGTGATCCTGCCCACGAACTCATCCTCGTTGGGCGAGAGGAAGACGCCGTCCATGCAGCGCAGCGCCAGGGTGGCAGCAATCGAGAGGCCTGTGGAGGGGACAAGGGACACATGGAGAGCCAGCTGCAAGGTCCCCGGTCCCACAGGGAGGGGGCAACATCTCTGCAAAGCTGGTCCTAGCACCCAAAACCTGGCCCCAGCACCTCCTACGCAGCTGAATGCAGCCAGCTTCACCCCATCCCTCTCCCTCTGCACCCCCAGCACCTGTGGGGCTCTGGGCACCCCTCGACTGCCCTGTGCACCCCGTTACCCCCTTCCCTCTGCACCCCCAGCACCCTATGTTGCTCTGTGCACCCCGTTACCCCTTCCCTCTGCAACACCAGCACCCTGTGGGGATCCGGGCACCCCTCAACTGCCCTGTGCACCCCATTACCCCCTTCCATCTGCACCCCCAGCACCCTGTGGGGCTCTGGGCACCCCTCAACTGCCCTATGCACCCCATTACCCCCTTCCATCTGCACCCCCAGCACCCTGTGGGGCTCTGGGCACCCCTCAACTGCCCTATGCACCCCATTACCCCCTTCCCTCTGTACCCCCAGCACCATGTACTGCCTTTTACACCCTATTACCCCCCATCCCTGTGCACCCCCAGCACCCCATGCTGCTCTGTGCACCCCACTGCACCCCATCCCTCTCCTTCTGCTCCCCCAGCACCCTATATGGCTCCATGCACCCCTCGACTGCCCTGTGCACCCCGTCACCCCCTTCCCTCTGCACCCCCAGCACCATGTGCTGCCTTTTGCACCCTGTTACTCCCCATCCCTGTGCACCCCCAGCACCCCATGCTGCTCTGTGCACCCCTCAAAACCCCTGGGCGCTCTCTCCTACTCTGTGCACCCTGGTACCCCCCTCCTTATGCACCCTGTGCTGCACCGTGCACCCCCAGCGCCCCATATGGCTCTGTGCACCCCTCGACACCCCTGTGCACCCCGTTACCCCACCCCGTGCCCCCCCCAGCACCCCGTGTGGCTCCGTGCACGCCGTTACCCCCACCCCATGCCCCCCCAGCCCCTTCAGCAGCCATGGGCCCTGCTTCCCCCCCCCCTTCCTTCTTCCCCCCCACCAGCACCACGTGCTCCCTTCTGCACCCTATTACCCCCCACTCCCGCGCACCCCCAGCTCCCCCGCACACCCCCAGACCCTCTCTCGGTGCACCCCCCCGGGTGGCTCCGTCCTGTTCCCCCCCCCAACTCCCGGCCGGGCCCCCCCCCGCCGCCGCTCTCACCGCCAGGCCCGGCCCAGCGTCGGTTCCCGGTGCGGCGCCTGCGCCCGGCCCCGGCTCCTCCCGCAACGCCCCGGCTCCTCCCCGGCTCCTCCCCGCGTCCCGCAACGCTTCGCACCGGCTCCGGATCCTCCGGCCCCAGCTTCTCCCGCAACGCCCCGCACCGGCCCCGGCTCCCCCCTGCTCCTTCCACCCCCCGCACCGGCCCCAGCTCCTCCCGCACTGCCTCGCACCGCCTCCCCCCACCCCCGGCTCCTCCCGCCGCCCCGCAACGCCCCGCACCGGCCCCGGCTCCCCCCTGCTCCTCCCGCCGCCTCGCAACGGCCCTGGCTCGCCCCTGCTCCTCCCGCCCCCCCCCCCGCAAAGCTTTGCTCCGGCACCGGCTTCTCCCGCAACGCCCCACACCAGCCCCGGCTCCCCCCCTGCTCCTTCCGATGCCCCGCAATGCTCCGCACCGGCCCCGGCTCCCCCCGCACCGGCCCCGGCTCCCTCCTGTTCCCCCCGCCGCTCCGCAACACCCCGCACCGGCCCCGGCTCCTCCCGCAACGCTCGGCACCAGAGCCGCACCGGTTCCCCCCGCACCGGCTCTGGCTCCCCCCTGCTCCCCCCGCCGCCCCGCAACGCCCCCGGCTCCTCCCGCACGGGAGCCGCCCCCGGGCCCCGCCGCCACTCGCACATGGGGAAAAAAAAAAGCAGTTTTCCCCACACAGGCGGCAGCCCCGACCCCCGGGGAGGGGAAAAAAAGGGGGGGGGTCTCAGGGGTAAACCCACGCGTGTCCAGATGGGGACACAGGGGCAGCTCCCCCGGGGGGGTATGCGGGTGCTGGGGGCACCGCACGTGGCCCCAAAACACCAAATCTTGCAAAAAAACCCCTATTGATGGTAAACTCACCCCAGTCCCTGGCAGCTCACAGGGGCAGATACCGCCCGGAAGAGCTTTTAAGTTGGGAAATCATCTACTTGCTCTTTTTCCTTAGCCCAATTTCCTTATAAATCAACCTTTTTTTCCCCCCATAACAGCTGGAAATAAATACTAATACTTTTCCAAAAACCACAGATTCCTCCCGCCAAAAGCGCCAGGGTTTTTACCCATTTTTAGCCATTCTTCGGGAGACCGTGGCACAGTCAGAAGAAGCCTCTGACGCCGAGAGAGAGAGTTTTGGGATGACTAAGCGGAGATTTGGGCCTTTCAAGAGCACCAGGTGAAGCCCATGAGACTTACAGGTGCTCCGAAGGAGGCTCCTAATTTCACATTCCTTCCTTAATGAGTTAATGCATCCATCCTGGGGAGGGGGGAAGGGGACACACTTGGCCCCGGGGTGACAGTTTCTGGAAGAATAAGGGTCTCAAGAATTGAAAATATTGGACAGAGCAGAGAAAAGGGAAGCATGGCATCGACTGACCACTTTTCCAGGGTGTTATCTGTCCCCCAGCTCAGTGCAGATGTCCCCGATGGTCACTCCATGGCCCCGAGCTGCTCCCAGCTGAGAAATCACTGCTGTTCGGTGCGGGAGCAAGATCCATGAAAACAAACCACGCGGTTCATTAGTGAGATGCTCAAAGGTAACTAACGATCCTTATTATGTAGGAGCAGGAAAGGACCACGTCTGGGCTCCTTCAGGTGCTCCAGGCACTTGGAGAGACACGTGAAGTCTGAGGCAGCAGACCTGGTCCATCAGAGCCATCTCCACGCTGATGCAGGGAGACATCCCGGCCTTCCTTTCACAAAATCATCCTCCTCCTCCTCCTCGGTAGGGTTAATCCCTCCTGCCTCCTCCCCGCCCCCCCCCCCCCCAATCTTTAGCTGACTGATTGCTCGAAATTACCATATAGATTGAGAAAGCCAGGCCTGTGATTTCTCAAGAGTTTCTGCCAGGCTCCTCCGAGGACCTGGAGACCCTCATCCAGTCCTTCACCCCTTGGAGACCAGCCCTGGCCTCTGCCTGATGAGAAGAGCAGCCGATGTTTCTGATTTGAAAGCAAAGTCAAGCAAGACAGCACCCTGCACCCCGTCCCCCTCCCTTATCCCCCTTTTCTCCGCTAAATCCGTTCCCCCAAAACCTGAAAAATCACTTCAAGGGCAACATCCATCCCTTGCCCCACATTTTCCCTCCAAGTTGGGAAAGGAGGAGCGGGCACGACCTCTGCTGCAGCAATTGCACCAACAAGTTAATTCCCGGAGCGTTCCTGTCGGCCCCAGGACACAATAAAACGAGCATTGATTTTGTGATTGCACAGAGTAAGACATCGCCCTCTTCCCAGCCTTTCAGCTTCCTTTCTAACCTACACGGACACGAGCAGGGTCTCACGGTTTCCAGCCTGGGTTGGAGACACAAAAGCCCTGCTCTTCTTTTTTCCTCTAGAGCCAGGCTGAGATGACCAGCCCCAAACACAAGACCAGCAGCACAGGCTTCCAGAACAGGAGCTACCTCCACTGCAAACCAGAGTCAGGGCATGTCAGGGCCATGGAGATGCTGGGAGGGCTGGAGCCCCTGTGCTGGGAGGACAGGCTGAGAGAGTTGGGGGGGTTCAGCCTGGAGAAGAGAAGGCTCCGGGGAGACCTTGGAGCCCCTTCCAGTCCCTCAAGGGGCTCCAGGAAAGCTGGGGAGGGACTCTGGATGAGGGAGGGGAGCCCTAGGAGGAGGGGGAAGGGTTTGACAGTGAAAGAGGGGAGATGGAGCTGAGATGTGGGGAAGAAGTTCTTTGCTGTGAGGGTGGTGAGAGCCTGGCCCAGGTTGCCCAGAGAAGCTGTGGCTGCCCCATCCCTGGAGGGGTTCAAGGCCAGGTTGGAGGGGGCTTGGAGCAACCTGGTCTGGTGGGAGGTGTCCCTGCCCAGGGCAGGGGGTGGCCCTTGATTATCTTTAAGGTCCCTTCCCACCCAAACCATTCTATGATTCATGTGGTAGCCACCATCCTGGGTCTGCAAGCCCAGCAGCCAGCACCCACATGGCCCTGGGTGGCAGCAGACCCCCGCTTACACCGCTGCTGGCATTTACCTCTGAGCAGAGATGAACCACGGACTGTTCTCTCCACAGCAGACTCTCCAGCAGCAGTTTTGGGCAATCTGCGGCGTCTCCTGGTAACTGCGCTAAATTTTTCTGGGGTGCCGGTTGTTCATCATCGCAGCAGGAACTACACAGAGGGGGGAAAAGAAAAGAAGAAAAACCCTGCAGAGCTCAAAAGGAGCCAACAGCCCACGGCCAGAGGCTGGTCCCATAGGAGGATGGGACCACGCGTGCTGTGGCTTGAGAGAAATGGGATTTTTACCCATGCAGGGCTGAGGAATGGAGGGGGAGGTACAAGAGTGGGCAAAACACAGCAGTGAGGCACCGAGATCTGACCAGAGCAGGGGCCAAGGGCAGCTCGGAGCCCCTGTGCCCAGGAAGCCACATCTGTCCCTGGCCAGATGGCGTTTGTGCCCTCCCTCCCCAAACGCCTGCTTGGGAGCCGAGTCCCGGCCACCCCAACAGCTCACCTCTAAGTCACAACACGAGTCACATCAGCCCTGGAGCTCTCAGGATGGGCTACCAGCTGCTGCTGCCCCTTCTCTCTCAGGAGCAGCCTCCAATTTCCATTTAAATTGAGATTTTAATGCTTCTTTTCCCCTATTCCCTGCGTATCCAGGCTTAGTGAGTGACTTCGGACACTTGAGTTGTGCCTGCTGGGTCCTGGCTACCTCTCCTTAGTTAATGATCTCTCTTTTCACATAACCAGGCACCTAATGAGATAATTTTGGGACCCCAGGACCCCCACAGCAGCTGAGGGACACTCAGAGCATTAAAGATGCCAGTTTGTTACCTTATTCCACAAGCCAGCACGCAACAAATTGGATTTGAGTTCCTATTCACTCATTTTATTCTGCTCTAGACTGCTCAGGGCTTACAGCCTGAAAAGCCACCCCTCTTCACAACCTGTCTGCAGGGTGAGCCAACGCTGCTGCTCCCAATTCACCCCTGGCAAAAAAGCAGAGCTCCAGAAAGCAGACTGGGATTACAGGGCAGGGCCAGAGCTAAGCAACAGCACGTCTGAGTCCTGGCTCGCGGGATCCTGCACCGGGACCAGCCCCGGGTAGGGATTCATGGCACTCACCTCAAATACGGGCAGGGATGTTCTAGTGCGTGATGTGACTCAAGGATGGTCGGAGGAGGATGCTTCCCGGTGGAACTGCAGAGGAGACCTGTGCAGGAAACCCAAGGGAGGGGAAAAAGAGAACAACAGAGAAAAGAACCCCATTCTGAAGCTAGATAAGTTGTATTTCTGCCAAAGCAAGCCCAAGTTACACCATTTTGGGGCTGTCATCCAAAAGGTTTGTGACATGCAGAGGCCTGTTCCGCAACCTGGAAATTTGTGGTGTAGCTCATTGTCACCACCTCGTCTTTCCTGATGCGATGCCAGGACGGTATCAGCCACCTGCGTCACCGTAAAAGGTCCAGCCGAGGAGGCTGGTGCTCTGCACTGTTGGTAGAACAGCCCCAGTCCTTTGGAGCTGGGGACCGGGGCAGCGTTCCCCAACACAAATTAAATGCAGACAATAATTGGACCAAAAAAGGTTCATATCACCCTCTCCATTGTCTTGCTTTTGCAGGTTCACCCTGCAACTCATCATGGAATGGTTAGCATCATCACGGAATGGCATCTTTGATAACAGCAATCCATTAAGCTAATTGCTTTTCTCTGCTCTCTTTACAAGTAGTCATGGATTTAGCCCCAAAACTACGCCCCAAGATGAGTATCAGTAAACTCTGCAAAGCCAGGTGGGGGCAGGACAGTATTGCTTTGAAAAAAAAAAAAAAAAAAGCTGGGTATTCCGAGTCCTTCTCGCCACCAAGCCAGGAGTCCAGAAGTAAAGCACAACCACACACGTGCTCCAACACCTGCTTTTAGTCTGGGAAATCATTATATAGATTGCAGCGACATTCAAATGAGATCGGTGGCGTTGGGCCTCCTAGAAACACGCCAGAGGATCGTCCCCGTCCCAGAACAACTCCTCCTCCTCCAGTTTAGGCTCTGCCACCCTCCCAGAGCTGAAAAACCCCCAGACCATCTCAGTTTTGCCAACGAGCCACCGCTGCCGTCCGGGGAGATGGTTATAAATGAAGTTGAGCCTTATCAGTACTTCCCCCGAAAAATCCAAGCGTCGACCTTGGAGACACAGTGAGCTCTGCTCCCCTCCCACGCTGATTATGCTGTAACTTGACTATAATTGGGCTCTATTTAATAATTACCGTTACTCTGTAATTATCACTTTCTGATTTTTCTCTTTGTTAGCGTTTGCCGGGGAGGGAAGGGGGAGAGAGAGGCTTTTCTGCTATGCCAGAGAGCTAAAGATGTCTCCGATACAAGACGAGGTGGATGTGCCGCTCGCTGCGGCAGTGTTTAACCAGGCACCCATCAAAACACCTTTCTGAAGTCACTCGTGTCACAGCCGGGGGCTGTTCACTTGCTGTTCCTACCCCCAGCTAAGCAGACACAAGCTCCCATACGCACAGGAGGGGCTAATTAAAGAGTACAGGTGAGCAAGGAGTGCTTCTGAAGAAGCCATTATTATTGAAATGAGACAGCAAAGGGAGGCAGGATCCTTAATGAAATGGGGGAGGAAGGGAATTAGAGGGAGAACAAAGTAAAAGGGGGAAGAAACAGTCTAGGAAAAGGAGGGGGGGGACCTGCCTGGTGGGAGTTGTGGTGGAGGCGCAGAAACCAAAACAGCAATGTTCTTGCTTTAACATCTGCTTTTCTCCTCTGCCCTCACAGACTGAAGGGCTCAGACACGCTCATTCCCAAAGGCTTCGAGCAAACAGTCCAACATCCTGGGGGTAAAACACGGTTTATGTTCATCCTAGACTGCTCTCGCTGTGCATGTCCTGGCTTAGAGAGGCTAGTTCTTGCTCCGGGGGCCATAGCAGACCTTTAACATGCTGAATCCTTCCCTGCAACACGCTCCAGACAAGCTGCTGCCAAGCAGAGCCTTGGGGTTCCAGGAAAGGTGGCTGCGTGCTTGCCCAGACTTGCAGGATCATTTGCCCAAGCAACAGAGAGACAGTCATAGAATCATAGAATAGAAGGGTCCTTAAAGACCAGCCTGTCCCACCCCCTGCCCTGGGCAGGGACACCTCCCACCAGACCAGGTTGCTCCAAGCCCCCTCCAACCTGGCCTTGAACCCCTCCAGGGATGGGGCAGCCACAGCTTCTCTGGGCAACCTGGGCCAGGCTCTCACCACCCTCACAGCAAAGAACTTCTTCCCCACATCTCAGCTCCATCTCCCCTCTTTCACTGTCAAACCCTTCCCCCTCCTCCTGGGGCTCCCCTCCCTCATCCAGAGTCCCTCCCCAGCTTTCCTGGAGCCCCTTTAGGGACTGGAAGGGGCTACTGAAGAGCTGAGCTTAAGAGTTATCCTGCCAAGGTTGTTGCCTCCTTGCTGCCCATCCCACCAGAAATGTGGGTTTCCCAAGCTAAAGGTGCTTCCCAAAGCACCGTCCCACCGAGCACAAGGCGGCATTATCTAGTTTTGCCGGTGGCACTTATCACCAAGAAAGTAGTTGCCATTTGGCTTGTGCCCACTGAGCAGCCTTGGGCTGATGACCCTTTGGGCACAGGCAGTGGCAAAACCAGCCTCCCTCCCCACAAGCACAGCTGCTTTTTTACTTCATGGGCTGCAGAGGAGAGGCTCAACAGACCACACACAAGTCTTTGCTTTCTCGGCTGAAGTCACAAGGAAAGTGAAATTCAAGCCCTTGCGTTTTTGTCTTTTGCAGAAAGCATTTTTCCATGGGGTCAACTAGAGAGAGCAGTAACACAGCTCTCTGCTGCCCACCCGGGCTGGATCTGAAACCGAGCTACAAAACCCACACATCTGAACCCCCTGAGCCATCTGGAGAATCACTCTGGCTATTCCACACTTACTAACGCAAATTCCTGCCCAGAGTACAATATCCACGTAAACTGCTCAGAAAATAGGCAGCTGCAGTGGTGTCCCTGCTTCCATCTTTCCCCGAGACCATCCCACCACCCTTTTCCCAACCCTGTTCTCAATCGAATGCGTTGCTGGTGAAAGGTGTGATCTTCTCTAGTGAAACAGCCGTTTCACACTCCACGTGCATCACCGCAGGCAAGGCGTCGTGAGAGGGCTCCGAGACCTGAGAAACCTTCTCAAAGGCCACCTCGTGGCTTTCCATCTGCAGAGCAGCATGGGGGAGAAGCTGGGGGTAGCTGAGGGTCACCACTTCCTTCTGATAGGTGGTGTCATGGTGGTAGGAGACCAGCTCGTTGCTGAAGTTCACTGTCTCCACTGCATTGCTGGGGCAAAGGCAACCACAGCCCAAGATGGTGGCAAAAGCTCTCCGGAAATCTGCATTGAAGGCATAGATGATAGGATTGAGGGAAGAGTTGGCCCACCCGAACCAGACGAAGATGTTGAAGACAGTCTCGCTGACGCAAGGTAGCTCTCCTGGCTCGTGTAAGCCAAGATTACAGAAGGGCACCATGCAGTTGAGCACGAAGAAGGGCAGCCAGCAGAAGACAAAGACGCCCATGATGATGGAGAGGGTCTTGAGGACCTTGGTCTCCTTCTTGAAGGAGTTCTTCAGGGAGGCCTCGTGAGGGCAGTCGCTGCTGTGGCAGTTCTGGGCATGTTCCACTGCCCTCTCCAGGGATGAGATCCTGCGGATCTGCCGCTGGGCAATGCGGAAGATGCGGGTGTACGTCACAATCATGATGGCAACAGGGATGTAGAAGCTAATGAGGGAAGATGAGATGGCATAAGTCCTGCTGAGGCTGGAATCACAGTTCTCCTCCTCCCCTGTGACATTAAAACCTGGCTCCTGTTGGCTAAAGAGCTTACGATCCTTGTGCCACTTCAGCTGTACAGGGATGAAGGAAATCAAGAGGGACAGTAACCAAGCCACCCCGATCATGATGAAAGCCACACGCTGCGTCATCTTCCTCTCATAGCGGAAGGGGTTGGAAATGGCCCAGTAACGGTCCATGCTGATGATGCACAAATTGAGGATAGAAGCTGTGGAGCACATGATATCGAAAGCCACCCAAACGTCACAGAAAGCCCCAAAGGGCCAGAACCCCGCCACCTCGGTGGCAGCCTTCCAGGGCATCACCAGAACGGCCACAAAGAGGTCGGACACCGCCAAGGAGATAACGAAGAAATTGGTGACCTTAGAGCGCAAGTGTCTGAACTTGACCACAGCCACACACACCAGGGTGTTGCCCAGGAGTGTGGAGAGGATGAGAAGGAAAAGCAAAGTAGCTGTCACCATGCGGAAGGACAACTTGGAGTTCCCTTCCCCTGCCCAGCTCTTCCTACCGCTGGTGTCGTTGATCACATCCTGCCCGTCTCCTTCTGCGGAGGAGTAAAAACCATCCATGGGTTCTCCCCTTTGTTCCAGTCCCTCAAGAGGTTCCACGGCTGTTCAAGTCCCCATCAGCATCCAAAACCCCCTTTTTACTGCTCCACTGACCTCTCAGAAGCACCAACTGCCGTCCTCCCAGCTCTCACACCCAGTCAGAGAACCCAGCACAACGAAGAGTGCTTGAAGCTCTGATTCCTTTCCAAATCTCCTGCTGACAATGTGGTATTTGGTGGGGTTTTTTTCCCCTCCTGCCTCCCACCCCACTTTTCTTTCTTTGCAGCCTGTCGCTCACAAAGAGCCGGCACTCACCTCCGGCACTCGAGCGAGCTGGGAGGGCTTTGCTGCAAGCCTTCCTCCTCCTCCTCTCTCAGAAGCCCTTCATCTGTTGTTGACCTGGTGCCTGCTACAGAACTCCCAGTCGATCCCTTTTCTTCACTGGCCAGGCTGGGACTTGCTGCCGGATGTAACAGGGAATCAGACTCTCTCTACTCTTGCAGACAGACCTTCTCTGCTGGTGAAACAGGCTGCTCTGCTCTTCCCTCTGGATTTCACACAGGTGAGATCCTTCTCTGCCCGCATATCAGGTCCCCAACGCTGCAGGTGGGTCCCTCTGCAAGCCAAGAAGGACATTGGGAGCCCGCAGCCGGCAGGGTAAGTTGCTTGGGAATTAGGCGATAGGATTGAAGGGGTAAAATAATAAACAGTCAAGCGGGATTTGAGGGTCTTCAATGCAAATCAGGATGGAAATTTAGTGTGCTTGATCTCGGGATAAGAGACGCCTAAATTCACTGCACAGGCATTGAGATACATGACCCTAAACCAGTTACTCTCCCCACCCCGAGCTGCCCAGCTGCAAATGGTGCAAAACTGGCATTTACTTTATATGGCAAAATTCCTACAAGTTCACAGGCAAAAAACACAACGAAAAAAGAAAGCTCATACAAATCTGAAAGCTTTTCCTTTCTGAAAGTATCAGGCACAGCACAGTTTTCAGACAGTCTTTCAGTAGAGGTTTTGTGTAGGACCAGAAAGGATACTGATCATCACTGTGATAAGATTTTTTGATAAACAAACATGGGTATTTTCAGTGATATAAGGTAGCTTCTCTTTTAAGTTCATCATTCTTTCTTTATATTTAATTCCTAACTAGTTCCACGTTAGCTATCACCTCAGTGATCAGCCGACAGCTGAAAATATTAACTGGAAAATCAAGATGTCTTTCCGGCAGGGTACCAGCCCCCTCAGCAAATGGAGGTCACCCTCAGGAGGTCTCCTCGCTGCCCTTCTCACCCATCCCTCTGAGAACACAGGAGCTGAGTAGAGCCGAGCAACCTCAGCCTGCTGGGGCTGAAAAGCCGAAGTCACAGGCATCGTGGTACTGCAGAATTGGGGAATGAGCAGGGATATCTCCCCTAAAACCACTTCTCTTCCTGCCCCGTAAAGCTCTCGCTCCAGACAAGCAAGCGGTTCCACAAGACTCTCCCCTGTTGCGTTGAGGGGAGGAAGAGCGCTGTATTAAGAACCAGGGCTGACCTACTACGGCACGGTTTAGCCTTGGACACAAGAAGATCCCGTCCATCTCTTGGTAACTAAACACTCTGTAAGCAAAAGGGCTCCTCTGATCAAAGAGATATCAGAAAAATCCTTCAGGAGGCGAGTTTCCTCGAGAGCCAGCTCTGTAACGGCTGCTCAAACGGGGACCCGCTCCTGAGAAATGCCTGGCTGGTAAACTGGGCAAGGTGGGAAAGAGCAGCAAAAAGCATTCCAAATCAAACCGGAAAAAAAAAAACCACCCAAGGCAGTTCAGCATTAATTCACTCATTACATTGACAGTTGCTGGAGTGTATCACGATGCCCTTTGCCTGTCACAGCCACCACTTCTGAAGAAAGCAGCAGCCAATCTACACAGAGTCGGCTCAGCTGCACCGAGATTTAATTAACTTGACCCCGCAACCCGGGCTTTGCATAAACCCAGGGACTGCTCAAGAACAACTTTCAAACAAGAGCGCAATTATTCTCTTGAAGATCCAGCACCGAGCAGCTCACTCCTAAAGCAAACAGCACGCTTGCTTTGTGACAGGTTAAAGAAACTTGTTGCCAGCATGTCACAGCACTTAGTTCTGAAGGCTTTGTTTAATTAAGCCTCATTAGTTCCAGCTTCTGCAGCCTGCTCCTGCCAAATGGCTATGCCAGGAACGGCAGCTAGATGGCACCAACAGCCGGCTCAGAAGACTTGGGTCTTCTGTACCAGCCCAGCTCCCTTCATCCTCACTAGAGTTTAATCAGAGGTTAAGAGAGTTGGGGGGGCTCTGCCTGGAGAAGAGAAGGCTCCGGGGAGACCTTGGAGCCCCTTCCAGTCCCTCAAGGGGCTCCAGGAAAGCTGGGGAGGGACTCTGGATGAGGGAGGGGAGCCCTAGGAGGAGGGGAAGGGTTTGACACTGAAAGAGGGGAGATGGAGCTGAGATGTGGGGAAGAAGTTCTTTGCTGTGAGGGTGGTGAGAGCCTGGCCCAGGTTGCCCAGAGAAGCTGTGGCTGCCCCATCCCTGGAGGGGTTCGAGGCCAGGCTGGAGGGGGCTTGGAGCAACCTGGTCTGGTGGGAGGTGTCCCTGCCCAGGGCAGGGGGTGGCACCGGCTGGTCTTTAAGGTCCCTTCCAACCCAAACCACTCTGTGATTCTACGATCTAATTGCCCAGACCCCACGGGGCCCTGGCAGTGTGCTGCCCCATGCGAGGATTCACCCAGATGAACCATCCTCTGTGCCCCAAAGGACATTTTTCCTCACGTTCCCTGTACTGGCCACAAAGATTTTTTGAGATCCAAGTCACAAGACACAAACAACAGGATGCTTTCACTGCAGCTTTCACAGCACCAGCGATGGCAGGTGACGTGTCACACAGCACTGAAGCACAGCAGAGGCTCAGAGCGGGAGCTCACAGCACACTGAGGTCGCACACGCCAAGCCAGAAGGAATTCCAGGAAATCATTCCTCGAGGAAGCCTTCCTCCTCCTCAGGAGCTTAGGAACATCCAAGAAAGGATCTCACCCTCGCACACTGCTTATACTGGAGCAGACATTCAAAGCTGGGGGAAAACAGGATGGAAAGGGATCCATTACCCAATTTCTGTGCATCTCAGAACACTCCTAACGAAGAAAGGACCCTTAACTCTGTTGTCACAGGCAAATAAAATACAGTTATTCAAACAAAACACAGGCGGTTACTCACATTCACAGATTGACTCCTCCTACCTGCAATCTTTTTTACCGAGCAAACTGTTCTGCTGCATTATATTACTAAACAGTTCCTACATTTCCTCGCACAAGCAGCTGCTATTTTTTCTGAGAATCAAGTTAAGTACTATTTTAAACAGCACTCAAGTATGATAAGATTCCAGTTTGGTGGCAATTCAGCTCTCGGGTTTTTTTTATATTTAATTTCCTCGCCCAGCAAGAAGCTGCCCTCTATTTCCCTTCCCTGCTGTCTCACCAAAATATACTTAAAATTCTCTATTCAGCCATCTTGATTACATTCCCCACTTTGCATCAAAGGAAGAAAATTACAAGCCACTTCAAATAAAGCGGCAGCTGCTTGGGTTTAACTCTTCAATGCCTCTTCCACAAGGGCTGTCTCAGATGCATGAATTACAGGAGTGTTTATTCCTACAGGAATCACTTTGGACTTTACGGCCCCAGAAGATACAAGTTTTGATAGCAGGGGAGGAATCAGATCCTTTAAAAAAGGATCCAGTGATACTGGTTGTACTGACCTCTCGCCAGAGGAAACCGGCTCGACCGCCCGCACACTCAACGCTTACTTCAGGCATCTTGGTATCAGAGGGAAGGAGGAATAATTTGTTTTAAGTAACTTATACATCAGGTTACTCCATCTAGATTCACTGTCTTCAAACAGAGGGGGAAAAAGCAGTATCAGTCCCCCCCGCCTGTGCTGCTTAATTGCAAGCAAAACAAGGAGCTGGACAAAAACTGTCCCAAAATAAGGTTTATGTATTGTTTAGTGGAGAACCAAGGGGGCGATTAGGAGAACTGACCTCCCGGCGTAGCAGTTTCCTCCACGGCCACAGCGAGGTGCCTCAGGCAAAGGACACTGTTGTGTGTGAGCCTTGAAACTGGACGCGTGAGAGATGCTCAACGATGAAAAAGAAGGGGAAAGATAAAACAAGCTGAAGGGGAAAAAAAAAAAAAAAAAAGCAGCGAGCCTTTCCAAAATGATACTCGTGAAATGAAGGCTGTACAACCCCAAACCCAGCATTTACTTTCAGCAGCCAAGTTTTATAGATGCAGAAGCAGAGCTGGGCCACCACTCACACGGCAGTGATCTGTGACACAGGCAAAGAAAAGGAGGCACCACCAAGGACTCTGGTTCCGTTCCTCCCCTCCCCTTTATTACACACAGGCAGAAACCACAGTGTTTTTTTCTCCCGTTTACTTACAAAGGAAAGGAATACAGAGCTTCAAGTCAATTCAAATAATTCCATGTGCAGCCCGGATACACCGTTATGTGGCTACAACACCCCTTCCCTGGCAGCAGTCTGCACTCTGGGACCAAGTGACAAAGAAGCCAGAGCCACCACAGCACCCTACTGACCTGTAATTTCTTCCCCCATCCTCTGGGGCCAAAAGCTGGGTCCTCAATAATTAACAGGACGTGGGGAAGCCCTCGTTTATCGCTCACCCAAGCTGCCATCCCCACAGCTCCGGCAACGGAGCTGGGTACCGGAGGCAGCGTACGGTGACAGGATGGTTGGTGACAGGGATACATTCCGAGTCAGGGAGAGGTGTGGGGAGAGGAGGACTGGTTTACACAGCAGCACGTCGCTCCCCTGCCAGGCACAGGCTCTGCGTGCAGAAAGCCCAGTTCATAGCACATTCCCCTCCTGAAAGAATTCATTTATTCACGGCAGGTATTGGGCTCTCTGCTCGTCCGTGTGCACACACATAATAAAAAAGGGACCTGCAAAAGATAAGGATTTCACTTCTGATGGGTAAAGACAGCCTCTAAAAACCATCCTCAGCTGCTGTGCTGCTTTTTTCTTTTTTTTTTCCATTAGAAACATTTACAGGGGTTTGTTTTAGACTTTCTGGTAACCCATGATCTTGTGGAATTGCATCATCAAGACTGAAGGCAAAGCCAAGGCTGTTACACGAAACTGTCTTCTCAGAAAGGGAAAAATGATGCATCCCTTCTCCTCCCACCCCACATCACTCAAGGCCAGAGCTCAAAGCAGATCACCCTGCAGTTCCCAAGAAGTTTTGCAAACAGGGAAGACAGAAAAAAAATAGCAAAAAGGCTCCAATTTCAAGTAAGAGCAAGCAGAAAATTGTATTATAGTGACTGCAAAGCCTTCAGCACAACAGGCAGTGTAAGAAACTTCCTTCATTTGAACTCTTTTGCAGGTCTCCCTTTTAAGGCCTTAGCATCATTACAGAAAGAGGAATTATTTTTGTCTTGTGCTTGCAATTGCTGCCCCCTAGAGCAGCAACAAAACCTCCTACAATTGAACAGTTACAGTGTCTAGTTGTCCACGACCGTGCAAAATACAGACAGGGAGGGAGAGAACTATCATAAGGTGTTTAAGCTCGTTGCAGATAAATTATGTCAAGGACAGTACCTATGTGCCAAGTGTTTTAAACAACCACACAAACAGCCAAATGTTGAGCAACTGCAATATCGCTGCAACTCAGATTCTCAACATCAGCCACAGCAAAGAAAGAAAGAAAGAAAAAAAAAAAAACAAAAACGAGCACTTGTTATGGACATAGAAGAGTTTATCTTCACCGGGCAGAATAGTGAACTGCGTTCCCAGAAGGGGAAAAACTGGATGTCGCAGAGTGACTTGGGATCGACAAGTCAATTTGAGACCAGTGCAGATGTTGGCACAGAGATGACAAACACCAGCTGGGGCCAGTTCCAGAGTGGATTGTCATGGCAGGAGATCCTGTTGCTGAGCCAAGGGATATCCACGAAGAACGGGGGAGTGTGACCCCTCTCCCCAGAAGTTCTAGTCATTAGTTAAGGAACCTTAAGACAACTTCTCAAACTGCAGCAACAGGATTCAGTTGGGTCTTTAGAGATTCAGTCCCAGAGCTGTTTTGGGTTCAGAGGAAGCAGAGGGAGTCTTTTGTGCCAAATCTATAAAGAAAATTGCAACAGAAAGAGATCAGTTTTCATCAGTAAGAGGGATCAGATCAACCACGTCATAGCTAACAAATGCAACCTCCGAGTGCCTCAGTGCTTCCATATTCAACTGAACTCTCTTGGAAACCCACGCTTCACATTTGACATGGGATGCTGAGCGTTATTCTCAAGTTTAAGAGCAGAAGATCAGCTGCCCAAATAGGAAGAAAACAATATGGACAGGCCTGTGTCCATAATTTAATGAATGTGTCCATTCATTAACAGATTCCTGAAAGGAAAACTGAAGTCTATTTACCCCATCCAAGACAAGTCTAGGGAAAACTCAGCACGCAATTCCAGCCCATAAGCTCACGTCACTCAGTGTTACTAAATAAAACTTGGTTAGTACTAGTTTAAGCAGATATCATACCTATAACACGTAGTAAGCATTCTAGGACAGAGAAGATGCTGTGCGCTTGGCAGCAACAGGCATGAAAATGCTGGTCTACTTTATCACTGTTACCAGAACATACAAAAAATACTGCTTGGTTTTGTTAAACGATGCCAAAAAATAACTAGTCCAAGCACCAGCTCCCTCACAGGACCTTTGACTTTCCCTATACCCTCTGGCAAAAAGCCCAGGCAGAATTTCTAGCAAAGAGGGCAGCTCTCTCAAGGCTGAGCCTGACAGTGAAAGACAATGCCACTGAGCTCCTGGGCAAGGATACTGGGAGAGCTTGCTTTCAACCGTGTAAGTGGAAGCGGGAAAGATCCTGACTCAAGACTTCAGTGTGTAATTTTGCAAGGCTGTCATGGATCCTAATAGCAGCTAATTAACACGATTTGCCAACATCCATACCTCCATCAGCAACAGAGAGCTTTTCCAATTCAGCTTCAAGCTCAGCATCAGAAATGGGGGGATTTAGCACCTTCTGGGGAACGGGAGGCAAATCCACAGGCTCCTTGGTCGAGTCCTGGAGGAGACTGTCCAACTCCTTCTCAAGTTCCTCAGCGTCCATCTCTGCTGATGAAAGAAAACAGTCAGTTCCAAGCAGAATTAAGTAGCATCCTTGCAGCACAGACTGAAGTCCAAGTTTAAAAGAGGCCTTATTACTCCCATCCATCATTACTCATAATAACAAGGAACTCCCTGTTCTTCTTCTAAAGGTGGAGATTCAGTCCTGATCTCAGGGAGAAACTATTCCTTTAGAAGCCTTTGTGCTGAGGCATTTAAGGGCAGGAAAACATTTCAGCAGAGACAAACAGGCTGCAGCAACACACAAGCCAGAGGAAAAAGATCATCACTTAAAAAACAAAGCAGCAGCCACTCTAAAAAATAGATTTAGATCAACGCTACACAACTCTGAACTAAAACCCACCAGCACTTAGAGAACTGCAAGGATTTGGAGATGCCCAAATGCTGATTCCTTTTCAACCCACTGTCAGAGAAGCCCTTGTCAGCCCTCACTTCCTCCCAAGGCACCAGAAACAACATCCCTGGTATTTCAGTGAGTGATTCTTCTCCCAGGAAGGGGGACGAGACATCCCTGGGGAGGGAACAGGGAAGGGCTGGCAGCGCAGAGGGCCAGCGGTGGCAACAGAAGATAAGCGAAGGATAAAAACCCCAAAACCTACCTAGCCCATTGATCCCCACTCCAGCCAGAGTCTGGGCTACTTCATCTTGAGTATCACAAAGCTGAGGAAAAAACACACAGTGTTTGTTTTTCAGTAGCAAAAGCAGTAACACAGAATATTATTTAGTAGGCGCTGCAAAACCAAGTAGCACATTTGAGGATCAAACCTGAAACGGAATTTCAGACAAAAAAAAAAAAAAAAAAAAAAGAGAAAAATCTCCCTAATTTTAGCTTTTCCGCATCAGTAATGAGCCTGTATTGCAGCTGAGGATAACAAAATAAGGAAGCTGAGGACCAATACATCTCAGCTATGAAATTTTACAGACAGCCCCTCAGCTCAGTAGCTGAAGTCACCATTTAAGTACATGGAGCTGAAGTTGCTAAAAAAGTAATCCTTTCTGTTTTCCACACTGGCTTATGCAGACAGATTACTCTCTTCATTTCAATTCCTTCAGAAGAAGCTTGTCTCCTTTCCTTTACTGAACTGCGGAAGATTATGGGTTAGGCAGTTTAAGACCCCATTTTTATGCGTGTATTTGCATTCCAGCTTGCAAAGATACCACTTGTATTTCTTTTTGATACATCTCCCTAAACGTTTTCTAGGAGACCTGTGTGCTGCACAATATTGCTAACCAGAAGAACACATGAAATACGCAGATTTAATGTAAATTGTGATTATTAGCCAGCAATAAATGCAAATATATAAACCCAGACACGGTTATTTGAAGACCTTCGCTTGCTGATCTAAAAAGATCAAGATTAAGTCAGTTTGCTCTACTGAGAGAAACCAAACAGTGCCAGAAATAGCTGAGCAAGTTTGCTGTGTACATCTACACACTACTCGCTTGTTTATTTAGATGTGCTCTTATTTCAGTACCTCTTGTATCTGATCCACCAGATTCTCCGCCTTCTCCACAGTAACGTCCTTCATAGAGAGTTTCAGAGCTCCCACACCAGCCTGATAGGCATTAAATACCTTAAAAAAAAGAGGAAAATGGACAATGCTAACTAAGAACAACCAACAAGCATAGTGAGCTTTTCTCAAAACCTGTTAATCTCAACAGGACCCCCAGAGAAACATGAGCACACAAGCAGAAAACGCAGCCCCAAGCAGACTATTTGTTGTTTCCTAGAGCAGAGAATCAAGTCTCCCCCCAGCTCACACCCCTCAGACACGAGCTGCAGGTAAAGCAGCACAAAAGAGAAGAGTGGGGCTAAAACCTGAGAAAACATAAGATAAAATTAACACAGTACCATCTGGTCAGTCTGGGAGGCGTATATACGATCCAGGATGCCCTGCACTGCATCCAGCTTGGAATGAAGTTCTTCAATGCGCCTTTCCGTCCTTCGTTTGGATTTCAAACATCTCAGCGCCTGGAGACATCAGATACACACAGACTTGGATCACAAACCAGGCAGCAGCCAAAGGGAGCATAAAAAAAAAAAAAAAATAGTAATCCCTGTGCGGCAACACCCAACCCCCAGCTTGTTTTAAGAGTTAGATATTTCCCTTTCTCTTCATCACATCACTCTGGCCAAAGAAAATCTTATTTTCACTTTAAGGAGACCTTTGGCCTCAGAAGCAGCACTTCAAGAGGTCTAAGTTCAAGTATATAATGCCTAACCCTGGTTATTATCCACAATTATGGACCAGCTCCCAGACACTTCACTTGTAGCTCCTCCCAAGGAGAATATCGCTTACCAATTGCTTTTTCCCAGCTCTACAAGCGCTCCGAGCATCCTCTTTACACCTGTACAGATGCAACAAGGAAAAGCAGCTTATTCCTTTGCAAGTAGTAGTTAATTCACAAACCATCCTCGCTACCTTGCTCTAATCCAGGGGTGACCAATTAACAACACATTTCAGATACAAGCACTCTTAAGATATGGTTGATCCTCAAATAGCCCTTGAATGCATTTCAAATCTTTGCAAAAATCTTTTGACATCCACTCACTGCAAGTTGTTTTCATAGGGATAGGGAACAAAGACTGGAAAACCTGCCCTGCCACATGACTGTGGCTGCCGTGTTTACTGAACAGGAAAGAATGACTTGCACTTTCAGAAAGCGGCTTCATTCTAGCTACGTTACAGGAAGACAAAGTTCCACAGCACACGGATGTTCTTCCCACCACCCGTCCCCAAATTACTTCTCTGCTTCCTGGGAAAGGGACTCCACCTTCTGTGACAGCAGTTGTTCGCTCTGCATCAACTGATACACTCCGATGTCCACATCATTCATGGGGGAGACTTTGGCATGAAGACCTCGGGCAAACTTCACTATCTACAGAAAAAAAGAACCACACGCTTGAGCCACATCTCCAGAATTTGTGTCTGCACTAGAAATATTATTACTCTGATGGAAGGAAAAGATGTTTTTACACCCCCAGCCTTGAGCCTTGTAACAGAGCAATGAGGACATGCCAGTCCCCATATAATCTAATATTCAACTAGACGAGGATCGAGTAACAGCAATGTGAAAACAGAAAGCCTTAACAGAACACCCTAAAGATTTAAAGCTGTCCTGGTGCTCCCAACAGGGTATGGCAATGTCACACTTGGGTACTGAACTGTGCAGTGCGGAATGCTACAAGCAAATGGGCCGCCTCGGAGACAAGAGCACGTTGGAGTACGTAGAATTGACTTTTCCAATCAAAGAACGCCCATATTTAGCCGATAAAGTATTCTCTCCAGCCAGATGAAATGCAAGACAGGGATTATACCACCCAAAAGCAGTCACCTTTACCCTGTACCTTCTCTCCATTCTGTTCCAGGATGGTGACCCTCTTTTCCTTCTGCAGCTGGAGAAGCAACAAGTAGAACGTCCTTTCATCTGGACAAACATCGGCACAGAGGGAACGCAGCTCGGAGAGGGCAACAACAGGGTGAGAAGAAAGCGCCGAGTTCTGATACAAGCGATAAACTTCCTCTGCCTTCTCCTGAAAGGAAGCAACAGAGCTGTCTATGAGTTTACTGAGCGCTCCCACAACAACTGCCAAGTCCACACCTGCTTCCTCCCCCACACTGGAGGTGAAAAGTTAAAACGCATCACGTTTTGGGCCAGACAGAATTTCAGAATGAGTTGTACATAACATTCAAAAGCAGCTCCAGTGCTTTAAAAATATCATCGTTAATGGAATTAAAAATATTACAGTTTTCCCTGAGAACCAAAGCTACGCTATTCACATTCCCTCTGCAAATGGAACAACATAACAACCCCACAAGCAGCAACTCAGCCTCCTCTGCGCTTCTTGAAGTTCTTCCCCCTCCCCAAGCTTAAACCCAACAAAAGCTTTTCTTTAACCCACGCTGTAATTCTACTCATCGAGACATTTTGCATCATTTCGACCTGGGCAGAGGAAAAAGAGAAGTTTTCCCCCCCGCAAGTGAGAGTTATGGTCCACTTAAGACTATAGAAATAACCCTTTCCATCCACCCCCAGATTCCACATCAAGGCTTGTGGTTTCCCAGACACCTTTTTAAAAGGTTTCTCTCCTCCCCCCTGCACGTACCCTCTGAAAGGGCTGTGGGACACCCACCGCAGAGGGAAGACACACTCTGCTATCAGAATAACTGCAAATAGAGGAACACATCTAAAGAGCTCCTGTATTTCTGCTCGTCCTGGTCGTTTAGACACCACTTGCATGCAATAGCAGCAAGTCTTGGTGCTAATTTTAACAGCCACCGAGTAAAACAGGGACTGTCAGCACTGCACTGCCCAAGCTACACTGAGCACCAATGAGTTACATGAATTCACAAGGGTCCAGCACTAACAATGTCCAGCACAGTACCAAAGAAAAGGGTCTTTGACAGGAGAAAGGGCAGTTCTAATCAGGTCTGAAAAGGAGAGCTGAAAGCACAAGCTCTGATGTGAAAGCAGCCTTTAATAACGCACATGCGAGTTCAGCTCCATGATACACTGGACTGACAGCCAGCGACTTGTACGTCACCCGTTTCTCCCTACAACAGATGGCACTCGATCTGCAAGTTCCCCTCATGTACTCTACTCGCACGAACTCAACCCTGAGATTTCCAGCGGTCTCACAGCACGCTACTTGCCTTCCTCCAGAAGCAAGCAAGCAAGCCTGCCCTTCCCGTTTCTTGGAAGTCAGAGAAAAGTCATTATAATAGTTTCACGGAATCACAGAATTGTCGGAGTTGGAAGGGACCTCTAGAGATCATCTAGTCCAACTCCCCTGCTAAAGCAGGGTTGCTCAGAGCACATCACTCAGGATTGCATCTAGGTGGGTCTTGAAGATCTCCGGAGAAGGGGACTCCACGACCTCCCTAGGCAACCTGTTCCTAGGCAGCCCTAGGCAGGCTCTTCCACCCTCACCGGAAAGAAGTTTTTCCTCATATTTGAATGGAACTTCCCATGTTCCAGCTTGTGCCCGTTGCCCCTTGTCCTGTCACTGGGAACCGCTGAAGAGTCCTTCAACCATCATCCATCAACCCACCCTTTAGGTACTTGTAAACATAGATAAGGTCTCCCCTCAGCCTTCTCTTCCCCAGGCTAAAGAGCCCCAGCTCTCTCAGCCTTTCCTCGTAAGGGAGATGCTCCAATCCCTCCATCATCTTTGTTGCCCTACGCTGGACTCTCTCCAGTAGTTCCCTGTCTCTCTTGGACTGGGGAGCCCAGAACTGGACACAGCATTCCAGTTGTGGCCTCCCCAGTGCAGAGTAGAGGGGGAGAATGACCTCCCTCGACCTACTGGCCACACTCTTCCCTACGCAGCCCAGGATCTGTAGGAACACCTGTAGATATAAACTACTTCTTATTCCCCAGTTAATCCATCCAGCTCTCTACAGGCTTTTAAGTACCTAAGGAGTACAAAAATAAAAAAAGTCTATTCAATCCTGATCTTTCCTTGCTAGCATGGAAACGACTCATAATTTTTCTGGAGATGCATAATCTTGAGAAAGGTCTCAACACCACTCACCTGAAGCAGCTCCACATAAATCAGAACTTCCTCTTCCTCGGGTATTTTACTGTCACCCAGCACACTGGACAGAGTCCACTTCAGGGGCTTCAGAATGAAGACTCCCACACCCCAGGAGATCCAGCTGCTGTCTACACTGGCCATGAAGTCTGACTCCCTCTGCAGCTTGCCACGTCTAGAGAAAAGACATGCACGCAGAACTGAATACAGACAGTCTAAAACCCTTCCCCTGGCAGCAAGAGTGGTAGCATAGAGCATTATTAACTGAAACATTGCTCTCATGTACATCCACAGTCCTAGCAGTGTTTTCTAATTAAAAGTTAGTTTCTAGCTAGTTTGATGTGTTACTACCGGCTGTGGAAGTGCACAGAGGTCTCTACTCCTCCCTTGGTTCAGAATCACAGAATGATAGGAGGTTGGAAGGGACCTCTGGAGATCACCCAGTCCAACCTCCTGCCAGAGCAGGTCCACCCAGAGCAGGTCCCACAGGAACGTGTCCAGGTGGGTTTTGAGTGTCTCCAGAGAAGGAGACTTCACCACCTCTCTGGGCAGCCTCTTCCAGGGCTCTGCCACCCTCACAGGAAAGAAGTTCCTCCTCATGTTTAGGTGGAACTTCTTATGTTCAAGTTTGTGTCCTTTTCCTCTTGTCCTGTCCCTGGGCACCACTGGAAAAAGACTGGCCCCATCCTCCTGACACCCACCCTTGAAGTATTTATAGGCATTGATCACATCCCCCCTCAGTCTGCTCTTCTCCAGACTAAAAAGACCCAAGTCCCTCAGCCTTTCCTCATAAGGGAGATGCTCCAGGCCCCTCATCATCTTTGTGGTCCTGATCCTCTGGACAAAAGGTCTTTTGTTTACTATTTTTCCAGTTTGGCAAGTTTCTCCCAGTTTTCTGACTGGAAACTGATGAGGTATCGAACAAGGAAATTGATGGGGAGGACCAGCTTTTAAAGAGAGCAGTTGCACATTTCAGGATGCTTCATTTGCAGGTTAAATTGCAAACACAGCTTTTCTCAGATCCAGAGATTTTATTTGTTATGATCCAGACACAGACTCAGCCACCTCCTGCTGTTCTTGAATATTTTCAGGGTATCAGTCCCAGGCTCTGGTTTCCCAACACAAACCACCTGGTTGCAAATACCAGCGCACCACATCCCCACATGCTCATACACCACTACATACCACTCACAGCTGGGTCATCACAACAACCGTTTCAGGAAACATAACCCAATTTAACACAAAGCTCTCCCAGCACAGTACTCCCTTGAGATCCCCCGCACTCCCCACTGCCCTCCCACGCCTCCTGCGAGCCCCACGATGAGCTTCTCTGACTTCCTGGCCATGCTTTACCTTGCACAGGGTTCCCAAATCCACACACCTCCCCCAGCATAACCCCATATTCCTTTGGGCCTCTCTGTACTCTCCTCTCCTTTGCAATCCCTGCCACAGCAACCAAAACCACTCAAGGTCTCCCACACCCCCAGTGCCAAGCACAGGCAGGCACAACCACCCCTCCAAGAGCACCAAGCCTTCCCTCACGTCCCCCTCCATTTATCCAGCACCCTGCAGTGCTCTCCCCGCCACCCACACAGCAGGCATAGAATCACAGAATGGTTTGGGTTGGAAGGGATCACAGAATGGTTTGGGTTGGAAGGGACCTTAAATCCCATCCAGTGCCACCCCCTGCCCTGGGCAGCAACACCTCCCACCAGCCCAGGTTGCTCCAAGCCCCCTCCAACCTGGCCTTGAACCCCTCCAGGCTGACACAACAGAGCTCTGGTTGCCCGCATCCATGGCGCAAAGCTCCCTCACATCTCCTCCTTCTGCAACCATCCCTCCTCAGGCCTCCCCTCCCTGGTGGCTGTGTTCTCCCCTCACAGAGACACCCCCCCCCCATCCTCGCAGAGCCCCCCCTGCGGCCTCCCCTATCCCCCACCTCTGCAGCGGGAGGCCTGCCAGGCGCAAGCCCTTACCTGAGGAGCTCCCGGAGGACGGTGCCGAGGCCGAGCGGGAGGCTGCCGCGCCGCTCGAAGCTGTGCTGTAGGTCTCGCAGGCAGGTACGGACGCAGCCCCGGCGGCGACCGCGGGCCAGCACCAGCCCGACCCAGAAGGCCATCTTGCTGTCCCACTCGGTGCTGTTCACCTCCCGGCTCTGCTTGAAGGCCGAGAAGAGGAAAGCCATACGCTCGTCGTCCGTCTCCCACTCGGGCGGCAGGTCCCCGGCCGGGGCCGGCCCAGGCGGCGCCCGCCCCGGGCTGCACATCTACGCGAGCCCCCGGCTGCGCCGCGGCCTCCGCCCGGCCGGGACCCGCCTGGCTGCCGGGGAGACGCAGGGCGCATGCGCACCGCTCCCCACCCGCCTCCCCCCCGGGCCGCCTTTGTGTGGGCCGCGCCGCTCCCCCTCACAAACACCCCCCCCCGCCCGCCGTGGTACGGCCCTGCGCCTGCGCACTGGGCGTCGCCGCTTTCCCGCCAGGCATGGCGGCGGTGTGGGGTTGGGTGAGGGCGGAGTGGGCCTGGGCGAGGCCTCCTTCTGCCACCCTCCCCCAAAACACACACAGAGGCACCGGCCTTCTGACGTAGCTGACATCACATGGCGATATCGTTGGGGGTGATGTTATTGGGGGTGATGTCATTCTGCCTGTGTGTCCTCTGTCTTACTGGAGTCAGGCCTGGAGGCCTAGGCCGCTGTGGGCCTGCCCTGAGGGGCCGCTGCCTTGGGGCTCCTCAGCCTTGCCCCACACTGTGCCCTCCAAACCCAAGCAGCAGCAAAGGTGAGCCGGCACCTGGCGAAACACCCAAGGGGGAGTGACTTTCTGTGCTTTGAACTATAAGGCAAGGGGCTGCGTGACCGCTGGGATCTGTCTGTCCTTCAAATGTAAAGGGACTGAGTTATAACAAAGCTGTTGTCAATTTTATTTGTGTTTGGTTGCTTTATTAAGGGATTGGAGCATTTCCCTTAAGAGGAAAGGCTGAGAGAGCTGGGGCTGTTTAGGCTGGAGAAGAGAAGGCTGAGGGGAGACCTTATCTATGTTTACAAGTACCTAAAGGGTGGGTTGAAGGAGGATGGAGCCGGACTCTTTTCAGTGGTTCCCAGTGACAGGACGAGGGGCAACGGGCACAAGCTGGAACACGGGAAGTTCCATTTAAATATGAGGAAGAGCTTCTTTCCGGTGAGGGTGGAAGAGCCCTGGAAGAGGCTGCCCAGGGAGGTCGTGGAGTCCCCTTCTCTGGAGATCTTCAAGCCCCGCCTGGATGCAGCCCTGAGTGATGTGCTCTGGGCAACCCTGCTTTAGCAGGGGAGTTGGACTGGATGATCTCTAGAGGTCCCTTCCAACTCTGACAATTCTGTGATTCCGTGATTTACGTTGCTGGTGTGGGCCAGCAAGGCGCAGAACCCCGCACAGGCTGTGGGTGGGTGTGCAGCCCGAAGGCGCTGCTGGGCACACTAAGTCATGGTTCAGCTCGGTCAGCCATGGCTGCAAACAGCCAAGACTGGAGATCCCCCGTCCTCCCGGTGACCTGCAGTACTGCACCACACCTTCCGAGCAAAAATCACCCTGGGAACAGTGTGCAGGGCCGTTTGCACGAGGAGAGTTGTGCAATCGTGGATGGCAGAGGGTGTGCTGTGCACATGTGAACCCCACAGACCGACCACACAGGACTGAGCCAGCGGCACCGCAGTGAGGAGTGGGATCTTCTGACTGCTGCAGGCAGGAGATCTGAAGAGGGAGAAACTCCATAGCTAAAGCGCCCACCTGATGTCCCACAAGGGAACACTGCGAACAGCCCCGGCAGACACACGGAACACACCGGCGCTGCCCCAGCCTGGCCTTGCCGGGGTAGCTGAGCTTCACAGGGACCATGTGAGAAACTGGACATGAGAACCCCTCCTAGACCCATCTGACCGGGACCTTACAGACCCGTGTCTTAGCTAACATCCACAGATGTTGGCTTTCCTGTCCTTTCCCAGCTGTTTTCCCTTTTTTCCTTCACAAGGCAGCATCCTTGCCATTTTCCCCCTGTTTCCTAAGGGCAACGGCCTTGCATCGGGACGCAGGAGAGGAGCGAGAGAGAAGAGTTTCTTTATGCAAAGTCTGATGTTTTCAGAGCAAAGCTCAACGCCACTAAAAAAAGGGGAGGCAAACTCGGTCGCTTAAGCAGAGCTGCCAAGTTCTGGGTATTTCAGTATCACTGCATTCACCTTATGTGCTATTTCTTGGTCTTGCAGAGCCGGGGGGAATCGAGCTGTGTCTGGGACCTCGGCACTGGGGTGCCCTGTCCCTTGTAGGCAAACAGAATCCCAGAATGATATGGGGTTGGAAGGGACCTCTGGAGATCACCCAGTCCAATCCCCTGCCAAAGCAGGTCCACCCAGAGCAGGTTCCAGGAGGGGTTTGAATGTCTCCAGAGAGGGAGACTCCACCACCTCTGGGCAGCCTCTTCCAGGGCTCTGCCACCCTCACAGGAAAGAAGTTCCTCCTCATGTTTAGATGGAACTAAGTTTGTGTCCTTTTCCTCTTGTCCTGTCACTGGGCACCACTGGAAAAAGACTGGCCCCATCCTCCTGACACCCACCCTTTCAGTATTTATAGGTGTTGATCAGATCCTCCCTCAGTCTTCTCCAGACTAAAAAGACCCAAGTCCCTCAGCCTTTCCTTCTAAGAGAGATGCTCCAGGCCCCTCATCATCTTTGTAGCCCTCTGCTGTACCCTCTCCAGCAGTTCCCTGTCCTTCTGGAACTGGGGAGCCCAGAACTGGACCCAGTGCTCCAGATGGGGCCTCCCCAGGGCAGAGCAGAGGGGCAGGATGACCTCCCTCCACCTGCTGGTCACGCTCTTCCTGATGCCCCCCCAGGATGCCACTGGCCTTCTTGGCCACAAGGGCCCATTGCTGGGCTCATGGGCACCCTGTTGGTGACCAGGACTCCCAGGTCTTTCTCCTCAGAGCTGCTCTCCAGCAGGTCACCCCCAACCTGTACCAGTGTGCGGGGTTATTTCTCCCCAGGTGCAGCGCTCTACGCTTGCCCTGGTTGAACTTCATCACTTAGGGGTTAATCATTCCTTGTGCTTGGACTTTCCAGGTTTCTCGGGTGTGTTTGGCTTCCCTGAGAGGCACAGAGGGAAGGAGCGCTTCGGTCAGGCTGCATGTGCTGCGGGCTCTGAGTCAGAGGGAGGTATGTAGTCACCAGCTTAACCCTGTAGCCGCTGGGGTGCAGGAGTTACCCCGTGCCCACAGGGTTTCTCCAGAAATCAGGGAGAAGTCAGCCGGCTCTCAGAGACACGGGACGTGGAGCTTGTTTTACCCTGTGTTTTTAATTCGGAGGGTTCTCCGAGGCTGCTGAGCTGTGCGGGAGCCTGTTCCGAGCTGCAGTGTAGCTGCTCACAACCGCGGGCGGCTGCTGGTTTTGTTTTCATTGAGATTATTTTACATTCATCGTCAGAGCCGGTCCTTCACGCAGCCCTGCCGACTCGCAGCGTGTTGGTGAGCAAAAAGGCATTGACAACGGCAAAGAAAAGACAGCCATGGTCCATTCAGAGGGTTTGGTGACACCGCCTTGGCTCTCCTCCCCCAGCCAGACCTCGATGCCGCAGGGAAGGCAGCAGGTCCCAGAGCAGCCTTCATACACACCCTGAACCATGTTTTAAATCAGGAGATGACTCAGCAGAGGCAAGAGCCTATTTTTATCTTCTTACAAGCTTTCTGTGTCAAGCTCAAATTTTATATTAATCCTTTCAGCTCCAGCCCCAAAACAATGTTGCCTTCTAACTGTGAAGCCATTCATAGCCCAGAACCTGGGATAGCCAGGAACCTTTCTGCCAAAAACCTCCTGTGCCAAGGAGGGCACGTTTTGGCCACAGTCAGCAAAGCAAATACCGTGCGGAGGAAGCCAAACGGTGGCATCTGACCACGAGTCTTGTTCAAAGGAGCCGCGTGGGGCTGTGTTTAAACACCTGGGAAAATCGGCCTTGAACCCGCGGCGCTGGAGGCTGTCAGAGCCAGGCGTCACATGTTCGGCAATAAAAAGAGCCAAGTGATGAGCTGATCCCGCTCCCGCAGGATCCTGCCGCACGAGAAACTTCCTCCTGGAAGTTCAGCCGTGGAAAAAACTGTGATACAAGATAGACATTAAAAATACACATTGGCTGAAGAATGACACTATGCGCTTTGAGGCATTTGGGGAAAAGATCCAAGGCGTCCTCAGTGTATAACCCCCAAAGCCAAGTTTTAATTTGCTTCTGTAGCTGCGTGGGGAGATGTAACAACAGCAACTCCGTCCCTTTCGTGGAGTCTCCGGGTTTATGCGCGTGGCAGGGGATGAGACTGGTCCCACTGGGCAGTGGTTTGGCAGGAGCGGCTCTGCTCTGCGGAGGAGTTGGGCTGCGGGAGCAGGCAGCTGCGGGGCAGCTGCAGGCTTTTTTGGGAGTTTGTAATGTCCTAGCATTGCCCTGCAGAGATTTAGCCTGGGATGGGACTCTCCAAGGTTGAGCAGAAAGCTGGGGTTTATGGAATATTGATCATTTCAAACCGTAGACTTGCCCAGCCAGAGGTTTCTGCCCCCTTTTCGAAGCTGGCAGGTGCCTTGGTTCGGATTCAGAGCCTGGGCTGCAGCTCACAGTCTGCAACACCCTCACCCCTCTCCTGCATCCCAGAGCTCCTTTTAAGTCCTGGTTCAAGGAGAGGGAAGGGAGGAGGGAAGGGAAAAAGCGTAGATCTTAGCTCAGACTCTACATTTGCTGTTTAAAGTCTCCCTTTGCTTTTAGGAGCGAGGTTGGCAGAGGAAGGGGACGCATTTAACCCTTTCCCCTGCCCTGCGTGCGCAGAAGCTGCGGCAGGAAAGTTGAAGGGAGAAAGGAGGAGGAAGAAATCCATCCCCTTGCCCTGAGCATCTCCCGAACCCCAAAAATATGGTGGGTGAAGGATGGGAAGCCAGAAGTCTGAGCATCCCTCAGCCACAGAGGGGAAACTGAGGCACCCAGGGCCGGGCTGGTTTGCCCAGGCTTGCACAAGGAAGGGGCTGCAGCACGTCAGGGAATCGAGCTCCGTTCTCATGAAGTTCACAGCCTGGATCATCTGCAAGACCTTTTCCTCCCTCTTTTAAAGAGGAACTTGGGTTTTTTGCGATAAATCATTTGTTTATCTGAAGGGACATGGGGGGGTGGTGGTGGAGAAAGGTCAAAATTATCGTGTGGCTTCAGTTCCCACCCAGGCACAAAAAACAGACGAGAGGCAAGAAAAAGCTGAATGCTGATGTTCCAAAATAATATATATACAGGCACGTACCCCATCACTTTCCCGGCGTGTGCTGAGGATCACAGTTAAAAGCAAAATGCTCTGGGAGGGGAGATTAGACCCTCCTTCACTCCCCCCAATCTCCTTTAAAGATGGACAATGAGCAAACCGACGCCGCGTTAGACAGCACAGGAGTATTTCAAGGCTCTGAACCGTCGAGCGCCGCGGGGGCAGCTGACTGGGGCGAGGTTAACCACTAACCGTGGCCGATAAGACGAGGCTTCCCCAGCCGCTGGCTGTTTATTACGGGGGTGGCCTCTGTGGGCACTTTGGGCTCCCATCTCCCTTCTCCCCGTGGCCCGGGAGTGGGAGACGAGCCACGGCCCCACTCAAACCCTTGTGCTCATTTTATTTACCACTTGCAACAGAGCTGAGGAAGAAGAGGAGGAATTTGGTGGCCCAAACCTTAATTTCCCCTCGATTCTTCTCTTGTGGTGCAGCCTCCCCGGCTCCTGGGGGGCTCCCGGTTCGGAGCGAGGGGTGGGGATGCTCAGGCTGTGATAAGGAGTGGGTGCCTTTCGGGAGGCCTGGCCCTGGGTGATAAACAAACACCCTCTCTCTTGCCCGTGACCGGTGTCAGCCCCTGCGAATCAGCCTTAAATGGAAATACCAGCTCGGCCCGGGGTGGAAATTCTTGCTTGGCGGGTGAATGACGTGTCTGCTGGGGCGTCCCACCCCTGGGGACGGGCTGGGGAGTGGGAGAGGGGAGCATCGCCCACCTCCCTCCGGAGCTTAAATACCCACTGGCCGGACACAAAACCGGCTTTGTTTGGAGCTGCGTAAAAATATTATCTCTGTGGTTTGTCAGCGCCGATAACTCCGCTCAGTTTTATAAATGGGGTGATTGAGCTGGATGGAGAAGGCACCGCGGGTTCCTGACAAGTGTTTGGCAGGAGGAAGATAAGGTCTCGGATTCTGGATGCTGAGGGTTGGCCTCCCGCTACTGGGATGTGGCCGAGAGACCAGTATAAACTATGGAGCGAACTGGGAAGCTCCTCTTCCGTGTCTCCCTTTGCTCCACGTCCAGCCTTCTCCCGTCCGAGCTCCCCAAAGAGCATCAGGTTGGCTTTTCAGAGAGAGGGTGACCCAGCTCCTTCCCTGTCCCATGGAATATGCCAATGCGGAGAGGCTGTGGACTTGCATTTCTCCTGAATTAACTGAAAAAATTAACTATTCTCTAAGGACCCAAATGACTTCAGCTGAAGTCAGTGGTATCTGGAGCGCAGAACACATGGTTTTGGTTAAACAAAAGGCCCTGCATACTTTTTGGGGCTTGTAATAGAAGTACCCACCCAGGAAACAAGCAGGAATTCTTCTTCTCCTTTAAATTACACTTCAGCTTAATTATTTTCCCCACGGACAGGCCCTCGCGTCTGCGAGGAGAAAGCCAGGTTTTCACGCTCAGCACACCTGGGAGCACAAACGCCCGCTCTGCTGCCAGGGTGGGCACCAAAGGGAAGATTCTTCCCAAATACCCGCATTTTGAGCGGCTTCGCTTCGGCTCTGCTGATCCCCTCGGAGCCTCCCAGCCTTCCTCCGCACCCCGAGGCTGACGATGATGCTGGTGAGCTGGCCACCAGCCCTGTGGCCACCCAGATTTTCAATCCACTGAGCCCTTTCCCTGGCAAGAAGCATTTTTTTTGCCTGGTGAGCCCCCCCTTTTTTTTTTCCCTGGAGCCCCATCCAAAGACTTTCAGGTTCTCACCTGCAGTTCCCTCTGCCTTGGGCAGGGTTAGAAAAAAATCAGGCGCTCACGAGTTATTCAGCCGCAGCCTCCGGTGAGTCATGGCATTTCCGAGGGAGGGAGGGAAGGACTCCGCTTGAATCCCGCTAAAACACACCAGGATTTAGTTCGCTCCTGAGCTCGGGGCAAGGAAAAAATGAACGAATCCCCACCTCTTCTGCTCCTGTTTGGTTTTTGTCGAGGGGGTAATTTTCCTTACGTGCTCCCCAGATACCCTGACTGCAGAAGAGCTGGTTGGGAAAGGGCAAAAAGTCCAAAGGTTTAACTTTTTGTTAATTTTTTTTTTTTTTCCTTTCAGCTCAAGTTCCCTCCCATAAAAAAAAAAAGAAAAAAAAGGAAAGAAAACCAAACCTCAGACCCGAGGTGGAATTTCCCCACTTTCCAGCTCAGAGGCGAAGAGATACCTGTTTTGTAAGACAAGTGAGTGTTTTTTTCGGCACAGTTGAGCCTTTGCACCTTGCCCAGCCATGCCCCCCCCCCGGAGCCCCAGTGGTGGCCGGGATTTCTCACCAGGGAATACATGTGTAATCCCCTTTTCCCTGGAAAACCAAAAAACCTGTGGCTTGGCTCGCATGAGGCGGCTGCTGTGTGATGGGGGGCGAGCAAGAACATCCCGGGAGAAGCATTCCTGCCGGCTCCGATCTGATTCCGGAGCTTCGAAACCCGTTTTGGGCACAGAGGAAATCAGTGAGAAAAGGGAAAATGAGGCACGCTAAAAAATAAAAGTGCTGCCAGAGGCGAGTTTGGCTTTTACCAAACCCCACACCGAAACCCCGCTGTGGTTTCTCGGTGGCGGCAGGACCACCAGGAGGTTTGGCAGAGAAACCTGCCCCGGGCTAGCCCTCCTTGGCATCCTAGTCCTAGTCCTGGTTGCCCAAATCCTAGTCCTGGTCACCCTAGTCCTAGTCGCCCTAGTTTTAGTCGTCCTAATCCTGGTTCTAGTTGTCCTAATCTTGGTCCTAGTCCCTAATCCCTAGTCCCTCCTCCCTCTTCTCTCCTCCTCCTCTTCCTCCTCCGCCCCCCCCTATATAAGCGGGCCCGCCCGCTGCGCTCCATACATTGCACCATCCACTGAGCTGTGAGAAGGTTCTTCTGTCGCGACTGAGCCGTACCCGGGCCTGTCCCGAGCCCTGCCCGGTGCCGTGCTCACCCCCCCCCCCCCCCAACCCCCGAGCCGTGCCCGGTGCCGTGCTCATCCTCCGAGCCGTGCCCGCCGCCGCTCCGCTCCCCCCATCCCGCGCAACATGCGCCGGGCGCCCCGACGGCGCTGCCTCCTGCCGCTGCTGCTGGTGGTCGCGGTACGTGGGGACGCGGGGACCGGTCGTGAGGGGACCGGGGTGGTGCTTATTGCGGGGGGGGTCCCGGACCCCCGTCGGTGCTGCCCGGGGCTGCCGCGGCATGCCCGGGCTTGCCGCGCCGTCGAGGGGCATGGTCCGCCGGGCTGGGAAAGGGTCTTGCGAGGGGGAGTAAGGTGGGGAGGGGGCAACGGCGGGTCTTTGGGGGCTGCCCTAGGCTGGGGCACGTTCAGGCAGGCGGGGGGGGGGCTGTGTGAATGGGGGGGACCCCCTGGGTGTAGGGGAGCAGGGGCCTGGGGGCTTATGTGGGGGAGAGCAGGGGAATGTGTGTGCGGGTCCCCTTTACCAACGATTATGGGGGGGAAATAGGGGGCTAGGGGCTCGTATGGGTCAGAGGCTATGGGGGGGGAGCTGGGGGGAACTCATATGGGTCAGAGGCTATGGGGGGAGAGCTGGAGGGGTTCATGTGCGTCAGAGGCTATGGGGAGGGGAGCTGGGGGAGCTCAGACAGGTCAGAGGCAATGGGGGGCACTGAGGGGGGCTCATATGGGTCAGACGCTGGGGTGGAGGGAAGCTGGGGCTATAGTGAGGTTTAACTGCTCCAGGGGCCATGGGGTGAGGGCTCCAGGGGTTATGGGGGGCTTACCTGATCTGGGGGTTATGGGGAGAGCAGCGGCTATGGGGGTTCACCTGCTCCAGGGGATGGGGGTTGGGGGAGGGGCTGGCTGAGGCTATAGGGAGTCTCACATGGCGCAGGGGCTATGGGGGAAGCTGAGGCTATAGGGCAGGCTCACTTGGGCAATTGGGGGCTGGGGGGGGGTTCACCTGGGCAGGGACCATGGGAGGAGAGCAGGGCTGTGGGGGCTCACCTGGGCAGGTTTGCAGTGTACAGGGGGGGTTGAAATATGGGGGGCTGAGGGTGTGGGGCGAGGGGAGAGTGGCAACATGGAGGTGAGGTGGGATGGGAAGGGTGATGTCAGCCCTCTGGGTGTGGGGCAGTGGGCAAGTGCGCAAGCGCTTTGGCCCGCTGGCTGTGTGAGGGCCGTGGGGCTGGGAGGTGACGTGGGGCTGGAGGTTTGCCCTATGGCACTGCCTGTGCCGGAGGGGATTTCCATTCCCTTCGCTCCAAGCCTTGTTTGCCAGTCGGGGTCGGGATCTCGTGGCGATGCCAAGGCTGCGCGGGATGTTTGAAGGCATCGGGCTCGGATGCTGGCAGCTCTGGGCTACCTGCCGCGGCGGGAATGCCGTCCCTCCGGCTTGGCCAAAGGATGCCCAAACCCTGAGCGTCACTGGCTTTTAGGGCAAAAAAATCCCACCTGCGCCTGTCATATTTCCCCATGGATTGGGCGTTGCTGTAAAGCTGGGAAATCCCTAAAGTCTTGTCTCACCTGAAATCAGGGGGATCCCGCCCTGGGGTTTTATCCCGGGGGATCCCGCCCTGGGGTTTTATCCCGGGACTGGCCTGCAATCCCTGCCGCCACGAGGGAGCCATGGCCCCGGGACACGTGGTGGCTGCTCCGGCGCTGGAATTGCGGTTGCTGAGCTCAGTGCTGCCCATAACAGGTTCTAAAAGAGTCGGCTTCTCATCCAGTTCCTTCCCTACGTTGCCCAGGAGGATTTATTTAGACTTTTCTGAAAAAATCAAGCCTAACTGAACCCATCACGCTCTTAACAGCCTCTTTCTTTAACTTTTTTTTTTGGTTTGTTTGGTTTTTTCCTTTTTAATGAAAGAAAAAGGGAGGAGAGAACCGGTCAGGACCAATGTTGCCCCACGTGATAATCGCACCATTCCGTGGGTGCAGTTCCTTCCTCTCCTCACCAGAGCTTGTTGCTTCATGCCTGGACCTGGGCCACGGGCTCCTGAGGAGGAATGCTGCTGGGTTTGCGAGAGCACGAACCGCATCCGAGGGGGGTGGGGAGAACCAGAATCACGGAATGGTAGGGGTGGGAAGGGACCTCTGGAGATCGTCCCGTCCAACCCCCTGCCAAAGCAGGGTTGCTCGGAGCAGGTTGGACAGGAACTTGTCCTGGTGGGTTTGAATATCTCCAGAGGAGACCCCGCACCCTCTCTGTGCAGCCTCTTCCAGGGCTCTGCCACCCTCAAAGTGACATTTTCCTTATTTCCCGTGTCCCAGTTTGTACCCGTTGCCCCTTGTCCCTGTCCCCAGGTACCCCTGAGAAGAGCCTGCCCCCATCCTCTTGCCCCCCACCCTTTTGCTCAGCATCCACGAGATCCCCTCTCAGTCTGCTCTTCTCCAGCTGAACAGCCCCAGGTCCCTCAGCCTTTCCTCAGCAGAGAGATGCTCCAGTCCCTCATCATCCTCACGGCCTCCACTGGACTCTCTCCAGCAGTTCCCTGTCCTTCTGGAACTGGGGAGCCCAGAACGACCCAGTGCTCCAGACGTGGCCCCACCAGGGCAGAGCAGAGGGGGAGGATGACCTCCCTGGACCTGCTGGCCACGCTCTTTTTTAATGCACCCCAAAAAAAACCCCGAACCCTGTATTTGTCAGACCTGTGCCCTTGGAGCAGCAGCATTTTGGGTGTCTGCCTGGCATCTCTTTTATCCCTGGGCCCTAACACTGTTTTTCAAAGAGCTTTTCTTGCTGCGATCGAGGGTTGTGTATGAACCCTGCCGGGATGTTTGTCACCGGTCAGGAGTTCAGCGAGGGACCCACCCCCTTCCAAACACAAACCGGGGAGGTGGAAGAAGGGAAAGTTCAAAGCTTGACGATTCCCAGAGCTTTTTATTTTATTTTACTTTATTTTTTTTCCCCAGACCTGATCACCCAGAGGCTTTTAGCTGATGGTGAGGGTATTGGGGATTCCTGCGCTTGGTAGTTCCTCCGCCTTGAGGCAACAGTTGCTTTCTTGGGATGTTTACTGTGGGTGAAAACTACTCCTGAATACCATTGCCCTCTCGCCCACGGCTCCCAGCCTGGTTTCTCCTCGTGCTTTGCGAGGCTGATGGGTTGAGTCAGGGATGGCAGCCCTCGCCTGCCGAGGGCTCTGCGCTGGGGCCGTGCACTTGAGCCGCACTTGCTGGGGAAGGTGCCGGGGGCTGATAAACCTTATCGTGTGCTTGTGCAAGCTCGGCCGAGGAGCTGGTTCATCAACAGCGGTGAAATCCTGCACCTGAGGGGGCCTTTCCAAACAGCAGATAACACTGTGTTGTTGCTGTGATCACCTCCACGGCCTGGCAGAGTTTAAATGGGGAAGAAAAAGGTGGTGGTTTTTAATTCCCCGCACTGGGACAGGTTGCCCAGTCTCAGTCCCTGAAGACTTTCAAGACCAGGGTGGGTAAAAGCGCTTGTGGCGGGGAGGTAAAAGCAAGATTTTTTTTTTTTTTTTTCCTCTTAAGCTGGCTAGAAAAGCACGTTATAAACTCACAAACCCTCCCAGCTGGAGAAAGCAGCAGCGGGAGATGCGGAGCCAGAAGCTGGTGGAGGGATGTGGATTTGGTTCCTCCAAGTCAGGGGCTGGAGATGGTCCCGTTCCTGGGGTTCCTGGGCTGGCTGGGGCTTGGGGGTGTCTGTGCCTCTCCCTGTCCATATGTCTGTCCGGGCAAAGCTGCGTGCTGGGGAATGGGGGTTGAAAATTGCCCTCTCCGTGGCCTGGCTGATGTTGTTTGTGGGTCTGCGTCACGCTCTGCAGCCCCGTGACCCATGGGACCTGCTGTGGCCAGTTTGGCACTCACACCCTTCTTTGTACAAGCTCGGGAAGTGTCCGGGGAGGACGGGAGAATCGGCTGGCTCAGGGGACACTGGGACAGCTCGAATCTCTATTGTTTCAGCCTTCCAAGGCAGCTTCTGACTCACAGGAGAAATATTTGCTTTAAGAGGCAGGTTTCGGGCTCGGGGTATGGGAGGGGAAGGGGAAGGTGCCTCTGCCGGACTCTTGGTGCCGGGCATCATCCTTCCCTCTCATGCAGGGCTGGGGGCAGGTTTATATCCCTTTAGATCCATGGGGCAGCTATGCTGGTTGAGATGCCGAGGGCACTGTGCCCCTCAGGTATATGGGGTACCCAAATACCCCCCCAAAGCCTGTATACCCCCTGGCCTTTCCTGTTGAGCATCATCCCCCCGCAGCTGGGGTGACCCAGCAGGTTCAGAAAGAGCTGAGCCAGCAGAAAGGTGCACGGTGAACTGACGGAAATGGGGCCGTTGGCTTCCCGATCCAGGGCAAGATACCGGGGATAATGCGGAAACACCGGAGGCCACGCTGTCCCCCGGGAGCCCAGAGCAGCCCGGGTGTTTCTTGTGGGCGCGGGAGCCACGTACCAGCCTTGACACGGGGCTGGTTTCCTCCCCACAAACGTCCTCCCTGTTCCTCTTCCCTGCCCTTCCATTTTCTTCGGTGCTGTGGGTTGACGAGCTCAGAAATTGGGGAAGGAAAAAGGGGCCCGGTGTTATCCTAAGGAAGCGTTAGCGAGCCTTTGCCTTGCTGATAACCTGGCCCACGGGAATCCCTCTGCAAACCTTCTCCTTGCGCTTTGCCAAGGAAATACCCATCCCGGTACAGGGAAAGTGCCCTCCACCTGCATCGAGGGGAGGTTTGGCCACCAGGTCCAGCGCCTCCAAGCCATCCCAGAGCTCCTCTCCCTTCACCTGAGCGCACTGAGCAGAGCAGCTCTTGCCCTTCTCTTTCTTCCCTTGCCCCGTGCATTTGGGATGGTTTTAAGCATTATTATTTTTTTAACAGGAGGCTGTCTTGGAAACTTCTGCGGTAGCACTGGATAGGAGGGACAAGTTGGATCCCTTGGACCCTGGCAGGGAAGGAGAAGAGTATTACTATGTCCAGGAGAGCAACCTCTACTGCAAGAAGTGCCCTCCGGGTAAGATGGTCTCAAACATGGATCACACCACCTCCAGCCCCGCTGTGTTTCCGCCTGGCTCCTTGCAGGGGGGCAGTGGGTGCTCCAGCTCTCCCCTGCTCCCCAAACCTGGTGAGATCGAACCTGTCGTGAGATCTAAGGACACATTTATGGGAACGTGTTCCTTTTGATCCTTCCCAATTTGCCCCTTAACCGCACTGGCAGCGGAATCGGCTCCCTTTCTGCGAAGACATCCCTGTCCTCTGCTGTGTGTTCACAGATTCACCCTTGCTTTCCCCTCTTCTTCTTGCAGGCAAGTACGTCGCGGATCACTGTAAAGAGCCCAATGGCTCCAGCCTGTGTTTGCCGTGTAAAGAAGACGAATCCATCGGATACCCAAACGAATACACCGAATACCCAAATGACTTTTTGAAGTGCCTCCCCTGCCGGACGTGTAGGGAAGGTAGGAGCTGGTGGTGGAAGAGGGCGACACTGGCTGGTAGCGCAGGCTGGGTTCAGCTGACTGGAGACCTCTCTATTTAAAGAGCACGGTCACCTGCAGCGTCCCCAAAGAGTGGGGGTCTGGGTCTGGAATTGGTGTAGTGGCTTGTGCCAGACCTACGTCTCCGTTTGCTGCAGCATCCCCTCGTACAAAGCTTGGACACGAGACCTCCATCCAGCCTGGACCAGGGTTCACGGCAGCGTCGTAGGCTGCTGCTGGTGGAGCTTTGATGCAAGCGTTGCTTTTCTGTTGGGCATGGTGAGGTTTTTGGGGCAGGAAAGGGCAAGGCTGAAACTCTGTAGCAGAGTGACATGGTCTTGCCCAGGCTTGCGGGTCAGCCTGGGTCGTTAGCGGCCTTAATGAGGGAAGTGGGTGGAGGAGCGTGGGGTGGAGGGGCTGGGGTAGAGCCATCTCCTTCTGCCCCACAGATGAGGTGGAGCTGAGTCCCTGCCGACCCACCAGCAACACCCAGTGCGCCTGCAGGAGCGGCACCTTCTGCTCCCCAGACCACCCCTGCGAGATGTGCCAGAAGTGCCGGCCCCGGTGAGTTGGGTGCCATGGGGGGTGGTGGGGTGGGGAGGTGGAGGGGCATCAGGATCTGTGCTGGGAGCCCCAGCCCCTGAACCTGTCCCGTTCCTACCCCCTTTTCCAGGTGTTCCCAAGACGAAGTGGAGCTGGCTCCCTGCACGCCCCACAGCGACCGCCAGTGTGGTCCCCCCACCGGCACCTTGCCCGGCTCCTCCTGTAAGTGGGGGAGCTGCTGGAGGATGGGGGGGGGCGGGCTGGGGGGCAGAGGTGTGAGCTCCTGCTGAGGGGACTGGGAGCAGCTCCTCAAACACCCTGTTTTATCCACTGTAGACAACTGGATCGCGATCATTGCGGCGGTAGCTGTGGTCCTGCTTGCTGTTGTGGTCATCGCCCTCCGGCTATGTGGGTGCTGCTGTTGCCCAAGTGAGCTTCTGGGGACCCCCGGAGCCCTCACCGCCAGCCGGGGGCTCTGTGTGGGTGCGGGTTGGGTGGGAAGAAGGATCTGCCTGGGGGAAGAGCCATCACAACACGATTTTCGTCTTCCAGGGGACGGGAGGGACCTGAGCAGGAAGTCCTGCAGCGTGGTGGTGAGTTGCTGGGATGGCAAGGGGGGGGGTGTTGGCAGCTCTGTTTGTGAGGCTGGGGTGAGGTCCCCCCTCTGCTCCCCACTTGGCCTGCAGCTCCTGGGAGGGCTGGAGGAGCAGGGGGATGAGTCTCATCTCCACAGGGATGCGGGAGAGCTGGGCCAAGCCGAGGAGGGGCTCTGGTAGCCCCCCTGCTGTGTGTGTAGCCCTTGGAGCCCCCTCTCCAGTGCCGTTATCACTTCCCTGGCAGAGGTGCTGGCACATACAGGGTCCCTGGTGGGGACCCCGGGTTAAAGGGAGGGCTGTTCCATACCGGAGCCCCTTCAAGCTCAAGATGAGCAAGCCCTGCTCTTGATGGATGTTGCTGCTGTAGGTGGCATCCCTGAGGGGGCCGGTGTGAGCCCTGCCCTCCTGGGGCCACCTGACTCGGTTGGTTTGTGCTTCTCTCCTGCCGCAGGACTACCTGGTGCGGCGGATGACCAGGTACCAGAGAGGGAGGCCGGAGACGCAGGACAACAACCGCAACGAGAGGAGGAATCTGGTTCCCGTGCCGGGACAAGACCCCGTTACCCGTAAGTGTTGGGGCCCAGGGGATGCACAGGGTGAACCTGTGGGATGAGCTTTCTGGGCAAAATCCTTTCTGACCCAGCTGTCCATGTTCTACCCTGTTCTCTAAGCTTTTTCCTTCCCTCCTTTAGTTTTGCGACGCTCTTTTGAGTTCTTTGCCCAAGACGTGCCCTACAAGGACTGGAAGAGGTACGGCCGAGCCCTTGATCTGCTGGAGAACGATATTGTCCTCGCGGAACTGAACGACAAGTATTCGCTGGAGCCCTTCTTCCAGATGCTCCACACGTGGCTCAACAGACAAGGGATGAACGCCTCCGTGAACACACTGCTGGAGACCCTGCGCCGCATCAATCTCGGAGGGGTTGCAGAAGACATCTCCTCCAAGCTGGTCCAGCAGGGATTTTTCCAATACGAAGTGAGCTGAGGAGCAGGGCAGGCCCCACATCTCCCCACTTCAAGCTAAAAACCATGAATACCTCTTAAGAACACTTGAAATTTTTTGTCTTTTTATTGCTCTCCTGTGGCTCTTCTCTTTTTGAAGCCATTGTACAGTTCAGACGAGCCCAGAGGATTTGATCCTCTCACGAAGTACAAACCTCACGGCCCTCTCTGCGGAAGCTACGGGCTCGATGTCGGTGCTTCCTTACGAAAACCAGTGCCTTGATTTGACTGGACCAACCCAAAGAGCCTAAAAACGTATCGCAAGCTGCCTCTGGGACTATCTCACTTGGAAGCACTGGTGCTCTCCAGACATCTTCAAGAGTGGTGCAGAAAAGGGCCTTTTTTGCAGGATGTAGGCATCCCTGTGGTTTTTAACTGGATCATCCGTCTTTTCTTCGGGGGGTTCCTGGCATCACGCAACGGCTTCTGCTTGTAGAACATCTCTAAGGTGGCCAGCAAGCTCAATACTGTACGCTCGGTGGGCAAGCATTACTGGGGTTCTTGGGTTCCTTTCTCGAAGCTCTTAAGGGAGTAGCGTTTTAGCTGATAGCGGTTCTGCTTGCTGTGAGGAACCAGTTTGAAACTGGACTTTGAGGGGAGGGTGGGAATGATTTAGAATCACAGAATCGTTTCGGTTGGAAAAGACCTTTAAGATCATCGAGTCCAACCATTAACGTAGCGCTGCCAAGTCCGGCACTAACCCACATCCCTCAGCACCACGTGCCCGGTTTTTAAATCCCTCCAGGGATGGCGACTCCACCACTGCCCTGGGCAGCCTGGTCCAAGGTTTGACAACCCTTTTGGTGAAGCGTTTTTTCCTAATATCCATCTGAAGCCTCCCCTGGCGCAACTTGAGGATGTTTCCTCTGGTCCTGTCGCCTGTTCCTTGGGAGAAGCGGCTGACCTCCACCTCTCTGCACGCTCCTTTCAGGGAGTTGGAAAGAGGGATTTACTCGCTGTGATCACTGGAGTTGCCTGAGAAAAGGGTCTGGGGGGGGGAGTTCCTCCTCGGAGCAGGATGGAGAACGTGGGCTGCAAACTCAGTTTGCCAAAAACCTCCTTCTCTGACCTTGGTCAAGTCGGTTTGTTCTCCTTCCCTTGGTCGTGGGGTGGCTTTGCTTGTCCCTGGCTGTCCCCAGCCAGCGTGGAGAGGTGAATGCACTGAGGTCTGAGCCGTGGGTGACCTGCCATCCATCCTCCAGCCGGATGGGTTGCTCTTCAAGCCCTTCGCCCTTCGCTCTGGCTCTCAACACGTAGCTCAGGGACAACTTGGCTGGAAAAAATACTGCATTACTTGAGCTGGCTCCCTGTGCTGCCCTCCCAGTACAGCCCAGTCCACTGGGACCACCCCCAGCGCGGTGGGAGAGGGCGAGGGACATCGCCAGCCCCTCTCCTGTGAAGCACCCGTCCCTCCCGCTGCCGCCCCTTCTCCTCCCTCCTCACCACCGCCTCAAAAAATCCTGGCTGTAAAACGCAAGCAGAAAGTTTGTATTTATGTATTTATTAATTGTAAACGTGTACATATCTTAACTTAAAAGCTAATATAAAAATAGGTTTTGGTTTTTTTTTTTTTTTTTTTTTTACTATGCGTGGTTGGGTGGTTTTATACGGAGCTCTGGCCCAGCCAGTTTGCTATTTCCAGTTTTTACATGTTTCTATGAAGGAAGAATAAACTTTTTAAAATAAAAAAACAAAACCTTCCTCGTTTCTCATCTAAGTTGGTTTTTTTCTTCCCCCCCCCCCCCCTTTGCTGTGCCGTAACGCTGGCGATGGCCCGTTCTAGGTTGCGGCGGGCACCGAAGGAGCTGGACCAGATGCTCAGCAGCTGCTCTGTGTGGCACCGAGGACCCAGTTCATGTTCTGCCACACCAGCATCCCGCTGGGAACGGTCCCCACCAGCGATGCTTCTGCTGGGAGGGGGGCGAAAAAAACCCTCAAGCAGCAAACCTGGGGCTCTGCCTTTACACCTGGGCTGAGAGTCCCACGATCTTAAGTCGCCTGCAAAATTTAGGAAGCTGAAATCTCAGTCCTTTGAGGGTGCAGGGGCTGGGCCCCCCCCGTGTTAGGGGCCAAGCTGACCCCTGTGATGAAGCTCTTGCTTGCCGGGGGGGGGGGGGGCCCACGGCGTTCCCCGCTCCGGCTGCGGCGAGCCAGGGCTCTGCGTGTCGCAATAGCTGCGTTGCAAATCCATGCAGTGCTTAGTTGGGGGGGGGGGGGGGGGGGTGGGTAAAGGGGCTCTGCTCGCCCCAGGAAGCCCCCCCCCCCCCCCCCTTGAGCTGCCCGCCAGTTGGGTTTATCAATAATGCAGGTCTGGGGCAAGTGCTAAAAGCGGGAGCTCTCGGTGACCTGCCGGGACCCATCGTGGTCCCATCCCATCGTGGTTTCCCGAGCATGCAAACCTGGGCAGGGAGCTCCTGCGGAGCCAGGCACATGCAGGATTTAGTGCCGGGACACACCGGGGGGAGCGGGGGGGGCTCAGGTCCTGGCCTGAGGAAGGCAGACGGGACTCGGAAGCAGCGGTTAGCACCCGGATTCGAAAGGGAAAAAAACTCGTGGTCCTACCTGCTCGCTGGTGCTGCAAAGTGGGAGAACACCGAGTGTAAGCTGGGCTGGAGCCGCAACTTTGCTCCGGCATCCGTGGCCGAGGATGAGCATGCGATATGAGCGACTCCGAGGTGCTCTACTGAGGCCAGCCGGGAAGAGGAGCAACGCGGAGCGGGAGGGGAACACCACCAGGAGCATCCCTACGCGCCATCCTGGGCATCCTCCATCCCTACGCGCCATCCTGGGCATCTTCCAGGATGGGCGTCCTCTATCCCTACACGCTCGCTCCAGCATGTAGGAATCCATCCAGCTCTGCCAGGGATGGGCTCCAAGGAGCTTTCCCTTTTCCCGGCTGGGAAGGGCAAGCAGAAGTTTTGGGGTCCCTCCTGCTCCCCTGCCCTGCCCTGCCAGTCCCGCTGCCTTCTCCTGCCGGCACCTACAAGGACACAGGTGGGACATGCAAAGTCAGTCCGATGCGTAAAGCCACCTCTCCTTGTCCAAGGGCTTTTTGGATGGCTGGATCCTTCTCCACTGTCCCTGGCCATGGCGGGAGTGCTGGGGGGGGGGGGTGGGGGTGGGGTGCTGGTGTCACCCCCAGCAGGGCACAAGGCTGCCCCGTGTCCAGCCGCTTCCTCCCAAACACACAGGGACCACGCTGGGCTTTTAAAATACCATTTATTACAATGGAGCCTTCCCGGCTAAAATCCCAAGCCGGGGGCCTGGGGTTGGTTTCTGGTGTGGCAGGTTGGGGGGAAAAGTGGGTTTGGGGGTGGTTTTATTATTTCTTTTTTGCTTTTAAGTTTTCTTTTTTAAAAAAAAAAAAAGATGCAAAGTTAGAGGCAGGGAGGAGAGGGCTCCTGTCCCCTCCCGCTCCCTAAATTAGGAGAGACACCCCCCCCCCGCCCCCCCCAGCTTGTGAGCAGAAGGAGGGATGCTGCAATGCTCGGGGAGGCATTTGGGGACTGGGGTCCCCTGCGCCCTGCCTGACCCTGCTGTGAGTCGAAGGGGGTGGCAGGACCCCCCCCCCCCGCCCCCCCCAACGGCAGCTCTGGCTGCGGGGGGTGGTGAGATGCCGTCAGACAAATAAATTATATCCTGCAGCTTCTGGTTCCAAATTAAAGTGGAAGCAGGATGGGTTTCTTCTTCTTCCTCATGCTGTTGATGTTCCAAAAAAAAAAAAAAAAGCCCAAAAGCCCCCAAAATCCAAAATAAACCCACAACACAGCCCTCGTGCTCCTGTAAACATGAGTTTCTCCTGCTGCTCGGTCTCTGCTCTGGGGTTTTGGTCCCCACGGTGTGGGGAGAGCAGGGCTCCAGGAGCTCCTGGGGGGCTGGCACCCGGCCCCGAGCCCCTCCGCAGGGACAGGTCCCTGCTGCCACCGTGTCCTCCGGGGCTGCGGCCAGCGGCGTCCCCTCCACGCCTGGCGCTGGGGCAGGTCATCCCCCTCTTCCTCCTCCTCCCCGTCTCCTCCCAGGGATGCTGGAGCCAGGGCAAGGACGGGCTTTCAAACCACAGCCGAGGAGGAGGAGGAGGGGGAGGAAGAGGAGGCTGTGGCTGCCGACGATGAAGGAGAGGAGGAAGGAGAGGAGGAAGCGTTCCAGAAGAGCCACCGCCTCTTGGGCTGCCGTTTGAGGTGGAGGTAGTCTTCCTTCTCCCGCTCCTTCTTCGCCCGCTGGTAGTGATCCTCCTCCTTCAGGTACCACACCGGCGGCCAGCGGTGCTTCTCGAAGTACTCCTGGTTCTCTGCAGGGGGATAGTGGGGGGGTGAGAACGGCACCGGGACCCACCCCCCCCTCACCCAGGACCCCCTCACCCTGCTCTGGTCCCCGCTCACCTCCCGACATGGCCTTCATGTCCCGGGGGAACTTGCGGCAGACGTTGTTGTAGTTGGTGCAGATGTGGTGGAGGCACCAGTCGGCGAGCTGGTAGGCGCAATGGAACTGGAAGAGATGGGAGCCCACGTCAGAGCCACCACGGCACGGACCACCCGGGAAGCAGGAGGAATTCACCCTATTCCTCCAAGGACATCCAAGACCAGACCTGGTTGTCCTCCCTGCCAGGAGAACATCGCTCACCCGGAGCTGTCGGACCCTTTTGCGTGGCATCACTCAGCACCTCGTGGGTCCTGTCCCACCATGTCCTACCTGAGCCAGCTCCAGGAACACCAGCACGTCCCCATCGATGTCCACCATCATCTGGGCTGCCTCCATCAGACCGGTGACGGTGTACTGCTCTGTGAGGGACATGCAGGGTTACAGGGAGGCTGGGACAGGGTGACGGTGGGCGCACGGCGTTGCCACCAAGCTTGGGGACAGGGGAGGACACCGTCCTGCTGCAGATGCCCTGACTCACCGGTGAGAGCCACCAGATGTGGCAGGCAGAGGCGGTTGGCGAGGATGATGAGCTTCATGTCGTCGAGGTCGGGGCTGGAGCTGAACTGCCCGGTGTAGAGGTACTCCAGCACCGCCCGCATGCAGCTCTTGCTGGTGTAAGGAAGTGCCACCTGCGGGACACACACCGGTTGTCACCCCACGGCCGTCCCCGGCTGTCTCTCCACCCTCACAGGACAAAACCCGGGGTCCCCTTCCTCACCTCGTTGGTGGAGCTCTCCACGAAGGGGCCGCCGAACATTGCAGCCATCCAGTCGCAGCTGGAGATGAGCAGGGGCTTGTGGGCACTGATAGCACCGTCATCCAGCACGAAGGTGACATCTGGGGACAAGCAGAGGGATGCTACTGGGACCATCCCCATCACCTGGGGCTTCAGCCACCCCCTGCCACAAAATATCTCGCACCGGGGAGAGCAGCAAGAAGGGGATAGAGCCTGATGTATCCTATAATTTGTCCTAAAGATCTCTATTATTTTTTTTTCCAGCATCCCCCATCGGCTCGGAGGAGCTCAGGGAAGGGCCATGGTGGGACTTTGGCTCTTCTGAGGGGTTTTCCCAGGCCACACCACAACACAAAGGAGAAAAACCCAGGAAGCAACTGTCTCGCCCAACCTCGAGTCCTTGGGGGAGCCGGGAAGGACAACAGGGATCTCCCGCCCCCCTTACTCTGCTCTTCACCCCTGGACCAGAGCTTCTCCTCGAGGTCAGCACACATCTGTCCCCTGACAGTGACAGCGTGACCACATCAAGGTCCATCCTCGTGAAATAAATTCAGCTGGAGGGAGGCTGTGAGGTTCACACACACACACACACACACACACACACACACACACACACCCCCGGGACGTCACCCTGCAGCATCACAGCACAAGCCGGGGGCACGTGGTGCGTGGTGGAAAGCCGGGGAAGTCCTACCAAGGGCACGTTACTCCTCATAAATCAGATGACCCTGTGAAAATCTGGGCCCGGGGGGGCGGGAGGGCGGGGGGGGAGGGAAGGAAGTCGCTTTTGCTGCTCTCCCGTAAATAAACGGAGCTGTCAGACGGGCTGGGGAGCAGGAAACCCTGGGGAAGGGCCATCACACTCACACTTTCTGGGAAAAAAAAAAACCAACAACCCAACAACCCAAAAGCTATAAAAATCCCAGAAAAGCAAAGCGTGACTAAAAACCCCAGGGGAGGCAAGCGAGCGCCCGCTGACCCCACCTCGCCCACGCATGGGGCAAAGCCAGGAGCTCTGAGCTCCCCACCCGAGGGAGATGGGGTGCTGCTGATGGTCCTCCCCCTCGGCCCGGGGGTCGTACCCGAGAAAGTCCCCTTGGCCAGGCATTCCTTCACCCGGTTGGTCCTCCGGACGTGGAAGGCTTTGGTGATCTCCTGGTTCATGAACGCCTCGTTGTTGAGGATGTTGGCCACCATCATGCGGAGGTCGAACACCTCCAGCAGCTCAGCGATGTGAGCGATGTGCATGAGGTCCCGCTCGTTCTCATCCAGCTCCCCCGTGTAAAGGTACTTCAGCACGGCCCGGAAAGGACCCGGCTGGATGGAAGCATCCATCTTCACCACCACCATAAGCTTGGACTTGTAGGTCAGCGGGTCTTCTGCCATCTCCTCCTGGATGCTGGTGAAAGCCCGGCTCCAAGAGGAGAGGTCCCTTCCCCGCCGCAGCCCACGCTCCCCGTTCTCGTAGCGGTTGCCCCGCAGGATCCCATCACTGGTGGAGGCTCTAAGGCACGGTTTGCGCTGGCCGGATCCGGCCTCCTCGGTGCTCTCGCAGATATCAAAACTAGCGGCTCGGAGGAGGAAATCCCGCCCGTGGTGCCTCTCCTCTTGGTGCAGCATCCTCTCGGCGGCCGCGGTGACGGCCGCCCCGAAGCCGTGCCCCGCCGTGCTCTGCTGGTCCTCCTCGCTCAGGTCCATGAGGAACAGGTCGTAAAATTTGGAGGAGGAGGTGGAGAGGTAGATCTTGTGTGCGTAGATTTTGATCTTCTCTTGCAGCACCAGGATGACGTCCGCGCACAGTGGGTCCTCCAAGAGGTGGGCTGGGCGCTCCTCGTTGTTGGAAGGAGGATCTGGGACGATGATGATGGGCGGAGGAGGCTTGGGGGGCAGGAAGGGGGCTTGGAGGAGGGGTCGCTGCACATTGCGGAGATGGGACTTCCAGAACTGCAGGTGACGGCGGGAGATGAGGGCGGCACGGATGGCATTGTCAAAGACGTCCTTGATGCCAAACTGGGCCACCACGCTCGTCTCGTAATAGGGGATCCCCAGCTCCTTGGCTACCTCCCTCCCCTTCTCCGGGGGAAGGATCTCATTAGGTTTGATTGGCCTGAAAAAGAGGGGAGATAATGAAAAGCCATCTTCAGACGCACGGTAAGGAGAAATCAGGGAGGGGAGCCCTAGGAGGAGGGGGAAGGGTTTGACAGTGAAAGAGGGGAGATGGAGCTGAGATGTGGGGAAGAAGTTCTTTGCTGTGAGGGTGGTGAGAGCCTGGCCCAGGTTGCCCAGAGAAGCTGTGGCTGACCCATCCCTGGAGGGGTTCAAGGCCAGGTTGGAGGGGGCTTGGAGCAACGTGGTCTGGTGGGAGGTGTCCCTGCCCAGGGCAGGGGGTGGGACTGGGGGGGCTTTAAGGTCCCTTCCCACTCTTCCTTCCCATTCTGTGATTCTATGAAAGCCTTGGGCAGGTGTGGATATTGGGGCACGAGTCCCACCTGGCCAAGGGTCGCCGTGCCCGATTGACGGCCTCCAGGTCGGCGTAGCGGAGGTCGAGCTGGCAGCCCACCAGGATGACGGGCGCGCGGGGACAGAAGTGCTTGATCTCCGGGTACCACATGGTCTTCACATGGTGCAGGGAGTTGGGGTTAGCGATGGAGAAGCACAGAACCACAACGTCGGACCTGCGAGGAGAGGAAGGTCAAGGTCCACCTTGGGGATGGAGCCAACCCCGCCGTGCTTCGGCGCTGCCCTCCCTTCCCTGCAGGAGGTTCTGCCTCTCCCCTACCTGCCATAGGCAAAGCGTCGGTCTTTGTGGTGGTCACCAAAGGTGTCCCAGAGCCGCAAGGACACACTAACATCATCTACCACATCCCGGGAGCGCTCCAGCACCTGCGGGAACAGAAACACCACCCTGAGTCCTTGACCCCTGGAAGAGCTGGGCTGTCCCCACCACACATGGGGGAGTCATTCACGATTTCCCCATGGTGAGGATGATACTCCATCTCCTTGGGCTTCCTACGGGGTATCCATGAGCCGAGCCCCTCCCTGGCTCCCCCACCCGGCTCCTCTCACCTCCTGGCAGACGCGGTACTGGTCGATGGCCCACACCGTGGGCACGTGGGTGGCGAGGAGCTGGTACTGGGTCAGCGTGGCGTTGCAGGCACGGGCACAGATGAGCCGGGTCTTGCCCACTGCGTTGTCCCCGACCACGACGCACTTGATAGTTTCTACGTTTGGCCTCTCATAATCCATGTCAGAATCCATTAATTGGGACCTGGGCAAGGGGGGACGGAGGGGTCAACAAATACGGCCGGGATGAGCTGGAGGAGGGGGGAAACTGTCTCAGGAAGAGATAGGGATGGAGATGGGGATGGGGATAGGAAGGGGATGGAGATGGGGATGGAGATGGGAAGGGGATGGGGATGGAGATGGGAAGGGGATGGGGATGGGAAGGGGATGGAGATGGGGATGGGAAGGGGATGGAGATGGGGATGGGAAGGGGATGGAGATGGGAAGGGGATGGGGATGGAGATGGGAAGGGGATGGGGATGGAGATGGGGATGGAGATGGGAAGCGGATGGGGATGGGAAGCGGATGGGGATGGGAAGCGGATGGGGATGGGAAGGGAATGGAGATGGAGATGGGAAGGGGATGGAGATGGGAATGGGGATGGGAAGGGAATGGGGATGGGAAGGGAATGGGGATGGGAAGGGAATGGGGATGGAGTCAAAGCAACAAGATGCTGCTGATACTCACACTCGGAGCCGCCGGCCCCTCGCAGCACGGGGGGAAGCTCTGCAGTGGCCGGCAGCCCCGGTGAAGGCAGCGAGCGAAGGCAGCTGCCCCCCCCCCTCCCCTCCCTGCCAGTCCCCTTTAAAATTTAATGTTCCCGTGGCAGCGTGCGTCGCTGTGCCGCGCGTCAGACACATGCCCTGCGTTAGACTCGACCCTCCTCCCTCCCCGTCTCTCCGGCCCTGGCTCATGCTTGTTCATGTGAGATGAGGCTCTTTTTTTATTTATTTTTTTTTTTCCTTCTTCCTTTTTTTTTTTTTTCCCTCCTCCTTTCCCCTTTCTCCCTCTCCAGCGTTTGCAAACGAAGCTTCCAGATCCGCCCGAGCGAGCGCACAGCCGGGCACTGCCAGCCTCACCGGCTGCCTCTCTCGGGGGAGCACCAGCTCTGTCCCTCCACACACACCCCCCTTTTTCCCCCACCCCATTCCCAGAGGGGATATTTGCTCCCAGAGCAGCAAAGGAGAAGAAGCTCGTTACGTTTCCAGGAGGCTCAGCACCCGTCGGGTTTGGGAAGGCTCCAGGCATCCTGATCCCGGGACCAGGCACGACCCAAACCCTCCCGAGAAGGATGTTGGGGCTACGGGTGCTGCAAAGACGATGCGAAGCCCCCGTATCCTCCGAGCAGGGGTGCCCACCTGCCTAAATCAGCCAGAATTGACTCATCACGGCCTTAAATCAGGATTTATGAGATTTCCAGGGAGGAGATGGAGGGAAAGGGGAGAAGGACAAAAAAAACAACAAAAACCCAACCAACCCACCCCGCATCCCAATTTCTCTGAACTTCCCAAAGCCACAGATCTCTTTCGTCCCCCTTGTCACCCCCTCCTGGCACCGGCCTCCCGAGCTGCTATAATAAACCGCCAGCGCGAAGGCTTCAGTGAGCTAAAATACCCGGTAACGATGGCAACCGAGCGAGCCCTGCACGCGGGGACCAGGGACGCGGCTCCCGAAACTCGGGAGCCTGGCAAGGACTTCCCAATGTTAGCACCTCCCTCCCGTGCGCAAGCTCCCTGAAAGCACACCTGGAGGAGGTGGCCACCTGGGCAGGGGCTCGGCGCCGTGCCCGATCGGGCCACCAGCCTTGCGGGCAAGCGTAGCCAAAGGCGGGTGGCACAAAGCCAGGTGGCTGGAGGTGCCAGGGCTGAGGCATCGGCTGGTCCCACGGGGCAAAACTTCTCCCGAGTACTTTTCCCCCCACCCCCCGCCATCTCCATCCTTTGGGATGCGGGGAATGCTGCCTGCTAAGGGCATTGCGAAGCAGGAATCGTGACCTCCTGGGCCTCTGCGTGGCAAAAAGGAACCCAGGGCAAGTGGTCTCCTCCCCCAGTTAGCCCCTGGAAATTCATTTCTATCTCACGCATCCCCCTCCAGCATCATCCCTGGGTCCCCCTGCTCCTCCCAGGGATCAAGGAGGTCTCCGAGGGGGTTGTTAGTGCCCGGGGAGCTTTGCTGGGATAATTTTTAGGGCCAGCCGTGGTCCCAAGTTGACCGAGCTCATTCAGGCGATGGTGGGGGGAAGGCACACAGAGATGACAACTACGTGGGGACCTCGGCCCGCAGCCGGCAGAACACCGGGGGCTTGGGAGCCTGCTGGGAAAGTCCGGTGCCGCGAGGGAATTAAGGGATAAATGAACAGATCAGTGTCCGTGATGAGGAAAGGATGAGGGGGACAGCAGCGGGCACAAAATGCAGGCTCTGAATAAAGCAGAAGCACGTTGGGGAACTCTGGTGGCCCCACGGGGGTGGCTCACAGCCCCCCACCCACAAGACATCACCCCGGGAGGGGGCTGAGCCTCTTCGCAGGGACAATTTTGGCAGGACCAAGCCCCCACCTCCGCAGCCGCCCCCCCCTTTCTTCCCCACCACTGCTTCTCTCCTGGGAACGGCTCCGAAACCCACCGGAGAGCAAGAAATAACCCGAGATGCTGAGACATCGGAGCTCCCCCCGGCAAAAGCCTTTCCTTGGGATGCAGGGCTCCTCCGGCCAGCAGCCCCCCCCCCCCAGCCCCGCTCTCCCTGCCTGCTGCAGCTCCCCCCCCCCCCAACCCACGGGCACCCAATTCACCCCCCTTACACACAGAAGGAGAACCCCAAAATTGCTCCTTCCAGGCTGCCCAGCCTGTGGTTGCCACGGCAACTGCACCATCACCCCGGGAGCCGTCGCCTAGCAACTCCCAGGCTAAAAATCCTCCATCCCTCACCTCGGGAGGGACGGAGAGCCCCCGAACCGGGGGGAAAAGGCCCCAAAACGGCAGCGAGGCACAAAAATAACACAACAACCCCTGTGACACCCCCCCCACCCACCCCGGCTGCTTTGGGCTGGGGGGTGACATGGGGCCCGGGTGGCCATGGGGACGCAGCCGGGGCTGTGCAGGCCACGGCGGGGAGGCGGTACGGGAACGGGGCCCCGAGCGGGGCTGCAGCACGGCCGGGTCCGGCCACCGCACCGGGGACAGGGGACACGGCAGGATGGGGGTCACCGGGATCAGAAGCCGGGCTTTGCAAGGGGTTGGGGGGTGCTCAGGGCACACGGATTGGGGGTGCAGGGCATTGTAAGGGGGGGGTCGGCAGCACTGGGACTGGGTGTGCAGGCATTGCAAGGGGGCTGGGGGTGTTCAGAGCACCCAGATCGGGGGTGCAGGACATCGCAAGGGGGCGGGGGGTGCTGGGAGCACCCAGATTGGGGGTGCAGGACATCGCAAGGGGGCTGGGGAGCACCAGGACCGGGCGCAGGGCATTGGAACGGGGTTCGGGGGTGTTCATAGCACCCGGATCGGGGGGTGCAGGACATCACAAGGGGACCGGGGGTGCTCAGAGCACCCAGGCCGGGGGTACGGGACTTTGCAAAGGGGTCCAGGGTGCTTGGAACACCCAGATCGGGGGTGCGCGACCTCGCAAGGAGGCTGGGGAGCCCCCAGGCCGGGGGTGCGGGGCTTTGCAAGGGGGCTGGGGGGTGCGATCTGCACCGGGGGGCAGTTGGGGAGCATTGCAAGGCGGGCCGGGGGTGCTCGGAACACCCAGGCCGGGGGTGAGGGGCATCGCAAGGTGGGGGGCCGGGGGGGTGCATCGCGAAGGGACCGGGCCCTCGCTGTCCCACTGCGCCGAGAGTCGGGGCAGGATGCGCGGAGGCGGAGCGGGGTGCGGAGATCGGATGGGGGGTTTGGGGAGGGGGACGGGGGGGGGATCCCCGGTACTTACACCAACATAGACGAAGCGGTGGCTCCCAGGGGCCGGGGCCGGGCTCGCCCCTCCGGACATGGCCACGGCGCAAGTTGCGCGGCTGGGCTGCGCGCGGCCGAGCGCCGCGCTGCGCGGCTCAGGGCCTGGGGCGCGGGGGCCCATGCCGGCACCTCGATCGCCCGGCTCTCCGCATCCGCGGCCCGCTAGCCCTCCGGTCCTTGCGCGGAGCCCTGCGCGGAGGGGCGCGCTGCAGTCGGGTCCGCCCCGCCTTTTCATTCACAAAAAACAAGCGGCCCCGCCGCAAGCACCGCCCCCGTCCCCCCCCCATCGCCGCCGCCCATTGGCTGAGACAGACCGATGGGGGGGTAACCGGGGGGGCTGCGGGCGGGCAACGGGGCGACTCGGTAGGGGACCCCATCCTGCCCCATATGGGACCCCCATCCTGCCCCTAACCCTCCCTAGCAGGGGGTCTCCATCCTGGCCCCCCCCAGTCTTGCCCCGCATGGGGGACCTTCATCTTACCCCGCATGGGACCCCCATCCTGCCCCTAACCCTACTTCACGGGGGTCTCCATCCTGCCCCCCCCAGTCCTGTCCCGCCCGGAGGACCCCCATCCTGCCCCCCAGTCCTGTCCAGTACAGGTCTCCATCCTACTCTAACCTCCCCCTCGCAGGGGTCTCCATCCTGGCCCCCCCCAATCCTGTCCCGTCTGGGGGACCCCCGTATTGTCCTCCATCCTGCCCCTAACCCTCCCCTGCATGGGGCCCCCACTCTGCCCATAGCCCCCCCACATCCTGCTCTCCATCATCTGCTGCATCCAACCCTCAGCCTCCCCCTGCATCTCACCTCCATCCTCCCCCTGCATCCGCCCCCGCCCCTGCCCCCGGGGAAGGAGGGTGCCCCCTTCTTGCCCCCTCCTCTGAGAACCTTTCCCCCTCCCCTTCTTGCACAGGGGGTGCACAGGGCTGTCACCCCCCGGGGTCTCAGCTGGGCCACGTGCGGTGCTGGTGGTGCTGCCAGGCTGAGGATGGGGCTGTGGCGGAGGAGACCCCTCCTGCAGCTGCTCACAAGCCCCATTCCCCCCCCCCCGCCCAGAGCACCCCCAGCCCCTTGCAGGGCTATTTCCAGGCCGGAGGGGGGGGATTAGAACTGACCCATCCTTCCGTGCTCTCCGAGCACAGGCCACACGCTGCCGTACTGCCTTTGAACCCCATCCCTCAGCGTCCCTCGCAGCCCCTTTCCTCATCCCGCAGCCCCCCCAGGCCTGCACACCCCCCCACCCCCCCCCAGGCCATAAAAAAACTCAAGAGTCATCTTTGCAGCCTGGCTGCCGGGAAGGCGCCCGGCACCGCTGGCCCCGCTGCTCTGACCCCGTATATCCGCATCATGTGATGCTTCCCCATCCTCTCCCAAGGCTTTCGCCTGCCTTTTCCCCCCCCCTCATCGCCTCTGCCGAGCCATGCTAAGCTCGGCCCCCCTCTCTTCCCCCCCCCGGTTCCCTTTCCGCCCGGTTGGTGGCCGGCACTGATGCAACGCCGCGTCACCCAACGTCAAAACCTCCGCGCTCGCCCTCACCTCGCACCTTGGCATTGCAGCCCCGGCACGGACCCTTCCATAATCCCCCCCCCCTCCAAAGCATCGCCCCCCGCCTCACCTAACTCGCAGGACGGGGATCTCTCTCTCCATAGCAGAAGGAGATGGGGTCGCTAATTTGGGGATGGGGGGAGCCCTTTGGCTTTCCAGCCGGGCATAGGCAGTCGCCGGCGCCGCCTCCGTGCCCACGCCGGCACCGGGAACCGGCGGCAAAGGATGGGGGATGCTGGAATAAAGCGATTTATTCCCCTGCACCGGGAGCCGCGAGCAGCCGAGCTGCAGCTCGGAGCTTTCTTCTTCTTGGAGTGGGTCACGGGGAAGGAACACGTAAAGCTTTTTTTGCCAGCCCGCATGATTTGGCTTATTTGCTCTCTTGTAGCAGGTGCTTAATTGTGGCGTAAAGAGTTCCTGGCAGCTTTCTGGGCAGCCGAATTCCCGCCTGCCCCCCTCCCTGCTCGGCAAAACAAAAGCACAATTGTCGCTCGCAGTTGAAACACGGGGCCCCTTTCCCGACGGGAGGCTTTGCCGGGAGGAGGGAACCGGCGGCCGGAGGCACTGGGGAGGCCACCGGGCAGGGGAAGGGGGTCGGGAGCATCTACGGAGCAGCGTGGCCGTTCCTCCCGGCAGTGTGGTTCTCCTCCTCTGCTCCGTAAGAGGAGAAACACAAGTCTCAGCCAACTCGCTGCACCCCACCGCTCCCCAGCGAGCCCATCCATGTATGGATGCCCACGGCACAGCGTGGCTACCCATGGCATGGCATAGAATCACGGAATCACGGAATGGTTTGGGTTGGAAGGGACATTAAAGATCATCTCATTCCAACCCCCCTGCCCTGGGCAGGGACACCTCCCACCAGACCACGTTGCTCCAAGCCCCCTCCAACCTGGCCTTCAACCCCTCCAGGGATGGGGCAGCCACAGCTTCTCGGGGCAACCTGGGCCAGGCTCTCACCACCCTCAGAGGGAAAAAGTTCTACCCATGGTCCGGCCCGGCTGCAAAAGGTGACATCTCCCCTCCCTAGGCACCGCTGGAATGAAAAGGCTATTTGCTCCCTGCTCCCATGTTTCTCTCCGATTTAAGCCTCTTGAACAGGTCCCAAAGGGTTCCCATCTAGCCCGGCTCCATAATCACCAAGGCAGAGAGCTCCAAACCCAATGGCTAAGCGCTGTGGGTCAAACTGGGAGCTGGCACCTCCTGTTTTCACCCTGTAGCATCCTCCTCCCTCCATCTCCCCCTCCCTGGCAAGGAATGAAGCAGCTCTCCAGATCCCAGAGGCACGAGCGGACGTTGCTCCGGCCGTGCCCTCCCCTGTAAACTTTATGACTGTAACACCAGGAGCATTCCCAGGTGCTCCCCGTGTCCCTGCCCAGCCTCACCCCCCCACCGTGGGGGCTGCCACGCCAGGTTGTGCTTCTGCCCCCCAATTTTGCAGGGGGGACAGACACAGGGATGCAAACCCACCCGCCTTTCGCTCCTTGGAGCAGCCAGCAAACGCTCTACAACCTTCCCAGCTCTGCCCGCCAGTGCCCCCCACCCGGATCCCCAAATAAATCTGAGCTCAGCATTATTCACCTTGCAGAGGGCTGAAGGGCTGCGACAGACCGAGGCAATGCACCATCCCTCGCTGGCAGCCCCCCGCCAAAAGCGGATTTGCAGCGGGGAGGCACCCCAACACCCTCCGGCAGCCCCCGACCACGCGTTCCCGCAGCCCCCTCCCCACCCCACCGCCGGGGACCTGCTTTTCCCTAAGTCCTGCTGCCAGTTTTCCACCTTTCCCGTGGGGGAACGGAGACGCGTGGGGCTGTGGTGTGTGTTGGAGGGGAGCAAAGAGCAAAGTCCCCTGGAGAAAGTGGCCAGAGGAAAAGTGCCTTCTCCGGGGGGGAGGCTGGAGGAGCCAGCGTGGCGGGGAGGGACTGGGGGGGTACTTACAGGCTGCGAGCCATGGCAGTCATCTTCCCGGCGGGGCTGCCTTTCCCTGGGGTTTCCATCGCTTTCTCTTGGCAGACTCTGGAAGGAGAGGGCAGAAGGGCTCTGTGAAAACACCCCAAAGGTGGATTCACATCCTAAAACCACCTCCTGACCCCCCCAGCCCTGGGGGCAGAGAACCATTGGGAAGGCAAATCCTGCGGGGCCACATGGGCTGGCCAAGAAGTGTCCTTGCACGGGCAAAGGGCTGTCCCTCAGCGACCGAGTGGCTCTGCCCACCATCCCTGCATCTCGCTGCCAGGTCTGCTGTCCCCATGCCACCACTGCCACCCTACAAAGCAGCCAGGGGGGAGATAGATAGATATAAGCCACAGGCACACACGGACCCATCCCCTTCACCGAAGCTGGGTTTCACAGCGACAGCCTCCAGGGTGGCCAAGGGGGTCCCCAGTACCACCCCCCTGCTCCAAACACCTTACCCTTGGGCTAGGAGCCTTCCCCGTGGGCATGCGGCTGGCTCCTAGGGTGGCCAGCAGACCACCGAGCCCTCTGGCATGTTGGCTTTGAGCAAGGCTTCCCTCCTGAGAGCTCTGGAGCAAAGCAGGGCAGCAGGGATCTCCCCTCCTTCTCCCGTCACCGGATCAAGGCTGCCAGATCACGTCAGGCTGGAGCAGAGTCCAACCCGGGCTCCGCTCCTGGCAAAGCCAGCAGAAGCCTGGCTTCTGCCGGGGAGTGGGTTTTGGGGACCCACCACGGTGCTGGGTCCTTCCCTGGATCCACCCAGGAAGAGAAATTAGAGTCACCCCGCCATTTCACTGCTCTGAACCCCTCAAAATCCTGCACCTTTTCTTCCCAGGTGATCACAGAATGGTTGAGGTTGGAAGGGACCTTAAAGACCACGTTGTTCCACCTCCTGCAATGGCCAAGGACACCTCCCACCAGACCGGGTTGCTCCAAGCCCCATCCAACCTGGCCTTGTGATGCTACAAGGGGTCTCCTTGCTCAGGACGGCTCCACATGGGCCCCCCAGCCCCATCAGCAGGACTGGGAGAGCTCAGCCTTCCCTTGCTGGCCAGCCAGGGAGATGGCAGCCCAGAAAAAAATGGGCTTTGTGGGCTTCATATCCATTTGGAGCCGGCAGGCAGGAGTCTCCAACCAGCACTTTGCAAAAAATGGCAAACTCTAACCCAACGGCGGTGGGGGCAAAGGGACCCTGTGCCGCTGGAGGTGGCACGATGGGATGTGCCACCGCGCTGGTGGGGAGCGGGCTGGGAAGGAGAGTCCAGAAAACAGCCAATACCAGGGGGAAAGGACAAAAACAAGCAAAAAAAAGAGCATTTCTGCATCTTCCGTCCCCTGTCCCTGCCACAGCCACGGGGTCTGTCTCTGAGCCCCCAGGACATTGGGGGGGCCTTGGAAATTCACTGCAGGTGCATCCGGGTCTCCTCTCCCAGCCCTGAAATCCAGCCACCTGATACGCGGCGGGTGATAACTCATCCTGCCATCGATACCACTGCAGAATTTCAGGGATTCATCACTGGGTTTATAAATATTTAAACCCAGAAGGAGCCGTGTGCTCCCGTAACATGCAACGTATTCTACAAGCGAAGCATCCCCTGCCTTCATCCCCGCGGAGAGCTAATGAACATCTGGGCCTCTCCAGCCGCATCTTTTGCAGCTAAAAAAAACCAGGTCAGGGCAAAATTCAAGCTTTCCGTCCACACGGGCAGGATTTCTGCCCCCCCCCCCCCAAGCTGGGATAGAGTGGATTTACAGCTCTAATTGATGCAGAAAGAGCTGCTGAAGAAACTGCAGCTAAGGCTGCTCCACCAGTGGCTTCCCACCAGTAATCCCAGTTAGATTTTGGGAATGTACGGCCGGTCCCATGCTTTTGGTGAAGGGGAGGGGGGGTGGGGGGGGGCTGCAGCTGCAGCCTGAAGCCTTTACAGGCTCCCCGCCGGCCGGCTGCTTCATGCAGTATTCACAGCTTCATACAGTATTAAGAGCTGCTGACGCCTCGTGAAAAAACTGTGAAAAGCTTCTATTTGGGGAAAGTTCCTCTTGTAACGGTGCATCCTGTGGCTTCTCTCTTTCCCTTTCCTCCCGCCGGGGAGGGCAGGGCAAAAAAAAAAAAAATAAAAAATAGGCTGGTGGCGTTGCCAAACAGCCCGGGGTCTTCATCAGAGGAGGAAAATAACCACACGCACACACCCCCCCCCCGAGCAAACAACCCCGAGGAATTAATTCCCACATGGAGCCCCGGGAGCTGCTATGGGTGCAGGGTGGGTGTCTGCCTGGTTTGCCGCAGTTTGGGGAGCGATGCCCAGCGAGAAGGGGAAGGTGGGACCTGTTGGGTCTTGTCTCCAGGTCTGGCTGCAGCCAGCACTTGGCACAGAGCGTGGTCTTGGTGGGGCGGAGGGGGGGGGGGGGGGGAAGCTCTGTGGGGGCCTGCATATCTCCACATTAAATAAATAAAAAAAAAATTTAATTGAAAAAAAAAAAATCAAAGAGCAATGAGTCTGTTTCTAAGCAACTGTCTCCAGGAGGGAGGGTGAGCAGAAGAAGAAACGCTGGGTAGGGAGAAAACTTCTGGGGTCCCACAGAGCCCCCCTGGAGGAGGCTCACGGGTGGGTGAGCACGAGCATCACCCCCCTTTCCCCGCCGCAGAGCCCGGTGGCAAGTGGTGGCCCCCGTGCCTCGTGCCCTTTCTTGGGAAACGGCACCTCAGCCCCCAAAACCACTTCCTACCCTAACGGCTCCCGGCCAAACGATGCTGCCTATTGCCCTGCCAGGCGGTCTGCAGGCAGCGGGAGGCTGCCAGGGAGGTGACAGCAGCCTTCGGTGGCTTCGTGGACTTCCCGACTACTTGCCAGGGAGACATCAACAGCCCTTATTGAAGCAGCAAATAGCAGCCGGGGAGAGTCACCGGTTTTAGCCGCTGGGTTCCCGTGGGACAGCAGGGTGGCATCCGTCCCACGCTTGGACGACTCTTCGCCCCCACAACTCGGTGTCTTTCTCGCACGAGGCTCTGCCCAAGCGCTCTCCTCTTTGCCCGCGCTGGCCACGGGCTACTCCTTAAACCCTGATGGCCACCAACCCGCCCATTGGGGCCTGACAGCCCAATTCCCAACAGCTGGAAGGGGAGCGAAGGGGCAAGGAGGGAACGAAGAACCGAGAGCATCGCCCGCTCCGGAGGCTCTGCATCACCCCACGGCCCAAAAGGCTGGAAACAGCCTGTGGTGGCACTTAAAGCCACTCTGGTGGCACTAAACCGTGCAACCCACCCACCCATTTCCAAACCCTCGACCTTCCCACCCCTTTGCATCCCCCCGCAGCTCCCCGGCATGGGGGAAAAGCCCCCTCAGCCTCCCCATCACCGCTACCGGGGCCGGCCCCGGCAAAGCCCTGGGGAAAAAAATAAGGGATAAATTTGCTCCGGGGCGGCCGTGGCGGTTACCTGTGTGCACCGTCCCTGCACCGTCCCGCGTTTCTCCCCTCCGGTCCAGCAGTTTCCTTCGCTTTCCCAAGGTGCTAACTGGCCTGGACAGGTAGGACCCATTTTTATACGCTCGCCCATGTGATCCAAACAAATGCCCTAGGGATGAGTTTTTGCCCTGACACAAATAAAGGGGCTGGGACTAAAACCTGTTGAACCACAATCCGTGCTCGACGGACAGGAATTTTCCACTCGGAGCCGTTCAGCCCGGCTCTGAGTGCGCCGGCGGAGCGGCACGCGCCGGGGGCTCCCGCTCCCCAAAATCCCACCTCTCTGCACTTCCAAAGTCTTTCAGGCTCATTCCTAAACGCTTCCCGTGGTGCAGCTGGAGAAAACGGACCTGGACGGATGGGAAGCGTGAAGGAATATGTTTGAGCCGTTGGTGACATCTAAATTCTGCAAATCACTTGCTATTTCTCCCGTGGTCCGTGGAGTAAAACACGGTGGAAGATGCCAGCCAGGGTGAGAAATGGTGGGGGGGGGATCCTTTGCCCCCCAAAAAGCAAATACTCCCTGCAGCCTCAGGGCTTGGCGATGGCATTTCTACACAGGTTGGAGGGGGCTTTTGGGAGCCACGAGCTGCAGGTCCCCCCCACCGCGGGATGTTCCTTGCAGCTCATGGGGGATGCTGATGGTGGGGTGCTGATGAGGAGGAAGGTGGGTACCAGGGCAGGGGGGGGACACACAGTGACCAGGATGGGGATGGAAAGGGGAGGGAGAGCTTCGGATGAGCAGCGGTGAGTCAATGGGAACCGAGGGACCGGCGAAATGGCCACGGGCCACGGAAAGGAGAGGTGGCTGGAAGGGGTGAGTCAGTGGGACCAGCTGGTGAGTCAATGGGAAAGGAGGGAGCTGATGGGCTGCAGGTGTCTGTCGGGCTTAAAAAGAGCCAGGAGAGCCCCCCCCCCCACCCCTCTCTCCTTGCACCTGAACCATTTCTGCTCAGGCTGCTCTTCTTGGAGGGACTGGAGCACCTCTGGAGAATGCTGGCTGCAGGTACTGATTTCCCCGATAACAGGCAGGAATGCGCTGCTCAGCAAACGCAGGGCATTTATTTATTTATTTATTTATTTTGCTGGTGTAGGTCTTGGCTTGCCTTTTAATCGAGATGCTGTTGTGCCCCGGGCACCTCTGCTGCCGTGCCTGGCTGGCACCCGGGGCTTGCTCACACATGTGGCATGTTCTCACCAGAGACAGGGCCGTTTGCTCTGAGCTGAGCTAAGCTAGGAAGGGAAATAAGGGGAATTTTTATGCCTAATTTTGTGGCAGGTACTAAAAAGGCTCCTGTTTTGCTGGGTCACAGCACAAGGAAAATGTTCCCTGCCCAGAGCGTTGCCTGGTTTTGCAGATTCTTGCTCTCTGCGTCCTGGAGCATCCTCCAAATGGCCCTGACCTCCACAAACTGGTGGCCTTAGGTCATGTCCAAGCTGTGAGGGTCACCTTGGGGGAGGGGGGGTGTGTGTGTTGGGGGAGGGTGCCAGCTTTTGCCTTTGCAAACTGCCCCCCGCTTTGCTCAGCCTCTGAGCCAGCTCCAGGGCTCATCCCTGCCAAGGAGCTGGGGCTCTGCCAGACCTGGCTGGGCACAGGAGCTCCTGGGCTGCTGCAGGACTGGGGATACTGGTGGTGTAAAGAGGGGTAGGTGGAAAAGTGTGTGTGTGTTGGGGGGGGGGCATCTGGCCTATTTGCTGTGTGTTTGGGGGGGAGTCTCAGGCTGTTTTCTCCTCTTGTATTGTAGCTGGTTGGTTTGTTGGGGTGTAAAGGCTCTGGTAGCCCTGCCTGTGTGGGGGGAGCAGTAAATAGGGGTCACCCCTTCAGAGTCGGGGTTCCAAGGGTCTGGGAGTAAATGCTTGGAGAGGGAGAAGCTGGAAAAACCTTCTGGAAAAGGTACCCGTGCTCAGGGCTGCCCCCCATACATGGGTAACCCTCACCTCCTTCCACAACCCAGCTTTGGGGGGGGGCTGCATGGAGCTGGGATGGGGGCTCAGGGTTTCCAGGGAAAGCCCCATTGCTCAGCTGAGCTCGTTAAACATCTACAGGCCCCCTGTGGCAGCCCAGTTAAAGCCATTTAAGGAAGGGCTAAGCCAGTTTAGTGTGATTTGGTAGTCTATTGATGTGAAGGTTAATCTGGTATAAGTGCATCGATGTCGGGGATTTGGACCAGTTTAACTGGTCTGTCTCCCCGGTTTTTCTGTACGACTTCACGGGGGATCCAGCCTGGGCTTCCCTTCATCCTGGGCTGCAGAGCCTCGGAAAGAGGGAGAAAATAAATCTGGGAAGAGCCACATGCGGCTGAATCTGAAACGGTGCTATTTATAGACATCCTGGCTCAGCCAGCCTAAATTCCACGTAGGTCCCGGTGCCCGGCTGGCTTTGGGGGGGTGGGACACACAAGGGTGGGTGAAGCAGCCGGGTCCTGCCAGCCCATGACACCTTTAATGGGGCGACTGGTGGGGCCAGGCTGAGCCCTGACCTGAGTCAGAGCCGAGGATGCTGCTTCCTCATCCCCAGCTCCTCATTAACCCTCTGCCCCAGGGCTTTCCCACGAGCATCACCCAGCCCGGAGATGGCGAGATGTCAAGGACCGGGAATGGGTGTTTGTTTATTTATTTTTTTTTTTTTGCTGTCATCCCCAAAGGGCTGTAATCACAATTAAGGCATCCACGAGGCACTGGCCAGAGACTCATCTAGTCTTGCTGGGGTGCAGCGTGCAGGAGAAGCGGGGGGGTGGGGAAAGGAGAGGATGAAGGTGAAAGTGCCTGGGATAGGTGACCCCTCCATAACCTGGTCCTGGTGCCATTCCCTGCCCACGCAGAGTCCCCGGGGAGCGCGGGTGGTGGGTTGAGCAGAGGCCACACCTGAGGGTTTCTCAATGCTCCTTCTTTACCTCCCTGCTGCTGTGGCTTGGTGTGCTGTTTGCAGCAATTCTTAGTGGCTTCTCCTGTCTTTGGGGCCAGGGAAGTGTCCTTAAGGACCTGCTCCAACACTTCAACCACCCCAATATAGTGAGGACCTGTTGGAGCGGGGCCAGAGGAGGCCACGGAGATGCTGGGAGGGCTGGAGCCCCTCTGCTGTGAGGACAGGCTGAGAGAGTTGGGGGGGTTCAGCCTGGAGAAGAGAAGGCTCCAGGGAGACCTTGGAGCCCCTTCCAGTCCCTAAAGGGGCTCCAGGAGAGATGGGGAGGGACTCTTGATGAGGGAGGGGAGCGATGGGACGAGGGGGAAGGGTTTTAAGCTGAAAAAGGAGAGATTTAGGTTAGATATTGGGAAGAAGTTCTTTATTTTGAGGGTGGTGAGAGCCTGGCCCAGGTTGCCCCGAGAAGCTGTGGCTGCCCCATCCCTGGAGGGGTTCAAGGCCAGGTTGGAGGGGGCTTGGAGCAACGTGGTCTGGTGGGAGGTGTCCCTGCCCATGGAAAGGGTTTGGAAGGAGATGGTCTTTAAGGTCCCTTCCAACCCAAACCATTCTATGATTTAATGCTGGAGCTTGAGCCAGAAATGCAAAGAGGTGCTGAGCAGCTCCCTGGTGGGTTGCAGCAGCGTGTGGGTGGAGGGGGGCAAATGGGAGCTAATTCCACCGGGCAGAGCCCTGGGGAGCAGCGGGCTGGGCTGTGTGTGTGTGTGTGCCAGCACCGCTGGGATGCGGGATCTGCCGAGCTGCTGGCGCTGAAGGGGAAGGAGGCTCCTGCCTTGTGACTGCGAAATGTATGCGCTTAATATAGGCCAAATGAAAACATTCTTCCCAAAATAGAAGACCTTCCCCGGAAAGAGCTGCAGCTCCGGCAGGAGCAGTCACAAGGTGCCTGCCGTGGTGGGGTGGGCTCTGGCAGGGGGAGATGTGCATCCAGCCCCCCGGCTCCCTGTGATGCTGGCCACCAAGATCACCCCCCTCCCCAGGCTCTGCTGCCAAAGCTGCTGTGCACACTGCAGCCAGCCACTGACTACACCCCCCCCCCCCCCCCCCCCCAAAAAATGTGCCATCTGGATCCAGGGTGCCAGATGCTGCTGTAGGAGAGATCATAGACGGGGCAAGAACCCATGGGGTGTGGAGGTGGGTGGCCCCATCCCTGAGCTGTGCAGCACCATGGGTGAAGGTGGGAGATCTAGGTGAGAAATTGGGAAGAACTTCTTTGCTGTGAGGGTGGTGAGAGCCTGGCCCGGGTTGCCCAGAGAAGCTGTGGCTGCCCCATCCCTCCAAGGCCAGGTTGGAGGGGGCTTGGAGCAACCTGGTCTGGTGGGAGGTGTCCCTGCCCAGGGAATGGGGATTGGAACTCGATCTTTAAGGTCCCTTCCAACCCAAACCATTCTATGAAGGTGCTGCTGTGTCTCTTGCAGCGTGTCTGGGCAAGTGCCCGGGCTTAAGGCGGTGTCAGGGGCTGAGATGTGTTCCTGCTTGTGGTGCTGCTGGAGTTGATGTTTGGGATGGGACCAGGCTGGCAGGAGATGGGGTGATCCCTGGGTGCTGCAGCACAGGGGGGGCTCTGTGGGCTGCTGCCAGGTTTGGGGGACTTCTTACAAGGGCATATAGTGATAGGATGAGGGGTAATGCTTCAATGAAGAGGGGAAATGGAGCTGAGATGTGGGGAAGAAGTTCTTTGCTGTGAGGGTGGTGAGAGCCTGGCCCAGGTTGCCCAGAGAAGCTGTGGCTGCCCCATCCCTGGAGGGGTTCAAGGCCGGGTTGGAGGGGGTTTGGAGCAACCTGGTCTGGTAGGAGGTGTCCCTGCCCAGGACAGGGGGTAGAAATAGGTCTTTCAGGTCCCTTCCAACCCAAACGGTGCCATGACTGCACCCAGCTACGTGTTCATTGCTTGGCAAATATTGAATATTCCTCCTCTCCCGAGAGCTCCTGTGATGCCCAGCTGAGGCAGAGGGGCTGGTGCTTGTGGGGGGCTCTTGGCTTTGGGGGCTCCTGGCAGCCCTGGGTCTGCTCTGGTGGCCCTGATCCCATAGATTCCTGCCCGGTGGGTGTTGCAGTTCCAAACCCCCCTTCTGAGGCTCTGACACTTCCCCCTTGGTCACTCGGGATTTTCTCCGTCGCTGGCGGTGACAGTGGCAGCGTTTAATCCAGCTTGACCGGACACAGCTGCCTGCTCGGAAAATGGGGCAGGAGGGGGGTGAGAGTTCAGAGCCGGGGCTTTGGCAGGTGAAAAGAGAAAAGCCAAAAATCCCTCTCCCTTAATCTCTGGGGCTGCACCGTGTGACCGCACACGATGCGTTGTGAAATGCAGAGCTCTGCTGTCTCAGCCTGGGGGCTCGCAGGGGTCTGCCCAGGGGGTTTAGGAGGGTTGTTTTGCCCAAACATCTTATTTATGCTGTGAAGACCTACAAATACAGGTGTAGCTATTGAACCCTTGCGCTTGTCTGGTCTACTTGGTGCTATAATGTCTCCCCCCGAGCAGGTCTGTATTCGTTTTATTCCAGTATCGCACTCAAGGGCTGGCGCTGTGACTGGGCAGCTCTGTCTTCTGCAGTGACAACCTGGGTCTTTAGCTCCTGGTCCTTACATGGTGCTGGCCAGACCCAGGAAAACTGGAGAGCCCCTGAGCCAAATAAAGCTGTCACATCCCCTAAATCCACTTAAACTCTTCCCAGAACCTTCGAGTTCACCCAGGAGGAGAGCCGGCCCCACAAATCAGCGCGGATGCAAATTGATGGTGTGTTCTGGGGTGAGCGGTTCCTTAATTCGGAAAGCTCTTGCCCCGCAGGTTGGCTGGGGCAAGGTGAAGATGACCTTGTGGTCACCGGGTCGAAGCTGGGAGTGAAGCTGGTGGCCATGCAAGGAGGGACCGCGAAGAGGGGAGAATAAGAGGCACAGCGCGGCCAGGGCACGGCTGGAGGTGCAGCAGGTTATGAATGGGGAGAGAGGATGTGGTTTTCTGTTTCCTTTGCTGATTGCTATGGAAAAAAAAAAAAAAAGAAAAAAGAAATATCTGAAAAATGGGCTTCCTGCAAGACAAAGATTGAGGGAATTTCCCTGGCTGCTGAGGCTCTGGCAAGTCTTTTGCTTCCTACAGTCCCGCTGGTGGATATCAACAGTGTAAATAATTTTTTTTTTTTTTTTTCTTTCAGCTGGTTTTCAGACTGTAGGAATCGGTTTCTATGTGAGTTTGCTCGTGCAACGCAAAGGAAATGGTTGTTTTCACAAGCATTAAAGCAAAGCAACAGTTTGGGCTCTGTGGCCAGAAAGGGATGGAGTTTCTAGTGGATTTTAGCGGTGAGAGAGAATTTTTTTCTGCAGCCTGAAACAAACTGGGAGGGGAAAAAAAAAAAAAAAAACCAAACCAAAACCCTGGTGCCAGGTTTCCTGTGTCACGGGACTGGGGGAACTCAAGCCCAGTGACGCCTCCCCGCCCTGTCCCTGCAGGCAATTAATGTCTGGGGAGAGCTGAGGTTGCTTAATTAAGTGGGATGGAGGTAAACTTAGATGGCATGAAATAAAATCGCTTTTTATGGTGCAGGGCGAAGTCAGAAGAAATGCTGAAGTGGATTATAAATGGCACTGGTTAATCTTAAACTAACATCAACAGGAAGCCAGTGGCTGGGGTGGGAAATTCCAGAGCTCGCAAACAATACGCTTTTGGCCCATGGCATAAATCTTCATAAGAAACTGGCTTTTTATTCTGGAGAAATTTGGTCCTGGAAGCACTTGCTTTTGTACTAAAGCCCAGCATTGAGTAAAACTGCACCAGAGCTGGAGGTTTTGCAATCCTGTGAAAATTTTGGGAGCCTCTCAGGTTCAGCTGCTGCCTGTGGGGTTCCTTGAAATACTTTGATCTGTGGTTAAACTGTGTCCTGGTGCTCCCTGGCATGTAGTTTGGGACCTGGGTAGCGGCTTATGGGGCTTTAGGAGGGCATCAAGAAGGGGGCTGCAAAGGTGTGATTTGCTGAGCTGGAAGGCTTAGTAATGCCCAAGATGGGCCACCTTCTCTTTTCCTCTGTGGCCACCCATTTTATGGCCCCGTGGATCAGCTGATGTGTGTAACTTGGCTCCCAACACTTTGCTTTGGCTCTCATGTGAGCTTTGTTGTTAAAGCAAGCTCCAGGCTTCTCCCTCCCTTCCCACCCTTAAGGTAGTTTCCTTTTAGTAAGAGCCTTTTCATCTCTAATATTAACAGACAATGATGATTTCTTTACCTATGTCTTAGCTTTGCCAACTGTGAGAGGCTTTTTAGTAGCTTTTGGACCTGACTTGGGTTGCTGGAAATACAAATTTTATATATATTTATATCTCCTCCTGAACTGAATTGATGGTGGGACTGCAGCACTCTGCTTCCTTGGGCTCCACATCATTCCTTCTCTCATCTGATTCTATCCAAAGGTTGGACATGGTATCTTTGAAAGCTTTATTATTGGGTTTTCTTTTTTCCCTCCACAAATATTGGTTCCTGATGAAGCCAGGAACCTCCTTGTCCCTTGACCCGGGGCTGTGTAAGGCTGGGGCATGGGGAGAGGTGGTGAGTGCAGCCCGTGTGGCTCCGTCCCACCGTTTCGAACCATCCTCCAAGTTAACAGTGGCTTAAAAGCAATTCCTTCCTCTCCTTCCGCTGGGGTTTGGAGGAAAGGGAGAGAGGCCAGAGCAAGCTGGGGGGTTACATGTGTGATGTGCAGTATGTGGTCTGAGTGTGGTTAAACCCAGGTCGTGTTTGCTGCCCAGGAAGGCAAACCTGTGCCTGGTTTGCACAGAAATGGTAAAAACTGAGAAATAGGGAGGGTTGGGGTTTAAAGTAGTGTTTTCAATAATGGCTTTGCAAAAAAAAAAAAAAAAAAATAGTGTGAAGCATCTCTTTTGAAGTGGAGGGCAGTGTTCTTGAGTGTGTGTGTGTGTGTGGGGAATCCTTGGTAAATGTATTTTCCCCGAGCCGTGTAGCCACAGCACCGCGCCGGAGGCTTCCCGGCGGCTGGAAGGACGGGATTCCTGCAGTCCTGCACTGCTTAGTCAGGAGAGGGGATGTGCAAACACAGCCGGGTTGCTGGGAGAGGAACCTGCCTCATGCTCCCGACCTGCCCTGACACCACGGGATGGCTGTTTTCCCATGGGAGGAGGATCCCTCTCCGCAGGGGAAGCTCCTGCGGGTTCTTGGGCACGTGGTTTATGGGTTCTCCCGGCTGTGAGAGCTCCGGACAGACCTGAGGAGATGGGTACTGCTGGAAATCACCCAGCCCCTGTGTGGGTTTGCCAAGCCCTGGAGTATTTGTGCAGTCAGGGTTGTGTCAGCTACAGCCTGGCAGCGAAGCCAGCAGCGCTGCCGGCTCCTGGGTCACCCTGTCCCACGCGTGCGGCTAAAGCAAATAATCTGGTGGCTTTGTGGCCCTTGGTAGTAGCCCCTCTGACCTTGGGGGAGCATCGCAGGAGCTGTTGTCCGGCCCTGGCAGTGCAACTTTCCCGTGTGTTTTATACCCTGGTGATGTGGGTTTGCATGGGCTTCCCTCTGCGACTCGCTCTCTGAAGCAGGAGAAACAGGATCTTAATAATTCCCCTGCAAATAGCTGTTAGAGAAAAAGCCATAGTTTGTCTTACAGGGGGATGCTGCTCCCATGGTGTGTGTGGTTGTTTGGGTTTTTTTTGGGTTTTTTTTTTTTGTGTGTGTTTTTTTTTTGTTTTCCTTCCAGAGCATCCCTAGGGGGTCCCTCTGCACCTTGGCTGTCGGCAAACCCCTTTGTACTGGTCCCACTTCATGATGATCCTCTCGGGAGGTCTCCTGATGGAAGTGGCTGATACTGCCTCTGTGCGAGTGCCTTCTCTCTGCCTCTGGGATTAAAATAAAATAAAATACCCCTGTTTGGTCTGTTCAGACTTCATCCTGCCTCTGGCTTTCGCTGTTATTTGGGTAACCAGTCCAAAGCTGCTGCAGGAGTCAACTGGAGCTGGGTACTGCCTGGTACTGATGCTCCTCCGCCCCCCCACCCTGGGACAGACCTGGGGGTCTGAGCTGCCAGGACCACAGCGATGCAAGTCCCTGGGCCAGCCTTGCTGTTCTCGTGCTTAAATAAATGCCAAAACCCAATGGTTTTACCATGGTGAGGGGCACTTTGGCAGGAAGAGTCCCCGGTCCATGTCCGCAGCTGTCCTGGTGTGTGAGATCCCGTGTCTGTCCTGCTCAAAGCCACTTGTCCCTCTGCCTGCCCACCCCCTTGCCAAGTTCCCAGCTAGGCTGTCAGCTTTCGGGGGGGGGGGTTCTGCTTTCCTAAGAAACCCACCTTTCCATGGTGGAGAACCTCTGGGTGTGAGATCGGGAGAATCATGATTAACAGCAGTCCTTGGGCATTCTTTGCTCAGGGCTGTGATTCCCCCTGGGACCCCGGGTTATCAGCACACACACACACACCCCCCCCAGCTTTGCGATGGCATGTGAGGATGCAAACCCCATTTGGGCGATCCTGACTCACGCAAACCAGTGCTCCTGACTCTGATGGGAAAAGCGTTGCTCACGTGAGCCTGTTTGCAGGAGCCGGGCTCTAATTACGGGGTTTGCCCATCTCGGAGCGTGGGAACCGGAGCCATTAGCCCCTAAACCTCCAGATCATTCCCAATACATTAATGTTTCTAATTAGTTAAGCCTGATGCCTTTTTCTCTCCATAATGACACTTACTCGTGCTCGCTCTGCGTGCTGGTGCTTCATTATGTAAGGATACAGTATGTGTTGTAATAACTATTCCCAACTGACAGTGGGGTTTTTTTTTTTTTTGCATATGCCTCATCCAGCTCCGATTAGGCAATGGAGAAGACAGACCAGTGCAAACAAATGTTTGGGTCGCATCCTTTCTAATTAGCTGGGAAGTCATCAGTGCAGGCTGGGGATTAGAGCCAGGTGAGGACCTGGAGTTGGTGGGTCAGCTGAAGAAGGTTGTGGTGGGATGAAAACCTGTTGCCTGGTTTTTATGCCCCTCCATGGGACGAGATGCCCCTTCCCTGGGCTGTGATTTCATTCCCGGTCCCTTCTTCCCTTCCTTCCAAGGAAACCATCTCCACGGCAACCTCAAACCTCCAGGCTCTGCCTCGGAGCTGCTCACCCATCCCCGGGACCTGGTGGGTAAGTGCCTTGGCAGGGCCAGCCGTGGTGGCCCTGGCCACCGGGTCCCTCTGGCTACTGCAGGCACCTCGGTGTAGCCCGGGGAGGTGAGGGCTGGCGTTGGGCTCGGCTGGCGTGGGGGTATATAAACCTCGTACCCCGGCTCCCCTCATCCTCAGGGCTTGGCGTGGGTTTTTTTTTAGATTAAAAATGGGTGGCCACGGCTGTCCTCGTGTGGGAAAAGCTCTGGAGGGGGGTGACTGGGTTGGAGGTGAACCCTTGTGCTGTTCCCCCGGGGAGGATCTGCCTGGGGTCAGGGATGTGTTGGTCAATGGTGCTGCTGGTGGTGCATCCATTGGTAATGGCCTTGGTTAGACCACGGCCAAGCCTGATACCAATTTTTTCCATCTTTTCCATCATATCAGAATCCTAGGGAGAGCAGCGGGGCTGGCACCTGGTGACAGGGACTCTGTCCCCTCTTGGTGCTGCCTGGGCTTGGGACGTGGTGTCAGGGTGATCACTGGTGATCATCGCTGGGATGCCCAGCTTGTGAGGTGTGTGCACATCCTTGGTAGCGTTGCCCCCTCTTTGTAGGTGGGCAGAAACGGGTCCTCTGAGATGTGGGGTCTTGCCGGGGGGCTCGGAGTTTCCCGGCATGGGGCAGCAGCAGGAAACAGTTCATTTCTGGTATAAATGGGATTAATGATGTGGAACTGGTGGAAACGGGGGGGTGGGGGGGAAATTACGTGTAAGGACGGGTGTGCTTTTCCTGGAGCTGGTTTTGGGGGGAGCATGGTGGTGGGGATGCTGTGGCTGCTAGCAGATGCTGGAGGGACAATGCTGGGTGACAATTTTCCCTTGGGACTGACCCCCTCTGTCCCTTGGTCCCCGCAGGGCAGGATGAAGCTGCTGGGTGCTGTGCTGCTGGCTACTGGCCTGCTGGGTACTGCTGCCCAGGGGGAGCATCTCCTCTGGCCAGACGAGCCATCACGGACCTGCTTCTTCCAGATGCTGGACGGCATGGACAAGGACTTCTGCAGGTGAGCGACTCCCTGTCGACTCCTTTCCAGTCGACTCGACTCCAGTCACGCGCTGCCCTTGCCTGTCACCTCCCGAGACACTTAATTCCAGTATCCCCTTTGCCAGGGCTATAAATATTGGTTGCTTTCTTCCTTTTGCCAGGAATCTGGGCCAGAGCGAAGCGGAGCGGCGCCTGCCGCGCTCTGCAGCTCTTGTTTTATTCAAGCTGAGCCCTCAGCCCTCGCCGGTCACCTCCAGTCGTTCCTTGGTCCCTTTTGGGGAAGCGACTTGATGGCATCAGGGGCGACAAATGCTCTCTGCGGGAAGTTTTTGGGGGAAGGAAGGTGCTAGAAGAGTTCATCCCACAGAGCTCAGGGCCCCCGCTGCAGAGATGCGGCGTGGGGATGGGAAGAGGAGGATGAGGGAGGGGGGCTTCTCCTGGAGCTGCAAACAGGCAGTTTGCTGCTGGACACCCCCCCACTCACATCCCCCCCCCCCGCCAAGCTGAACAGACACCAAATGCACCCCTTTATCAAATGTTTTGATGCTGAAGGTCCTCGGCTTAAACTCCTGTTGCCTCCCATCTCCAGCAAACCCACGGGCAAGGCTGGGTGAGCAGCAGCACACGTGCCCCCCCTCCTTGCCTTTGGGGGGGTTCTTAACACCCCACATTACTGGGAGCTTCTGCGTCAAAAGCATCCTTTCTGCTGTTCAATTAACCAAAATGCTCTCTAAACATGAGCAATATAAGCTTCTAGATGAAGGCAAGTGGAGAATGTCGCTTGGCCCCAGCTTCCTCCTACAAACCATGAGTAAAAACTCCTCGCTTTGAAATCTCAGCCCCTCGGGCTGCAGGATTTAAGGGTCCCTCCTGTGAGGGTCATGTTGGCGGCAGGTAATTTTCAGGGGGGGGGGCTTGAGACATGTGGTGACCTGACATCTCGCTCTGGTGGCCCCTTTCTCTCTTGGATAATGCAGAAGGGGAAAGGACTTTGTGCAGAAGTCAGGGCTGGAGGTATCTGACCTGTTAGGGCACTGTCAGTGCCCAAAATACAGAATAATATCACTATAAATATTTAATATAAACATATTTATCAAAATATACATATTTTTAACAAAAACCTTCCCATCCCCTGCATGGTGTGGTCTCACCCGATGTGCTTTTTTTCTTCCCCCCTCTCTCCCCAGAGGGGATTTGGAAGTTATCTACCCCGAGGTGGGTGACGTGAGCTGCATGTACGTCCCCAAGTGCCACCAGTACCGGCGGCGGATCAGCAGGGAGTGGGGCAGCCCCCGCGTTCGCTACCCCCAGGCTGAGAAGGTGAGTCCCGGATCGCGTCGTCGCTGGCGGGCGGCTGCCCTCGCTCCGCGCTTTTCCACGTTAATTAAAGGTGTTGCTGGATTCTGGGGGGAGGAATTGGCTGGGAATGGATTGCTGACAGACCCGTGTGCTTGAACTTTGAGCTGCGACACCCCGGCTGGGAGCGGGGCCAGGGCAGGGACACCCAACGCCTGCGCTTCGGGTGCTTGGGGGACGGTCTGGGACCTGTTTGCCCTGTGCCATGCACACCTTGGCCCCGCTGACCCGCTGCCAAAGCGTTATCAGCTACTTGGGTTGTGCTGGTTAAACTTCTGCCTGAAATTGGGGTGACTTTCTAAGCTTTTTTTTTTTTTTATCCTTGTGCTTCCCTGTCGTTTCAGGGTTTGAGGCTGAGCTGTGGGTAAACTGAAACTCCATTTCTTAGAGTGGTTTGGGTTGGAAGGGACCTTAAAGCCCACCTCGTTCCAAACCCTTTCCATGGGCAGGGACACCTCCCACCAGACCACGTTGCTCCAAGCCCCCTCCAACCTGGCCTTGAACTCCTCCAGGGATGGGGCAGCCACAGCTTCCCTGGGCAACCTGGGCCAGGCTCTCACCACCCTCACAGCAAAGAACTTCTTCCCCACATCTCAGCTCCATCTCCCCTCTTTCACTGTCAAACCCTTCCCCCTCCTCCTAGGGCTCCCCTCCCTCATCCAGAGTCCCTCCCCAGCTTTCCTGGAGCCCCTTGAGGGACTGGAAGGGGCTCCGAGGTCTCCCCGGAGCCTTCTCTTCTCCAGGCAGAGCCCCCCCAGCTCTCTCAGCCTGTCCTCCCAGCAGAGGGGCTCCAGCCCTCCCAGCATCTTTGTACAGAGGAGCAAAAACCGCACGCATTGATTTCTTTATATATATATATATATATATTTTTTTTTTTTTTTGGCAACTGCCTGTAAAGTTTTCAAAGCCACCATAGGCTTTGGCTTGGGTCTTCACACCCCTCGCTGGTGCCTGCCCGGAGAAACCGCGTTAATTAATCTGATGAGCCCCCCCGGGCCGCAGGATTTATAATGCGGAGTTGGTGCGTGGTGGTAATTAAGGGGGGAGCCCTGCGCCTGCCCGGACCCCCCCCCCCGGGATGGTGCCGGGGTTGCTGTACCCGCCTGCCGCCGCCAGGTGGCAGCCTTGAACTTCACTGGGAGTACTGGGCGCAGTGGGAGCCGCTGCGCCCCCGCCTGGGAACCGCACCCAGGGCAGGGGAGGAGAAGCGGGGTGTCCTGCGGGTCTTCGCTGGGTGTTGGGGTGACATCCTGCACCCCCGGTGTTACACTGTGACCTGCCGGGCTTGGGGACCAAAGGCGGTCGGAGGGAGCGCTGGCATGAGCTTGCGGAGGAGACCTTGTCCCCAAATCCCCAGGGCCACCCTTGCCAGCACCCCAATATCTGCCGTGTGCTGTTTGCCCGTCATTAGCTCCATCCCCGGCGGCTGCAGATGCTCAGCCGTGGCTAATAAGGCAGAAATTCGGCTCTTGTGCATCTTGGCTTTACCTTGAAGTGTTAAAAATCAGTTTTTCTGGCTGCTTCGTCGCCGTCTGGAGAGTCTCTTCCCCCCGTTGATCACATGGCTCGAAGTATAACTTTCCCTTAAAGATGTCTGATTCTTCCCCCCAAAAAATAATCCTCCCTGGCAGCGGGTGCTGCCTGTAAAACCATCCATCGCTTGGGCATCGCTTTCCAGTAGTTTGAAGTTTCCCAGGGATGTAGGCAGTTGCTTTTCTTTTTTTTTTTTTATTTTTTTTTATTTATTATTTTTTGTCCTGGAAAGCAAACTACGTGGAGGGAGAAGGGAAGGGCCTTGGCTGTGGGGATGCGGGTGGATGATGCTGTGTCCAGAAAATGATGCTGCGGGAAAGATTTGGGGGATAAGCAAAGCCGGACCCTTCCTGGCTGTGCCGGGGGGGGGCGGGGGGGGGATGCAGGTTTTGCATTTTTGAGCCTGAAAACAAGAGCGAATGAGTGAAAACACCCAGGCTGGGCTTGGGAGCTGCCTGCGTGTCAGCGGCGGGTGTTTATTTTTGGGGTGGGATGGCAGCTGTGGCACTGGGTGGTGGGCAGGTCCCCGGGGAGCCCGGTGCAGGGGGCCGGCGGCTCCCGCTGGCATCGGGGCTGGCTGGTGGCTCGTCTCCGCTGGCGCCTTTGGCACCGTTTCCTTCCGAGACAACTCGGCACATCTTGCGCTGAGGCGGCATCTGAGGACACGGGCCCTGCTGCTTCTCTTGGTTTTGCGTTTCTTCTCTCCCCCGGCCCTCGCCAGAAACGCGTCCCCAGCTCCGCACAGCCCGGAGCCTTCTAGATTTTGGAGGGTGCGACCCGGGGTTTTAATTTTGGGCAAGGGGCTGGACAGCCTTAAATTGCTTGTAGAGAACTGACTGAATTGCTTCAGGCTTTCTCTATAGGAATATATATATATTTTTTTTTTCTTACTCCTCAACCTGTAAGGATGCTTTGGGATAACATTTTTCCCCCCCAAAAAAATCACCCTGGAGTGAGTGGGAACAAGAGCTGCCTCATCCTGTGCCGGGGCCGAGGTGTGCGCAGGCAACGGGGTTGCTTTTTATTTATGGTTTACGATGGGATTTCTAAGGTCAGGAAAGTTGATTTGATACTTTATTTTTTCTTTTTTTCTTTTTCTTATTCCCAAGTGAGAATGGGAAACCTCACTTAAGTTCTCTCCATCTATGTGCGATGCTTCCCGGCGGGGCGGGGTGCTACGGCCCTGCCGATGCCGGGTGATCTCCGGGATGGAGTGGTGAGAGATGGGCTGGGTGAAGGTCTGGCTACGTGTTTCCCATCAAAATCAGTGGCAAACACACACACCCCACACACCCCCCCCCAAAAAAAAAAAAAACCAAACCAAAAAAACCAAACCCTCGAGGTTTGAGTATGAAAACTTGTGTAGGAAGTGTCTGCTTTCTGTGGAACACTTTGTCTCTTCAAGAAAAACAACCACCAAAAAAGCCAAATGCGGAGTGTTTGTTTTTATCTCCGGAAATATTTATCAATTTTATGATGGGGAGGGGATGGGACATTTCCCATCCTCGTTCCAGATACTGGTAATGAGTCTGGTGGGGGCCACGTTTCCCCCTGCTTGTCCCCAAGGTCTCTGATGCTTCTGGATGCTCAATGTCGATGTGTTTGTGGGTGAAGGACCTGAAAATGGGGTGGCATCTTGCAAAGCTTGGCTTTGATGGGCATCTCCCACTGCTCGGCCTGGGGGACTTTAACCTTAGGTGTCTTTATAGGGGTTTCTAATATCCATTGGTGCTTATCCACTTTAGGCACTGGGCCGTCGCAGCCAGCTTTATCAAACATGGCTTTTACATCCCAAAAGACCCATCTTTGGTGCGACAAAGGCAGCCCTTAGGTCTGGCTCGGGGCTGTGCAGAGGAATAAGATGCATTTCCAGGCACGGGGAGGCCGGTGGCTGATGGTTTGGATACCCTGGAAGTCCTTTAACTGGGGGCACAGATGGACAAACCTGCCCTGAGCACGTGGGAAGTGTTTGTCCCCCGGCCCTGTGCTGGAGCGGAGCAGCCAGCTGGTCCCTCCTGGCGTTGCAGAGGTCTGGGATGCAGCCCTGAGATGCTGAGGATGCTCGGTCCTTGCTAGGAGACCCCTCTGAGCATCGGATAACTTGCTCTGTGGGCATCCCGTGCAGCCTTTGGGATGTGCCGTGAAGATGTGACATGGAGCAAACGCTAAACGTGGCCATTCGAGTATCCGTGGGCATCTCTTCCCGGCAAAGGAGCTCCCGCCAGGCCCTTTCCCAGGCCGAGGAGGAAGCGGGAGCGGAGAACATCTGGATAAGAGGGGAAATGCGCCCTCCTTGTCCTGCCTCGATATTGCTTCGCTCAACCAAAAATAAATTGGAAAAGAAAATTGGACATTGCATCAATTTGGGGCAAGTTTATAAATTCTGCAGCTAAGCAATCCCACTAGGAGATGATAGATGGCCGGCGAGCCAGCAGCCCCTGCCGTGATGTATAGTCGCATTAGCCCCGACGCCGCGTTACATGATTCTGTTTTATTACCACTGTTGGTGGCAGACAGAAAAACAGATTACGCTTGAGATCAAATCGATAGGAACTTTATTTACTGGCCTTTTAAAAACATATTTCTGCACTTTATAAAAACATACGGTAGATGCTATTGATAGAAGTTGTCTGCTTGTTAAAAAGCAATTTACCCGCCGCGATGCTCTCGAGCTGCGGTTCACGGCACTACCTTTTACCTGCTCTCCCCGATTTGTTTTCATCGAGGGGCTTGACAACTTCCTTAGAGGTTTCTTTGGGCTGTGGCGTGGCTGGTTTAGGGTGTGGGGAAAGGGGTAGGACTCGCTCTCTTAATGGTGAGGGACCAGATGTCTCGGAAATGTGTCCAGTTCTGGGCTCCCCGGTTCCAGAAGGACAGGGAACTGCTGGAGAGGGTACAGCAGAGGGCTACAAAGATGCTGAGGGGCCTGGAGCATCTCTCTTAGGAGGAAAGGCTGAGGGACTTGGGGCTTTTTAGTCTGGAGAAGATCAGATCCCCCCTCAGCCTTCTCAACACCTATAAATACTGAAAGGGTGGGTGTCAGGAGGATGGGGCCAGTCTTTTTTCAGTGGTGCCCAGTGACAGGACAAGAGGGAACAGGCACAAACTTGAACATAAGTTCCATCTAAACACGAGGAGGAACTTCTTTCCTGTGAGGGTGGCAGAGCCCTGCAAGAGGCTGCCCAGAGAGGTGGTGGGGTCTCCTTCTCTGGAGACATTCAAAACCCACCTGGACACGTTCCTGTGGGACCTGCTCTGGCAGGGGGTTGGACTAAATGATCTCCAGAGGTCCCTTCCAACCCCATAGGATTCTGTGACTCTGTGAAATAAAGTGCTTCTCTCAGGGTTCCTACCCCAAAGGGAACTTTTTAGAACTTTAATTGTTCTTGGAAGAACCTTCGCTTGCACCAACCAGTCTGAGAGGACAACTTGCACATCCATGAGCTAGAACTTCTTTCTGCAGCTGCATAGATCACCCCCTCTTCTCTGCTCTTCCAAGAATTGTATGGTTTTTGTGGCACCTTATTTGAAGTCATTTCCATGGCAGAATGAGCTGAGAAGGCGATTGGAAAAGCCCACCAGCCGTGGAAACTGTGGGGTGATGCCCTCATGGGTTGTGTTGGGCTTCATGTGGCAGTGGCTCCATGTGTTTTGGGTGCCTGAACCTGTAACCAGCACCCTGGGGTGCTGCCGTGGGGCTGAAGAGCCCCGGTGATGCCCTGCCATGGCACTGGGGGGGCTCACAGCCGTGCCCAGGGTGAAGGACAGGAGAAAGAACCTCTCCCAGCACCTTGGGTCCCGCCTGCACTCCATGGCCGAGTCCACTTTCTGGTTCTATCCCACCCTTGGCCCCCACTATCATGCTTTTGTGAATGCTTGGTGGCAGAGTTGGGGACAGTCCTGATTTATAAAGGTTTCTGTGCTCTAGGGTCTGGGGCCCATTATTTAGAAAATTACTTGTATGAGGAAATTCATTAGCTCTTAACAAAAGGAGGAGAAGGTCTGCTTAATCTCCTAATTGGGATGTGCTCTAGTTGTGTCAGGCAGTGATTTGCAGCTGGCTGGAAGAGGGGGCTTTTGAGTGGCACTCAGGTTAAATTCAAGTCTCATTAAAGAAGATGGTTTGAAGCAGAAGATTCCTGACAGTTTGTGTATCCTCCTTGGCTCGTGGAACCGTCTGGGGTTAAGGAGCCACCAGCCTGTTTTTTCCCTCTCCGTTCCTGTCTGGGCTACTTAAAAAACAATAGCCCAACATTCCTTCCCCATGCTGTCAGCCAGATATTATGGGGATTAGCCCAAGCCCCTGGTGACGAACCCCTCCCTTTTGCCCTGCTGGAGCTGGTGCTGGTTTGGGTTCCCATGCCCTGGGACCGCGCTGTGGCATTCCCAATGTCCCCAACTTCAGAGGGCTGCCAGCCCAGCGCCTCCCCGGCGCCTGGGACCCTCCCGGCTTTTGCAGAGGGGTTGGTGCGAAGCCTGCGAGCTACCCAAGTGCCTCTTTGAGGGCTTAAATGTGGGGTATTAAAGCAAAAAAAAAAAATAAAATAAATATATAAATGTGTGCGCGCGCCCCAGGCTCTTCTGCTCTGCATCAGCCCTGTCCTCTGCTGACCTGCCACCAGGCAGGACCACGGTGGAGGTTCGCGTGGCAGAGCTGGTTTGGGATGCCATCGAGCGCTCCTTTAATTTCCCCGCCTCTTGGGGAGCAGGGGCGCTTCCCAGGAGAGCATCCTTGATGGAAAGCACTGGGGGAAGCACGGGGTGTTATCCCAGGATGGGACCTTGCCCCAGCGGAGGGGAAGGTGGGACCAGCTGGTGCCACATGCCACGAGAACCTCTTTCCATGAGCAATCTTGGCAGGAATGTCACTTCACATCCCTTTCATTACCTACACGTTTGCTGGACGTTTAACCATCCCGGACAAATAAATTTCTCCCCTTGGGGCGGGAGGACGGGCTCGGGAGATGGAGAGAACCTCCAGGTCGTCAAGTCCCCTCTCCTCATGGCTTCCGTGTCGGTGTCCCCCCCGTGTGCGGGACGGTCGCTTGTGCTTGTTTCTAGGGCAAAACATTTGAAGCCGCCGCCGATTATTTTTTTCTTTTTTTTTTTTCACTTTGATCCCTGTAAACACTATACAGTAATCAAAGTTTAAGCTGCTTTGGATGAAATAATTGCTTAACAATCATATAAGACAAAGTGATTCAACAAATGACAATTAGGACTTGTGATATAGGGAACAGATGCATTCAGTGTACCATATTATAATGTGCTAATACGAGATTGACAGCACAATAATAGGAGAGAACAGCCACTCAGCCTATAATTCCAAACCAAATGTGAGGCTGTCCACAGAGCTCAAATCCTAACAGGCTGTAAAATTAGAGGTAGGAAGGCACAAGGTTCACAAAGACTCATTAGCAGGTTGGCTGTGAATTTCCAAGGAGGGAGGGGGGTGGGGGGGGGGCTGGAAAAAAAAAAAAAACACAAAAACCCCACCATAATTCCTGCTGGAGAATTACTTATAGGCTGCGATACGAAGAGGAGGTGTTGGGGGGGGGGGGGGGAAACCTCAACCTCCGCCTGCGTGTGTATGTTGGGAAGCGAGGAACTTATATCTCCACGCTCTGGAGGTGCTGGTGGTCCCAGTAACGGCCGGGTTTTGGGTCACCTCCTGGTGCCGGGGTCGGGGGGGAGGCGGGGGGGCAAGGCATCAGCAAACATTACTGTTCCGTGCGGATACGTGAACCAGACAACGGTGTTAAGGACCAAATGAAATTAAGACTGATATGAGCACGGAGGTCTAAGGGGGCCTTCCCCGTGGGAGTTGGGCACTTCCCAAGCCCTAAATGATACTGATGGGTGACAGGGCCACCCTTTAGCCCTGTCCGTGGCGATTAAGGCAGCCGCCTTGTGCTTGCTCTTCTCCTTGGGGTACATCAAGAGACGGGGGCGTGTGCGGGAGGGGAGGCTGTCAATCTGCCGTGCCCTGCGTGAGCGGGGGGGGGGGGACACACCGGCACATGCGGAGGCAGGAGCTGGGGGGTCCACCCTCCCCCCCGCCCCCCCTCTTTGGGCTGGATGCACCCTGCGATGTGCCGTTCTCCCCTCCTGGAGCTGCTTCGGAGCCAAAGAGATCAAAGGAGCTCGTATTTTTCAGCTCCGGTGACAAAACAGACTTCAGCTCGTCTTGTACTTTACACACACCGTGCACTTATTCCACTAACATATAATTTTATCATATTTTATTATTAAATAAACATGCCAGAAAATATACTTTTTGCGTGTGGGGGAGGATGAGAAGGTTTGGTAATTAAAACTTCTATCCATCAACGCTTAACTCCCGGAGATAATTGTGTTGCTTCTGCAGATGTATACTTTGTGGTTGAATCATTGGGTTTTGTGTTAAAATCGGGGCCGGGGCTGGTGCGTGTGCGGAGCCGGGACGTGCCACGGGCCGTACGGCACCCCAGCGGGCATGTCCCAGGGATCGTGTGATGGCCACTGAGTCAGGAATTCGGCTTTTTTGTCCGGGTGATGCTGGTTTATTGCCTGGGCAAGTCCCTGCCGTCACCGGGCACCTTTGCAACCGTTTTGTTTTTAACCTGTTAATCCGAAAGCTGCGGTGATGCACCCGTCTGTCATAAAGAAAAAGAGATTTTTTTAAATTATTATTTTTTTTTTAATTACAAAGCCAAACTGCCTGGTAGAAGCAGATGAATCTATTGAAAATAACCTGATTTTTTTTTTTTTTTTTTTTTTATCCCCACCCTGTTCTTGGGATTTTTCTGGGATGCTCTGGGCGCCGGCCACAGCCTGCGCCGTCCTGTGATGTGCGATGTCGTGGGTGTCGGGGTTTAAAAGCCTTCGCCGGGGTGACACTAGAGAAAAAGCCGCAAAGCTCGGCCCTCCCCTCATTTAAACCCCCCGACCCCTTTCATTTTCGAGGAGAACCCTTAGGAATCGCTGCCCCCACAAAATACGGAGCCGGGTGCCAAAGCCCCTCCGGGGTTTCAGAGTCAGATTCGAGACGGCGGTCGATGGCAGATCGATGAGCCCCGTGGCGAAGTGTCACACTTATTGTGTCTTCCCCCCCCCCAGCCCCGTCCCTGGGACCTGTCCTGCCTTTTTCAAAAGAAATTAGCGGTGTTTTGGGTGGGCGGGAGGTTTTATAGCAGGAGGCAGGCTCCTCTGGCACTCACGCCTTGAAAATGGAATTTGTGGGGTCTGAAAATGTGTTTCATCAAGGGGGGGGGGGGGGTGTGAGCTGGGCACGGCTCCCCCGCAGCCTCCTCATCCTCATCTCCCCAGCTCCGTGGTGGGGTTGGTACCCAGGGGGGAAAGCATCCCATCCCTCCTGCCTCCCTGCTGCACCTCGTTAGTGTTAACGAGGAGGGAATCCGGCTGTACAGGGACACTGGGTAAAGCCAGGGATGCTCCTGCCTGTGTCCGCAGCTCTGGTTTGGGACCTTGGGACTGGGAAAAGGTCCGGGACCAGAGCTGGGTGTACTGGGGGGGTGTGTGGGTGTCTGTGATCCATCACTCTCCCTGCTGCAGGCAGGTATCAGCCTCCCTGCTCTTTGCAGAGGGGCCTGGGCGCAGTGGGGCTCTTGTGGGTCTGACTGGTGAGTTGCTGAGCCGTGAAGTGCTGGGGTGCTGGTGGGTTTGATCCAGGAGGAGAGGGAGAGCCGGGTGGGAAGCGCTGTACGGCAGAGGTTTTATGCATAAAACACACCCTGACCCTGCTGTGCTGCTGGATCCATCCCATGGGACAATCCGAGCATCTCCCATCCCCTCTCCAGCATCTGGGATGGTTCAAACCTGCTCTGGGTCTGGTTTTGGCCCCGGAGGGTATCGATGCCCTTCAGCAGATCGAGGAGCAGGTCCCTTTTCCGCAGGGAAACCCGCTCTGTCCCGCTTTCCCCCTCCGCCTGCCTTTCCCGAGCATCACCTCCCGCTCGGGGCAGCATCCCGAGGAGCTCAGCCTCGCCGCCGGGCTCCAAAACCATCCCCGGGAGCCTTCCTCCCCTGCAGCATCTTCCCCGGTGCCTCCCCGCCAGCCTTTTCCAGGGATGAGTAATTCTTCCCAATTTGGGGGCTCCTTCCTGCGCTGTACCGGCCTCGAGCTCGCCTGCTTCATTCCAGCTGCCAATCTATGGCAGAAATTTCCCCCCCACACACCCCCCCTTTTTATTTTTTTTCGGAGGGGAGGGGATGGGGGACGGTGGTGGTGGTGGGGGGGGATCTCGGTTATACAAGCTGGGGTTGGGGCGACTATTTTGGATCCCTCCTTCCTGCCTGCAAATTGCAGCTTTCGAATGTGACAAGTTACAAAACACTTGAGTCATTTCTCTCTCTCTCTTTCTCAATTTCTCTCCCGCGCGCGGCTTCCCCACCCCCCCACCCCCCCACCCCCCCCCTCCGACTTCAACGAGGAGAAGCGTGGGGGGGGGGTTGGGTTGGTTTATAAGGGGGGGAAAAAAAAAAATAAAAATATAAATGGGATGGGATGGGATGGGGGGGGAGAAGGTGGCTCCCTGCTTTTTCAACCCCCCCTTTTTTCCCCCGGCAGCTTCCCCCCCCCCCCCCCCCCTCGGCAGGGTAACTCGGAGTGCTGTTTATGTAAGCTGCTCATGTTCTGCTGAGCTGCAGCGAGAGCTGCTGTCGATTCAGAGGAAAACCCACGTCTGCCCACGTAGGATCTCCCGAGCCGGGTTGTGTAACGGGGAAACAGGCAGCCGAGCTGTGCCCGCGGCGGGGGGGGGCTGCCATGCCGAGGGTGGGGGGCTCGGGAGATCCTGCCTTGGGAGGGCAACTTGGATATCCGGGGGGCGAAGGAGCAGGGAAAGTCGGTGGCGTTGGGGAAAAAAAAGTCCCGTTGGGGAAAAAAGTCCCGTTGAGGACCTTTTTCTGAGGGGTGGGGAGAGGAGGAGGCTCGGTGCCCGCTGCAGCGTCTCCCGAGGGGCTTGAGGATGCTCGGGATGGGGGGGGGGGTGTGTGTGTGTGTCCTGCCCCACGTTGACCCCACGTGTCGGCACATCCGAGCGTGCACGGCACGTTTTCAACTCCTGGAGTCGTCGGGCAACATCCAGCATCTCATTTTTTGGGAGGGTCTCGGAAGCGAAAGGGGCTTTTTTTTTGTTGAGCAGATGGGATTTGGTGCCTGGACTCAAGGGGAATATTTGCCACGTCTCCAGAGCCCTTCGGCTGGAGCAAGTGGCCCCATGGATCCTGAGGCTTGTGGAACCGGCAAGTTGCCCTCTCCCGGGTGGCAACCAAAGCCGGCGTCACCGGTGGGTTTTGCATCCGTGGCTACAAAAAGCCTCCGCACCCCCCTCTACAGGGGAAGGGGCTGCGCATTATCATTTCAATGCTTCTTTCCATAAATCGACAGGCAGGATAAGAAAAGCCGGGGGCTCGCCTTGCTCCCAGCCTCCGAGAAAGCACTATCTCCGTTATGGGATTGGAGTTCTTCGCCACGTCGCCTTTTTTTATAGACATTTATTCATGCAGAGCGGAGGCGCCGAGCGAGTCGCCCCTGCCACGGGGCGCCTGGGTGCGCTGCTATACATAAGTAAAGCACCTTCATTTACATCCTCCCTCCTTCCCCACAATCGAACTACCTGGGTTATTTTTAATTCCTCGTGTGTATTTTATTCTATTTTTTTTTTTTTTTAATTTATTTTTTTTAAGGTGGGGGAAGGAGAGCAGGAAATAAAAAAAAAAAAAACCAAAACAAAACCACCACCCCCCTCTAAATTCACCTTTTTTAAACTTCTATTAAAATTTCCCCTCCTGGGTTTTTCTAAGCCCTGGAAACGAGGAGCTCCAGATGAGGCCTGGGGGTGGTGGTGGTGGGGGGGAAGGAAAGCGTTTTGGGGCAAAGAGTAAGTTTATAACTATTTTTCTCTTAACCGGAGCAGTTAGCTGCACGGCGAAGCCATTCATCTTCCGATTTAATAACTCATTCTCCCCGCGCGGAGATGGGGTATTATATTCCTGGATATTGCTTTTCTTGGTATCAAGTAGCACAGACGAATCCGCGTTTTCTAATAAAATACATTTCCATTGTAATTGAAATAATCATTTTCTGCTCCTTGCTTTCCCCCCCCGCCCCCCCCTTTATTTGGGTACTGGAGCTCTCCTTCCCCCCAAACCCCGCTTTCTGGCCTGACATTTATTTATTTCCCTTCCCCAGTGATGGTTTCGGCGCTGGCAATGCAAACTCCCTCCTTTTCCCCCGTCCTGGGGGTGTGTGGGGGGGCTCGCGGTATGGGAGAAGTGCCGCTATTTCCTTTGGCCTGCCTCTAATTGAATCATAAATCAGATATTATATTATATATAGTATATTTTGCACCCGGGGGGGGGGTGTCTCCCTATTGCTGGGGACGATGGAGAGTCGGGGTACACAAAAAACCACCAGCTCGGGGGCTTTTTGTGACCATTTTACCCTCGGTTGGCACTTTTATTAGCAGCAACTCGTGTCCCGGAGCGAGCGTTTCCCCTCGTGCCCGAGGTCCCTTCTCCCTTTCTGGGGTGTGATGAGTTTGCGGGACCTCAAGGAAAGGCCAGGGCGGGCAGATCCCGGTGCGATGGGTGCCTTTGTGGCCGCGGAGGGTTTTTCTGGGAGCAGAAGGAGCTGTCGGCTCGCGGCTCTGCCGCTTCCCGCGTCGCCTCGCCGGGGGTTAATATCCTTAAACAAAACTTCTCCCTTTCATCTTCTCCTCGCCCCGACTGTCTCTTAACTAATCATTTGATCTCAGCATCTCCGCCAAGAAGAAGAAGGTTCAGAGCCCGATCAGAAATTAATGGGAAGGAGGAATTAAGCAGCGGATCAAAGCGGCTGCGGTTCGGGGCTGAAAGCAAGGGTGGCCGGCGGGGCGACGCGTGTCCCGATGGCAGGGGGGACGAGATGGGGGACACTCGGGGACGGCAGCTCTTTGGTCTGGCACAGCCCAAAAGCAGCAGGCGCCCCCCGTGGAAAGGGTGTTTGCAGGGCTGCAAGCGGCCGTCACCCTGGCGTCAGGCCTGGTGTGGGTGCACCGAGGGGCTGGTTAGCCGTCTCCGGAGGTTTCCCCACGTTGGAGGATGCTGCAGGCAGCCGCGCTCCCCGCCGCGCCGGAGCCCACGTACGTGCGGCAGGAATTCCCTCATTAAACAAATATTTGGCGAGTGGGAGGAGGAGGGGAGGCGGCAGCGCTGCCGCCGAGCCCCCCCCCCGCGATGCCTCAGCCCCCCATGATCCTGCAGCCCCCTCGTGATGCTGTATCACCCCGTGATGCCGTACCCCCCTGGGATGCCACAGCTCCCCCGTGAGCCTGTACCCCCCCGTGATGCCACAACCCCCCATGATCCTGCAGCCCCCCATGATGCTACAGCCCCCCCATGATGCTGTACCTCCCTGTGATCCTGCAGCCCCCCATGATGCTGCAACACCCCATGATGCTGTACCCCCCTGTGATCCTGCAGCCCCCCCGTGATCCTGTACCCCCCATGATGCCACAACCCCCATGATCATGCAGCCCCCATGATGCTGCTGCAACCCCCCCATGATGCTGTACCCCCCTGTGAACCTGCAGCCCCCCGTGATGCTGTACCCCGCTGTGATGCCACAGCCCCCCATGATCCCGCAGCCCCCCATGACCCCGCCGCCCCCCGTGATGCTGCACCCCCCCATGATCCTACAGCCCCTTACGATGCTGTACCCCCCCACGATGCTGCAGCCCCCCATGAAGCTGCAGCCCCCCATAATGCTGTATCACCCCGTGATGCCGTAGTCCCCCCGTGATCCTGTACCCCCCCATGATGCCACAACCCCCCATGATCCTGCAGCCCCCCATGATGCTGTATCACCCTGTGATGCTGTACCCCCCTGTGATCCTGCAGCCCCCCACTATGCTGTACCCCCCTGTGATGCCACAGCCCCCCATGATCCCACAGCCCCCCATCACCCCACAGCCCCCCATGGTGCTGTACCCCCCATGTGATGCCACAGCCCCCTGTGATACTGCAGCCCCCCCATGATCCTGCAGCCCCCCATGACCCCGCAGCCCCCCATGGTGCTGTACCCCCCCCATGATCCTACAACCCCCCGTGATGCTGTATCCCCCCATGATGCTGCAGACCCCCAGGATGCTGGAGCCCCTGATGATGCCGCAGCCTCCCATGGTCCTGCAACCCTCCATGATCCTGCAGCTCCCCAAGATGCTGTACCCCCCCATAATGCTACAGCCCCCCATGATGCTGCCCAGCCCCTTCCCAGGCACCTGGCAGCTAGGAGGGAGGGTGATGCCAGGGCAAAATGAACCCGGGGGTGGGGGCACAGCATTGCACCCACCAGGTTTGCAAAAGCAGAGCTTTTCTCTACTAAAAATCCTGTAATTTTTACTACGCTGCATGGACCCGGCTGCTTTTTGGGGGGGCGATGAGGCAGGGTGGGAGCGGGGGGCACATGCCGGTCCCGTGGGTCGGGATTCAGTTGCTGCTCAGGGTTTTGCCCCTCGGCTTGTTCTGTAGTTGCTGGGATTCATCCCGTCCCTCCGGGAACCGCTGCTCCCAGGAGATCTCCCTCTTTGCCGGCGAAGGGGGGGGGGGGGGGGCAGGTCTCATGCAGTCGCTGGATTTGCCAGATTTCTTCCAGCTGGAGTGAAAAGCCTAGGAATTTGGGTGGAAATCTGGCTGGGAGGAAGAAGGAGGGCTCTTGGCATTTGGGGAGCAGATCAATTTGGCTGGCATCGCTGGCTGCTCCTGGCCACCTCTGGGCTTGCTGGGCTGATGCTCTGAGCTCAGCCTGGGCCATCTGTGAGATGAGCCAAACCGGGCTCAGCTGCCGGCAGACGGGGAGACCGGAGCTGACCTGAGCAGCTCTGCCAACCTGGCACCTTTCCCTACTGAAAAAGGGAAGGAAGGCTTGGAAAATAGCGCTTTTGCCACCTTTTGGTTGTCTTTTGCTGGAATGTGACTGCCAGGTGCCACTCGCTGCTGTTTGGTGGCAGGGACCTGCTGAGGCCAAAGGGGAGATGCTCCCCACGAGATGCTCCTGGAAGAGCATCACGTGCAAAACCCCTCTGGTCCCTGCAGTGACCGCAGCCTTTCCATTCTTGGTTTTCCCAGCAAAGATCTGGTTATCGGGAGAGGGATACCTGCAGGTGGAGGAGCAGGGGGGGGTTCCTGAGGGACCCCTGCCCAGGTGATGCGACTCATGTCCCCCCCGGGCAGCCAGCAGCGGCTGTGCTTGGGGTTTGAGCTCCGATGGACAGCATCTTTCCAGGAAAATGCTTTATCTAACCTCAACCTTGAGTTATTTAATTATCTGCACCCAGGGTATAAATTGCCCGAGCGCTTCAGGGCTGTTCTCAGTGAGGGCCCGAGGCCACGAGGCAGGGCTGCGGCCAAGGTGATGGGCAAAAGGCTCCTGCCCCCGCCGTGTCCCTCTCCTTTGCACACCCAGCTGCGTTTCACACACACACACACACACACACTGGGATGCAAAAAAAAAAGAAAAAGCCTCCTCCAGGAGGGAAATGTGCAATTAAAATACCACCACACACACACGCTAAAAAAAAAAAAAAACCCAACCCGTGGCAGTCTCCAAACAGTGAATTAAATGAGGATGAAAGGCAAATGCTAGCTCTGGCAAAACCCTAGGAAAGGAGCCATCAGCTATCCGCATCGTCCTGGGATTTCAAACCACGCCAATGAAATTTGGCCGCTTCATTTCATTCACTGTCAATCAGCGTCGCTGCTACTGATGCTTCCTCCTCTTTTTAGATCCCCCGTTTCTTTTGGCGATGCCCAGAGCTCAGTTGTATCCCAGCCAGGCAGCCCTCATCACCAAGCGATTAAATCATCCTAAAAAAAAAAAAAAAAAAAGGAGAGACATCGCTTCTCAGACATAATAGTAAAAAGGGGGTGGCGGGGACGGTGGGGGGGACGACGGCTCCGGGTCTATTTCTGCTCTGATATGTCCTGGCATCGACGGCGCGCGTTCCCCAGCCACTGTGCCACGCCGAGCTGTGCCACGCCAGCGGTTCACCTGCTGCAGATGGCAAAGGGTGATGTGCGGAACGGGCTTTCACACCACGATGGGTTTCCATGAGATCCCAAAGCCCCCAAACCCCGGGGAACCGGTCCCCCTGTGGTGCTGGACTTTGCCCTGCCGCAACCTCGCTGGGCTCTCACGAGCTTCCTCCCTTCTCAGAGCAATTGGGATGTTGGTGAATGTGGCCCATCGTACTCGGTCCCCAAGCAGCCCGGCCTTTGAGCATCCCTGCATCCGAGCATCCCGATCCCCTGAGCATCCTGATCCCTGAGCATCCTGACCCTCAAACATCCCTGCCCCTGAGCATCCCGATCCCCGAGCATCCCAGCTTCTGAGCATCCCTGCCTGTGAACATCCCGGCCTCTGAGCATCCTGATCCCCCGAGAATCCTGATCCCCAAGCATCCCTGCCTCTGAGCATCCCAATTCCTGAGCATCCCTGCCCCGAGCATCCTGACCCCTGAGCATTCTGACCCCCAAACATCCCTCCTCCTGAGCATCCCAGTCCCCAAGCATCCTGGCCTCTGAGCATCCCGATCCCTGAGCATCCCTGCCTCTGAATATCCTGATCCCTGAGCATCCCTGCGTCTGAGCATCCAAGCTTCTGAACATCCTGGCCTCTGAGCATCCTGACCCTGAGCATTCTGATCCCTGAGCATCCCTAATTTCGAGCATCCTGGACCCCTCAAGCATCCCAGCCTCTGAGCATCCCTGATCCCTGAGCATCCCTGCCCCTGAGCATCTCAAACCCCGTGAGCATCCCTGCCTCTGAGCATCCCATTCCCTGAGCATCTCTGCTCCTGAGCATCCCTGCCCCGTGCTTTTCATGAGGGCAGCTGCCTCCCAGCCTCTGAAATCTAGTGCTTTAATAAAGGAGCACTCGGGCTGTAAAGAGACCGTGGAGAGAGGGGGGAAATAATTGTGCGACGGGGGGTTGTCGGTTCGCGGAGTGTTTCCTGCCCTGGATTTGGCCGTTCCCAGGATAAAACCGAGCAATGAGGGCAGGGCTGCCTTAATGAAAATGTGCTGATGGCCTGTCCCTGGGGTCCACACACCGGTGGGCTGTGACTGTCCCAGCCCCGCTGTGGCCGAGGGTCCCTGAGCCCCCTTTTTCGTGCAGCAACAACGTGGCCTTGGTTTTTGCACGGAGCCTCGGTCCGTGCCCCGCTGCTGCCTGCACCGCGCTCTGGCAGAGTTTTCCTCCGAGTCCTGGGTTGTTGGGAACACCCAACAGGTTGCTTTGATTTATTTTAAGGGGTTTTCTGTTTGAACGTGGAGCTCTAGGAAATCCCACCCGGCTTGTGACATCCCTGGGGCTGCTCCTGCCCCCTCGGTGCGGGCGGACACGACACCCGCGACCAGCCCGGGTGGCAAAATCGGGCTGAGATCCCAGCTCTTTTCCCACAGGGGAAAAAAAAAATAAAAATACAACAAACCCAAACCTTAGACTGAGAATGTAAAACCTGCCGTCCCGGGGCACCATCCCCAGGGTGGGGGGACGATGAGGTCTTGGGGGGCGGGGGGGGAGGTGTTTGGCTGGGAAATAGCATTAAGAATAAGTTGTGAAGCTCTCGCCCGGCCGCCGAGCGGGGCAGCAAAGGGCCGGGCCAGCGCCTGCTTTTTAATTTCAGAAATGTCACTGAGTCACGAATGACTCATAATTATAATGGGAGACATTTCCAACCCCGGTGCATGACTCGGAGACGTCTTCCAGGGATATTAGAGCTGTTTGTAAAAGCCAGGCCTTGCCCCGGCGCTCTCCTCCGCTCCCCCGCCTGTTTTGTGTGTGTGTTTCCCCCCCCCCACCTCTACAACTTGCCAAGGTGACAGCCCGGCGTGCGGTGGTGGCAGGGATGCGGTCGCCCCCCCGGGATGAGGATGCTCGTGGGTGTCCGATGGGAGCAGGGGGACGCATTAACGCTCCCCATCAGGTGGCAGGTGTCTATTAAAGTGACTCCCATCACCGCTGCCTCTGGCCTGCCCTTGGCCGGGGGCTGCCCCGGCAGACAGCTCGGTGTCGGCAGTGTAACCTTAGCGCCGGGGGGGTCAGCAGGCAGAGGGACAGCCGTGTCCATCCCCACGCTGGGGCTGTGCTGGCTCCTGCCGCTCTCGGGGACAAGCGGTTCCTCCCCTTTCCCATCCTTTTGGGTGCAAAAGTGACGTTGGGGACGTTTTATCGCTGATGCCGAGCGGCAACACTGCCTGCGACGTGGGGTAGAGCGGGGGGGCGGTCTGTATCTGAGCATCCTCCGGGTTATCCCTCGCTCTGCCGCTGTTTCCTCCTCTTCCCAACCAGGGAAACCACCTTTCCCAGTCCTGGTGTGCTGGGAAAGGGGGTCGGTCTGTGCTCAAGTGCTGTGATGGGCACCTATGGGTGATGCTCCCCCCTCGGTGACACCTCGGCACCCAGCTCTTCCTACGGCTCACCTTAGCAGGCAGCCCAGCGCTGTGCCTCCAGACCCAATTAATTAAGCGGGATGGGTATGAACTAAATTAGGGAGGCTTTTGATCCAGTCGGACCAGTTCCGAGCTCCCGGGGTGACTGGTGTGGGTCCGTGCCAGCATCGTCCCCGGTGCGATGCCCGGGAGCCGTGCGGTTCCCTCCTTGCTGGAAATACTTTCTCACCAAATAGCATTAAATATTCCTGAGCTGTGAACGTCTTGGACTGATTTTATTTTCCATAAATAAACTTGTTGGGAGATATTTGGAGATGGGCCTAAGCTGCAGAGCTTGGACTGGGGCCCAAATCTCGCTGCTGTTTGGGCTCGAGGGGTTGGTTCAGGATTGTTTCGAGCCTTATTTCGGTTTTAAGGGTTGGAGATGAAAAAGCTGCCCTCAAAGGGGACTCTGGCAGTGCTTCCCCGAGCTCCCTGCTCCCCCCTCAAAGGGCTGCTGATGGGGGGAGAGGGGCTAACGGGCACCCCCTTGCCACTGGGCTATAGGGTTATATTTATATATATTTATATATATTTTTATATATATAATATATAAATATATATTTATATTTTAGATATGTTTATATATATATATTTTTATATATATTTATATTTATATTTATTTTTTTTATGGGTTTCTATAGGGTTTTAGGGGTGGCTGCTGCTGCTGGGTGTTTCCAGTGTGGCCAACTGGATGCCGTACGTGTCTTTGAGAAGTATCAAACCCCTTTTTCTTGGGCTGGGACCGCGGATGTTGGAGGTTTTAGGCAGCTTCCCCCACCAGCACCGTGTGGTTTTTGGGGGTGCAAACCCTTCCTCGTCCCACGTGCGAGGTCCCCAACCCGCTCCCAGCCGGCGACGTCCCCGCTCCGTTGCAGCTCCTCGCTGGAAGTGGGTTGTTTTCCAGATTGGGCAAAGGAAGGGAAAGGAGAAAAAAAAAAAAAAAAAAAAATCAATTCTGTTTATTTATTTTTAAATGGGGAAATTAAGTAGGAGAGCTGTAAGGATGTGTTTGCAAACCCGCTCCCCGCGCGGCGCATCCCAGGGAAGCCGGATCCGTGGGGTGAGGAGGTGCGGGTTGAATTCCCTTCCCTTACCGGAGGGGCCGAGCGCTTTCTGCTCGTCTAACGTGTGCCTGATTAATTATGACAAGTACAGGATTGCTCTTTTGGTGAGCGCACATGCTCCCCGAACCCCTCGCCCTCCCTCACCCTCGGCTTCCCTTCTTTTCACTCAATTTTCAGGTTTATGCCGGGCGCTGCCATGGGAAGAGGAGTCTAATCTGACCCGTAAACTCTGTCACATCCTCATTAATTTGGCCATGTCTCCCTTGGTAGCCTAAGGGAACCGTCACATTTTTAACGAGGCTCCGAGGAGGCCGTCACGGCGACAGCTTCATTTTGACAGCTGCGATGGGAAAGGTGCAGCGTCAGGTTTTGTGCGGCTGCCGGGGCTCCCGGGGCCGTTTTGGGTCAGTTTTGTGCAGGATTTGGCCCTCGCCGGATGAGCTTTTGCAGCTCCGTGTCTAGTTTCGGCTTCGTTTCACCCGGGGATGCGGCCGCCGCTCCCAAATTTGTTGGTGGTTTAAAGCTGAGCTGGGGACGGACCCGGAGAGAAGGGATGCTCCAAGCCCCCTCCAACCTGGCCTTGAACCCCTCCAGGGATGGGGCAGCCACAGCTTCTCGGGGCAACCTGGGCCAGGCTCTCACCACCCTCACAGCAAAGAACTTCTTCCCCACATCTCAGCTCCATCTCCCCTCTTCCAGTGTCAAACCCTTCCCCCTCCTCCTAGGGCTCCCCTCCCTCATCCAGAGTCCCTCCCCAGCTTTCCTGGAGCCCCTTGAGGGACTGGAAGGGGCTCTGAGGTCTCCCCGGAGCCTTCTCTTCTCCAGGCTGAACCCCCCCAACTCTCTCAGCCTGTCCTCCCAGCAGAGGGGCTCCAGCCCTCCCAGCATCTCCGGGGCCTCCTCTGGCCCCGCTCCAACAGGTCCATGTCCCTCTGCTGTTGGTGGCCCCAGAGCTGGAGGCAGCACTGGGCTGGGGGGGTCTCCCCAGAGCAGAGCAGAGGGGCAGAATCCCCCTCCTCGCCCTGCTGGGGATGCAGCCCAGGGTGCGGGGGGGCTTTCTGGGCTGTGAGCCCACATTGCCGGGGCGTGTGGAGCTTCTCATCCACCAACACCCCCAAGTCCTTCTCCTCGGGGCTGCTCTCCAGCCGTTCTCCACCCAGGCTGTTTATTCCTAAATCTAAACATTTTGTAATGAAATCCCACAGCAGGGTCCTTTTCCCGAGGAATATTCCCCACCGGGGCGGGGGGGTGGTCAGAGCCCACATCCATGTTTTTTTGTTCAGAGCAAGGATCCGCTGCTGGTTGTTTTGGTTTTTTTTTTTTTACAAGGGCAGAGGCTGATCCAGAGGGATCGTGCTCCATCCTGGGAGCTCTTCGAGCCTATTCTAATGCAAATGCGCATTAGCTGATAATCTGAATGTTGAGTGGATTATTTCACCCCCAGATGAGCTGCTGTAAGGTTTTTTTGTTGTTTTTTTTTTGTTTTTTTTTTTCCTTTTATCGAACCAAAAAAAACCCCAAAACCAACAACCCACCCCACCTCAAAGAAACCCACCTTGGAATTGTGTTTTATCGCCAGAAATCTGTGCAGGAAGCACACGTCTCTCTTTCCCTCGCCCGCCCTAAAATAAATCAAGAAATACGACGTAATGACACCCTCTAACAGCTTTATCACATATGCGCGATAATTGTATCGGCAAACATTTGTATTGCAATTAAAGCAAGGAGGCAATAAACCATGAGAAATCAATTAGAAGGGGATCCGGGCTGCGGGAGCAGCATCCCGTCCTCCCGCCTGTCCTGCTAAGGACCCAACCGTCCTGCTTCATCCTGTTCACCCCCCCCCAAAAAAAAACCCACAGTAGGGCTTCTCCCCCCGCCTCCCCCCCAAGGTGGGGCTCAGCAGGATGTTGGTTTTTGTCTCTCCAAATTTCCCAAACACTGGAGCATCGCTGCCAGCTTTGCGTCATCGTCATCATCATCATCATGCTGGAACATCTCTGCCTGGTGGTGGAGCCAGTAGTTTTTGGCAGCTGAGGGTTTTCCATGACCCTGCGCCCACAGGGTGGTGGGATTTGGGTTTGTTTACGGGGCTGGGACCAGCAGGTTGGGTGGGTTCCTTAAAGCCACCGGGGTCAGCTCCTGCCAGGGCTCGAATGGAAACGTGCAGGAAATGTGCATCAAAGAGTCACAGAATGGCAGGGGTGGGAAGGGACCTCTGGAGATCCTCTCCTCCAACCCCCTGCCAGAGCAGGTCCACCCAGAGCAGGTTGGACAGGAATGTGTCCAGGTGGGTTTGAATGTCTCTGGAGAAGGAGACCCCACCACCTCCCTGGGCAGCCTCTTCCAGGGCTCTGCCACCCTCACAGGAAAGAAGTTCCTCCTCATGTTTAGATGGAACTTCTTATGTTCCAGTTTGTGCCCGTTGCCCCTTGTCCTGTCCCTGGGTACCCCTGAGAAGAGCCTGCCCCCATCCTCTTGCCCCCGCCCTTTAGCTATTGCTCAGCATCCACAAGATCCCCTCTCAGGCTGCTCTTCTCCAGCTGAACAGCCCCAGGTCCCTCAGCCTTTTCTCAGCAGAGAGATGCTCCAGTCCCTCATCATCCTCACGGCCTCCACCGGACTCTCTCCAGCAGTTCCTTGTCCTTCTGGAACTGGGAAGCCCAGAATGACCCAGTGCTCCAGACGTGGCCCCACCAGGGCAGAGCAGAGGGGGCGGATGGTCTCCCTCCTCCTGCCGGCCACCCTAGGAAACCATTGGCCTTCTTGGCCACAGGGGCACATTTCTGGCTTGCGGACAACTCATTGTCCACCAGGACCCCAAGGTCTCTCTCTGGAAGGTCTTCCAGAGGTCAACCTCTGGAAAGGTTGACCTTTCCAGCAGGTCAACCCCTGACATGTACTGGTGCAGGGAGTTATTCCTCCCAAGGTGCAGGACCCTACGCTTGCCCTTGTTGAACTTCATTGGGTTCTTCTCCACCCAACTCTCCAGGTTGTCCGGGTCTTGCTGAACGGTGAATTATTTAAAGCAGGATTTGGGTATGAGCAACCAAAGGAGCTCCTGCTGTGGGATTCCAGCCCTGTCCTGCTCCAGCCAGCGCTTTGCCCATGGAGATACGTTTCCTCCTGCGCTCTTGGAGAAAGCAAGTAATAAAAGAAGAGAAACCCACCAAAACAAACCCTTCCCCTGCACGTGCGGCTCCTTCCCCGGGGAGCGACTGAAAGGGAGACGGGAACCGCACGTGACAGATGTTAATCGCATCATTTAATGCACTCCTGGAAGGCACTTGGATGCAAGGGCTGGGTAGGAACCCGTACGGAGGAGAATAGACTATTGTCTCTGGTTTCCACCGGAGGAACAGATACACAATTCACCCGGGGGGGTGTTTTACACAAAGGTGCACATCGCAGCTCTTAAATTAAGGAGTTTTCTAATAACGTGTGGTGAATACGCCCATTTCGATGCAAGACAAATAAATAAATAAGCCGTAAAACCCCCATTTTTGTTTTGCCCGCAGCTCCCTGAAGAGCTGTTGGATCTTCGGGGAGGGGATACAGGAGAAGGGGAAATAGCCATGGAGGGATTCGCCCCCCAGCATCCCCGCGCCAACCGCCTTTTGGGCAGCCTGGGAAGTAACGAAAAGCCATGGAATATGCCTCGTAGGTTGGATGAAGGGCTATTTGCCACGCGGGGCTGGCGGCGGCAGGGAATTGCGTTCAGGAGGCAGGAGCAGCATCCCGCGGGCCCGTTCCCTGATTGAATTCCCCCTCCGTGACCCGGGAGCGTAATTGCAGCCGAGGGGAGCCGGGGCAGATCGCACCCGCCGTGGAAATCGGCATCTCCATCCATCACCCGGCCTGGGAAGAAATTGAGGCAAGATGACTAAAGGTCCATAAAAGTAGCAAACTTATTGACTAATAGATTTCTTAGTCATGAAGTCCCCGTGCTCCATATGTACCGAAATCAAAGCAATTACGGATTTAAATGAAGCTGGAATCCGCAGCGCAGAAAATGCTTGTTTTAGCGTAAGATTGGCCAGAGGTGAATGACCTGCAAAACCCCTGGTAATGAAAGCTCTTCACAGCTTGCCGTGTTTCACTGGAGGGTAATTGCTGCAGTCTGTGATACGGATCCGGCTGCGTTAATGATGCACTGTTCCTTTTCATAGGACTCATTTAAGCTTCCCCGTTTTTCAGGGATTTCAAAGCAACAAGGCATCGTCGTGGAAATTAACACATTACCCTGGATGGGTGGGTTTTTTGGTTTGGTTTGGTTTTTTTTTTTTTTTTCCCCCCCCCCCTCACTTGTAGTATTTAAAATATTATTTAAAGCTTTCGGCCGGGTATCGATTAACAAAGCGATGGGAGAGGGTGGCTGGTGTGTGTCTGTCTGCTGGAGACAAATGGAGCGCGACACGGGCCTTCCTCTCTCCCGGTGGGGCTACGTCGATACGATTTGTATTTTATTTAGCATGACAAGAGGGATATATTAGACCAAAAACATACATTAGGGGAAAAAAAAAATAATACAAAAAAAAAAAAAAAAAGAAAATATTTTGGATGGGAATAAAAACCCTATTAAACTTCCAAATGAAAACCACATCCAAGGGAGACAGTTGGCTTCCCTTCTTAGTTTATTATTAAATATTTGACTAGGGAGGGAAGTTCTGAGCCGAGCGTCTTTTCCCTCCTGTTCCTGGCAAGAGCGGTTTGCGGAGCCGGGAGGGTTATTTCTCGGCCGTTTTCGCCGAGGCCGTTTCTGGGTTTAGATCAACAGGTGGTGATGGTGCATCAGGGCTGGGGAATGGCCCCGGCGGTGCTTTTAGATCCTTCAAAATTCAAAATACTGGGGGTGAACGGCAGCAGGATGCGGTGGGTGGGCTGTGGCTTTCCATCCCCGGGGACGGAGACCAGCAGAACAGCTCCTGAAAACGCTCTTTTTTTTTTCCCCAAACGGGGAGGAGAGCTCGTCTTCCCTCCCAGCCCTTTGCAATCTCGGTGGCTGATGCTCCAGCCCGGCTCCCAAGGGGCTCGGGGGATTAATTTCTTTCGGTGACCCTGGGGGCCGCCGCAGCCTGACCCCGATGCCGGAGGGGAGGCGAGGTCGGAGCGAAGGAGCAGAGGGGACCGGCAGCAAATGATAAGAAGCTCGGGGCACTTAAGAGTTTGAACAATACGGAAATGGCATTTCCAGTTAACTTAATCGCAGCGCCGGCTCCGGCTGAATATAAGCGCCGAGATTCAATTACCGTCCCTGCCAGCGCGGTCCCCGGGGAGCAGCGTTGTCACCGTCCCCCCGCAGCCGCCGGCTGCCAGCGCTGCCGTCCCACGCTGACACCCCCCCTTAAGCATCCCCCCCGGGTCCTCCCAACCCGGCCTCGGGGGCGGCCGTGGGTCCCCGAGGAGGTGCTGTGGCCACGAGCGGGGCCGTGGCTGGCAGCGAGGGGTCAAGGCGTATTCGGGAACGATAAATAAGGAGGTTGCAGAGCGCCGGGTGCTTCAGAAATATGAATTTATTCTCTGATTTCCCTTTTGGAGGTGGGGAAACGGAGGCAGCGGTGGGATTTGGTGGCCTTGGAGGATGGGTTGTACCCGCTCAGCATCACCCTGCATCTCCCCTTCAGCCTAAGGGGTGGGCATCATCCCAAATGAGGGCACAGTGGGGCAGCTCCCCCCGTTTTATCGGGTACCAACACAGTACACAGCCCCATCTGTTTCCCAGAGGATTTTAAGGCTGGTCCCAGCAGAGGAGGGGATGGGAGAGGTGAAGGCAAGGACCCAGAGAGGCACCACTCATCCCCGTGTCCCACGGGGTGTGATGAGCCCCAAAGCATCCTCGCAAAGACCGTGGGGACACCCGCTGTGACCATGGCCACGTTGCTAAAGGCTTTCCCACAGCCGGGGTCTGTCCTTGTCCCCAAATCCCCCTGCCTCTTACCCTTTTCCCCGTGGCGGGTTTGGTGGTGGGACACACGTGCCGGGTGTTTGGCATCACCCGCAGCCCTGAGCCCCAGCAGGGAGGCGAGATTGTAATAGTGAAATAATCCACTTTTGCCGAAGCCGCCTGTGAAACTGCCCTTTATCTTTATAGAGAAAAATCTCATCCAGAAAATAAGAAAACACTCATCATTTAATTTTCCCCAGTACTTTTGTGTGCTCATGGGATTTTAATAATATTAATTATTTAATTTGCACTTTGGCAATTCATTTGTGCTGAGCTATTATTTTATCGGGAAGACAGCAGTTCTCAGTCCGCTCTTGCATCACCGTCCCTCCTGCCGGCCTCCAGCCCTTCCTCCCAGGCACCCATCCATCTCCACATCCCGTCCCACCCATAGCAGCCTGACATCTCCTCGCTGTCCTCCTCCTCCTTTATTTTATTTTATTTTTAATCTCTGGCTACCAGACCCTGAAGATCAGGCTGTTGCATGTGTCGCTGGGTGTTATTTGCCTGTATGGGTGGGAAGAGCCGAGCAGAGGGCTGCCAGGACTGTCATCTCGGAGTCACAAAGTGGAGGAGCTGGTCCCTCCCGGGTGTCCCTGGTGCAGGAACATCCCTGTGCCCTGTCCCCATCTGAGCATCCCTCCATCCCAAGCATCCCTCTATCCCCAGCATCCCTCCATCCTGAGCATCCCTCTATCCCCAGCATCCCTCCATCCCCATCCGAGTGTCCGTCCATCCCGAGCATTGCTGCATCCTGAGCATCCCACTGTGCCCATCCGAGCATCCGTCCTTCCTGAGCATCCTTCCTTCCCAAGCATTTCTCCATCCCCATCTGAGCATCTCTCCATCCCCAGCATCCCTCCATCCCCAGCATCCCTCCATTCCAAGCATCCCTCCATCCACATCCAAGCATCCCTCCATCCCCAGCACCCCTCCACCCCGAGCATCCCTCCATCCCCCTCCATCCCCTCCAGCTGCAGCCCCACTTCCCCAGATAATGAGAGTGAGTTTAAAAAACTTAAAGCCTCTTCCTGCACGCTGGTGACTGACACAAATGGAGTTCATATTTAATCATCTGTTAACTCGTTGTCTATTATAGCTCTTTAATAGCACCATAGATATTCTTAATGAAGCATGATTTAAGGTATTTACAGCTCTAGGACCGACAGACATCACTCACAGTGTGCAGGTAATGAGGCGTAAAACAGCTCTGGAAACCGTAAAAATGGGAGAGAGAGAGCGAGGAGGGAGAGAAAGCAGGCGAGGAGTTTGGAGCTGAATTGTTCCAGGGTTTGTTTTAAAATGTTTAGGCATTTAAAGTCATTTCAGCTTTCCCGAGGTGTCTGGTGGCACAGAGTTCAGCAATTCCCAGCACCGGTAACCCCTGCCTTGCCGGGGAGGGGTCTGGCCCCCAGATGCTCCAGGGCTGGGGGAGCTGCTGAAGCGGCTCCTTCCCTTCCCTGGGTGGGAGAAAGGGGGGGAAAAAGCCCTTTGAGGGTCCCCAAGGGCCGTGCAGACGCATCAGTGGGGACACAGCGATGCCCCAGAGCAAAGACTGGATTTTTGGGGTGCATTTGCCCCTGCCGGTGCAGTTTGCTTTGCCCACCCAGGGGCACGGCCACCACGACCCCTTTGCTTACGGTGGGGAAACGATGACCCTTTCCTTTGCTCCTTTTCAAATGTCACCCTCTGCAATCATTTTATTTTATTTTATTTATTTTTTTTCCTAGAGAAAAAAAAAAAACCACCCCAAACTGAAAAAAAAAAAAATCCCACCCAAACCCAAGCCAAGATTTGGAAAATAATTTGTGACGGAGGTGCCATTTTGCATCAAAATATTTTGTAGGAAATGTCAAATGTCACCAATCCATGTGTCCCCCCGCGTGATAGTAATTGGGCTGGAAGGCTGCTCTCTGCCACCGTGGCCGCTCGCCGCTGCCTCCTCCTCCTCCTCCTCCTCGCAGACCGCTCGGGAAATGTGTCGCGTCCTGTCTTCCCCCCCGCTCCGAGTTCATCCCGGTTTCCCTGCCTGCGGAGCGGGCAGCGCTGCCGGCCTCAGCGTCCCCAGCCCAGGGACAAGCACAGGGTGCTCGTTAGCTCGCCCCCGGAGCCGTGACACCCAAATGACAATTAATAGCTAGCGGGAAAGGAAAGGATGGAGCTGGCAGCTGGGTTGGGGGGGGGCGGTGCTGGGGTGTTAATTCCCTTTTTTCTGGTGTTTCGGGGGGTCGTTTTCCAGCTGGAAGATGGGCAGCGGTGGGGCTGCAACGTGCCACCCCCTTCCCCGGGGTGTTTGGAGTTTGAAGGGGATGAGGAGGATGGTTTAGACGGACCTCAGTTTCGGGGGGAACCCAGAGGGTGATCCGCCAAGGGGGTTTCTGAGCGAGAAGCACGGCCTGTTGCTCTCCTCCCTCCCCCCCCAAAAAAGTGACCCAGAGACACAGCCTCCTCTTTCAAACCTGGATTTACAGCGTCGTGGACCCCTCGGAAGGTTTATCCCGCTCGCTGCTCGGTGTCGTTAGGTGTGTAACACACCCATTGAGGTTTTATTGCGAGGAGAGGGTTTATTCTGCTACGGGGGGGAAGCAAACTCTTCTCCTTCCGTAGCAAATAAACTGTTCCTTAAAGGATCCCAAGACCTTAACCCTGGAAGAGACCGTTAACGCGCTCGCTTTAACGATCCCGGATTAATCAATTCTTATTAGAACATTAGGCTGCATAAATATTTGGCCGGCTCGGCTGCGGCGAGCCCCGGGGGAGAGCGGGAGGGGATGGGGAGAGCCACGGAGTGTTGGAAAGTCAATGAAGTTCCCTTGGGCAGCGTGGGGCTTGGGGGGGGGAGGGCATAGACCCACGGCTGGGGGGGGGGGGGGGCTGGGTCAAGCCTTCAGCCTGTCCCCTTGGGCAAGTTCCCGCGGAGCAGGGAGAATATCGCTGACCTATTTTCGCCAGGGGAGAAGAGCGGGGAAGCAGTGAGGTGCTGCTTTTAAAGCAGAAGGTCAAAAATCCAGCTCTTTCCCCCAAAAACCACGAGAACGGACTCGGTTGCAAACAATTTTTCTTTGCCTGCCTCACCCCCCCCCCCCCCCCCCCCACCCCCCGCCACCCCCAATACTGTTAGCCACCGAGGAAGGAGCTAGAATTTCTCTTTGGCGAAGCATCAGCAGCAGAATTGCTAACTATGTGCCCGTTATAGAAACTTTTTAGTACTGGGGCCGAGCCAAGAAAAAAGCCCAGATTGACTCTCAGCGCTCAGCTGGTGTTTGCGGCGCTTCCACCTCCCGGCACCGCTTCGACTCCTGCACCGGTGGGACGCAGGCTGGACCCCTCCACCCATCACCCGGAGAGCCGGGAGGATGTTTCCCGGGACGCTGGGCCACCCTGCCCCGCTCCCTGCCCATCAAACTGGCTCTGGCGGGTGGCTTTGGGTTTATTTTGATTTTTTTTTTTTCCTCCTACGTGGTTGCATAAATCGAGCTCTCCCTTGGCCATCGTGCCGGGGGTGCAACATCCCACCCGGGCGCTGCATGGTGGGGATGCAATCGCCACATCCCAACATCCCATCCCGGCACCGGAGGGACCGGCCAGCATCATCTCATGCTATCGCTTACCCTGAAATCCTTTATCCAAGATAATATAAGGTTATTGCACCGCCGAGATTTAGCTCTCAGGGAGGCCTTTTGGCTCTTAATCCATTGGCGCCGTGGTTTGCTTCCACAGCAGCTCCCTACTCTTCTCCCAAGGAACAGGCGATGGGACAAGAGGAAACAGCCTCAAGTTGCGCCAGGGGAGGTTCAGGTTGGATATTAGGAACAATTTTGACACTGAAAGGGTTATCAAGCCTTGGAATGGGCTGCCCAGGGAAGTGATTGAGGCACCATCCCTGGAGGGATTTAAAAGACGGGTTGACATCGTGCTTAGAGACATGGTTTGGTGATGGTTTTTATCAGAGTTCAGTTGATGGTTGGACTAGATGGTCTTAAAGGTCCCTTCCAACCGAGACAATTCTATGATTCTACGACTCTGTGATTCTACGAAGCTGTAAAGGGACACGGGTAGCAATAGGTCAGCTGGAAATGTCATGTGTTTCCTTGATGGCGAGGGGTTGGATGCCACCAGCAGCTTTTGCCGTGAGCAGCGTGGCAGCCCATGGTCCGGGAAGATGCGAGCGAGGAGCATCTCCAAGGGATGGATGAGCTGGGGAGGACCCAGGTGGACTTTTCAATCACCCAAACCCTCTTACACCCTGTGCCGGGAGGTGGGGGCCTGGCTGGGGCTTTGCCCATCGCTACCCCTTAGTTTTTGGGAAGTTGTGGATGCCCCGTCCCTGGAAGTGTTTAAGGCCAGGCTGGATGGGGCTTTGAGCAACCTGCTCTAGTGGAGGTGTCCCTGCCCAGGGCAGGGGGGTTGGAACCAGATGATCTTTAAGGTCCCTTCCAACTCTAACCATTCTATGATTCTATGAATTTCTGAGATGAGCCACCCCAGCGAAGCTGGACACAGTCCGGCTTGGCTTCACAGCCGGGAGAAAGCGATTTCGTGCTGTTTTTCCCCATGTCCTGCAGCAGGAATTCCGGTGGGATGGGGCTTCGCTCCGGCTCCATCCCCGGCAGGGCAGAGCCCCACGGCCGCCCCGGCGCTGCCAAAAACGCCGGGTCTCTGCATGTGTGCCGCTTCCATGTGCGCTGGTTTCCACGGAAACCGCTCGCTCTACATGCGTGTCGCTTAACACCCTATTTGCTTTCATTTGGATAAGTCTTTAATTCCTGTGCAGCCCCGGCTCCGCGGGATCTATTGAGCCGTGTGTGTGTGTGTGTGTGTGTGTATCCTCAGCTCACAAATCCCTCTCCCGCCTGCCGGAAAAGTCCCTGCCTGCTCGGAGCAAGTTTCCTAAACCTGTGGCTAATCGGAGTAGCTGATGCTTCCGACAGTAAGAGCTGGAGATATCGCTGCTGCTTCCCTCCAGAAACAATTAACAGGGGAAACGTGCCACGCGGCGCCGCTGTCATCTGCCACCAGCTCTGCTGCTTTGGCTTCCCTTCGGGTGGTGGGGCCAGGAAGGACATGGGAGTGGGAAACCGGGGAGTAAATCATCCCCCGAGCCCTGGGGGCAGGCAGCATCATGGGATCATAGAATAATTTGGGTTGGAAGGGACCTTAAAGCCCTTCCCGTCCCACCCCCTGCCCTGGGCAGGGACACCTCCCACCAGACCAGGTTGCTCCAAGCCCCCTCCAACCTGGCCTTGAACCCCTCCAGGGATGGGGCAGCCACAGCTTCTCTGGGCAACCTGGGCCAGGCTCTCACCCTCAGAGTGAAAAAATATCTTCCTAATATCATAGAATCATAAAACAGTTAGAGTTGGAAGGGACCTTAAAGACCATCTTGTTCCACCCCCCCGCCATGGGCAGGGACACCTCCCACCAGACCAGGCTGCTCCAAGCCCCCTCCAACTTGGCCTTGAAATAGCTCGTTAAATGCTAATTACAGAGCCCCCCGGCGAGGGGAATGGCCAGGGATTGGGGAAGGGTGATCCTCGGAAGGGAAGGGTGACCCTTGCATTAGCCCCGTGGTGTCTCCAGTGGCGTGACGCCGATGGGACACACCGTGTCCCCCGCGCCAGCAGCTCCTCCGTACCCCGGGCTGGGCAGAAAAGGGTGAGAAGATGTTGGGGGTGCTTTGTTACCCCAAATATTCAGCCGTGGTAACCCAAAATGGCTTTTTCTTCCCTTCCTCCCTTCTCTCTGCACGTTGAGACGCCGCCCGTTCCTCTGCACTGGAGGGGCTGGGGAATTTATGGCTCTAAACCCACTTTCCTCCTCTCCAAAAAATCCCCGGGGCTGGTTCATGGGTGTAAAGCTCCCGTGTCACTCCGGGCTGGCTCCTGTGGGAGCCCTGACAGCAGCTAATGCTGTTAGTCTGTGGCGGGGAGGGATTTCAGCATTAAAAAGGGAAAAAAAATAAAATTAAAAAGCCCACCCTAAAACCACCAGCACTCGGGTTTTACTGCCGCTCACAAGCAGAGCCAGCAAAAAAAACCCTATGTCCTCTTGGGGACACAGCTTGGGGACACCACCGGGAGGGTTGGGCTAGTTTTTTTTTTGGGGGGGGGGGGGGGGGGGTGATTTTAGGGTGTTGGCGGCCCCGGGAGCAGCGCCCGGCTGCTGGCAAGGGATGCGACGGCACCTAAGGAGCGTGGCAGCTTAACTCCGGGTCGCGGAGGGCTTTGCTATCTTTAGGTGGAAGGTGAGGGATTGCGGCTCTTAGGGTGGCCCCGCAGGTATCGAGGGAGAAAAATCCCCCGGGTGCCAGTCCCGGCGCGGGGCCACTGACCCCGGCTCCCGTCCCCGTGGGGGTCTGGCCTCGCCGGCCCCTGGCCGCCTTCACCGCCACCTTTCTCGGCCACAATCTGTACCGAATTGCGAGCCTGCTGTTAACTTCGCTTGCACTCTATTCTCGTGTTTGCTGTTATTTTTTAACACTTTTTTTTTTTTCCCCCTGATTTTTTTTTTTAAATATATTTTTTTTATTTTTTTTTATTTTTTTATTTTTTTTTTTTAGCATAAAAGCACTATCCTCTCCCCAGAGCCTGCCTGTAGCGAAGGCATGGTCTGTACAACTGCAATTATTTCGAAGAACAGATGGAGTGAGGAGCAGAAAGTCTGTTAATAGTAATAGAAATGCTACATGTTAACCTGGACAGCACACGATGACAGTCCCATGACTACACGTTCTGTTCCCACCAGCTGGGCTCCCGAGCCGAGCCGAGAGATTCAGAAACGCCGTCCTCGGCTCCGCACCCTCCCCAAAGTTAGAGCTCAAATTCCTTCACACTTGCGGCGTAGGGTTTTTGGGTTGTTGGGCTGCTTCTTCTTCTCCCCCCCCCCCCCCATCTTCTCCCTCCCCATCTCCTTCTCCCTCCCCATCTCCTCCTCCTTCCCACGAAACGCTGATTTCAGCGCCGGGAAGGAATATTGCTGTATTATTTTTTCTGGGATGCTCTTAGGGATGCAGCCGGCTGCAGCTGCGGGCGATGCAGGGGAGGGAGGTGGCAGCTCTGCCCGCCAGGTCCTGAGCTTCGGCCTCGCGGGGTGGCATCCTCACATCCCCTTTTCCCACGCGCACACGGCGTAAATCCCTCGGGATGCAGGTGCTTTGAGCCAGGCTGGGATTAACGCGGGGGGGGGGGGCAGCAGCAGCATCCTCTCGCCGCCCGCCCTCCCGAGCGCAGGGCGGTGGCATGAGTTCGGGATCATTTTCTTTGCAACTGTTGCAAGCTGGTTGCTAAATGGGTTGAAATCCATGTTTTCGGGTTAAACCGGTTCCCGTGGTGGTTCCGGGGTGGGGGGATTTGGGGGGGATGCTGAGTGATGCAGGGCTCTGCAAAGAGATGGGGGCACGGGGGTTCTCTGGGTATGGCAACACCCCAGGGATTGCTTTACCCCGTTTGCCCCAACGAAGGGGTTGGGAAATAAAGCGAAAATCCCTGCCTGGTTTCACAAGCCACCAAGGGGGGGGGTGTGGGGGGGGTGGGAAGGATTTAGGGGCAGAGCTCCAGCTAATTTAGGTGGGAATGGCAGGGCTAAATCCCCCCAGCCGTTTATGAAACCTGGGCCCCCCGGGCAGGCTGGCGCCGAGCGTGGCACCGCTGGGCGAGCTGACAGATGCACCTGGAGGTTTTATTAGGCTATAGATCCCTTAATCTGGGTGCTTGCAGGATAATCTGGTGCCTGAGGTCCTGCCAAATCCCCTGGGATCAGCAGGTTTTCTATCCGCAGCCTCCAGAGGTCACTTCAAACCCAGCTCCATCCTCAGGGAACCCAAAATAATCCACCTTGTCTCCTAGCGCCGGTGGCACCCATGGGTGCTGGACACCCTCGGTGGGCTATGGGGGATGCTGGAGGGTTAAACCAGTGTCATCCATGACTCCCTGCTCTTTTTGCCCAGTTGCCATCGCCCAGAAAAGGTTGCCCGAACCCCTGGGTGCGTGGGGAGGCAGCGGCTTTGCCTTCTTCCAGCATCCCTGGCCCATCTTCTGGTTAATTTGGGGCTCGTTTGAGAAATTTTAGCTCCTCGCAGCCACCCTGGCAGAGGCTGGGACATCCAGCCTGTCCTTTGCCAGGACAGGAGCTGGATTTAAATCCCGAAAATATCCCCGTCCCCCCCCCCCTCTCCCAGGGAATGCCACCCTCTGCAGAAAGTCCCCTGTGCTGTGGCGCGTCGCTCTGCCCTGCGCCGCCGTAGGATGTGGCTGGGGATGGCTGGCAGGGGAGGAAATTCTCTTTGGTGCCTTTTATTTGGAGGTAGCAGAAAAAACAAACAAACAAACAAAAAACAAAAAACAAACAAACAAACAAACAAAAAAAAAAACAAAAAAAAAAATCCCCAAAAACCCCAACCCTGTTCTTCCTCTCTTGGAAGAGATTTCGATCCCGAGGAGGAAATGGTCACCTGGCGTTCCCCCGGAGCGTGTTCATCCCGTGTTTTTTTCCGTGCGTCTTGCATGACTGCAACCATCAAAGTGTGCATGGGTGGGAAAGCGTGAAAAAAACCTCTGTATTTTGGGGGACTGATGGGATTGTCTCCCGGTTCACACGCACCCCGGTCCCACACCCCCCGCCCACGGCGCTCTCCTCTCCTCTCTTCCAGGGCAAGAAGTACGTGCTGGTGCTGGTGGACCCCGATGCTCCCAGCAGAGCCAACCCCAGGAACCGCTTCTGGAGGCACTGGTTGGTCACCGACATCCCAGTGAGTGTCCCCCCCAACGTTATACTGGGGTCCCAGCAGCGTGGGGGTTCCCTGAGAACCGGGCTCCACGGGGTGTTCCCACCCCGGAGGGTTGGATTCCCACGGGGTGCGCATCTCTCTGGGTTACGGCGGTGTCTCGGTGAAATCCTGAAGGATGAGGGTTTGCGAGAGAAATGTAAATGGTGCTGGGCGTGTAGGTAGGGGAGCGCTTCCTCGGGCTATATAGAGCCGAGCTGGGCCAAAAATATTACTGGGTTGTGTGTTTTATTTTTTTTTTTTCCCTTCGTCTTTTTTTTTTTTCTAAGGAAACGCTGAAAAAAAACCACCCCGCTTTGAAAACTCTCAACCACCAGTTTTCTCTGCAGAGACAAATGGTTGTTTCAAACATCTCTTGCTGCTCTTTATTTGGGGTTTTTTTTTGGTTGAAAAAAGCGGTTTTGGTGAAAATCTCGCCGGTGTCAAATTGTTCCTTTCTTATTTGGTTTTTTTTTTTTCTTTTTTTATTTTTGGTGAAAACCTTGCCAGTGCCAAATTTTCCCTTTCATTTCTTTTCTGGTGTGTGAAAAGCCTTTCCAGGCTGGGGAAGCAAAAAAGGGAGGAAAATGGTTTGGGGTTGAATTCCTGGTGCTTCCCAGCTCTGTGGCCAGGGGACAGACGGACAGGACAGACAGACGAGCCCTTACCCTGCAGTGGGGCATCACTCCCCACCTCTCCCAGTACATCCCTGGTTTGCTTCCAGAAAGGTTTTGGAAAATCGGTGTGTTCCTCTCCTCCTCGCTTTTATCTTTTAAAAAGATAGGTGTTTCAGCCCTGAATCAATCTAACTAATAATCTTAGTACTAAAGTCTAATTAAGATATCAATTAATTTGCAGCGTGCATTTAACAAGAAATATCTCGTCATTCTCCTCTATTATTCTCTGAAATTACTGTTAAGGGCTTTTTGTACAGATACCTTAATTAGACTTTTTATTGTTAATGGGAATATTGAGCAAATTAAAATTGGATATTAATACTTTCCATGAATTTCATAATTGGCTGAAAAATATAAAGCATTCAGAATAATTGCAGAGATTTGTGTACAGGGCCTTTTTTTTTTTTTTTTTTAATCCTTCACACAAACCCTTCTGCATTTCTAACAACAGGGCCCTGAAAGTCTCTCATTAATTTTAATATTTACTAAACGCAAAGAAGCCCAAGCTCTTGTTTTCCCTTCTGTACACAGATCCTTCTGAGGCATTCGGTATTGCTAATTATTGTGGTTTTCTTTTCTTTTTTTTTTTTTTTTTTTCTTCTTTGAGTATAAGATCATTTAAGCAAAGAAGGGAAATGTGGGGTTAAAACCAGTTCCCCGGCGCAGACGGAAGGTGGTTTTTCCCCGGTATTTGGGCAATTCGATTTGCGGTATAAAAGGTCAGAAAGCTCCTTGCCGGACCATGCAGTAGGGGGAAAAAGGAGATTTTTGGGAAGGAAAAGGGCTTTTCCATGTCTAAGTGCCATGTCTCTGCCAGGGATGGGGCTGATCCCAACCCCTACTATTCCTTAAGCTTTCTCATAATGAGATAAATATATTTATATACATATCTGAGCAGGGAGTTGGACTTGATGACCCTTATGGGTCCCTTCCAACTTGAGATATTCTATGGTTCCACGATATATTCTATACAAAATACACGTAGTGACATGATATATATTATATATATAAACATATATAATGATGTGATCTATATCGCCCATATATCTATCTAATATGTGTGTATATATAGATATATCTCATATTATATGCGTATAAGTCTCTGTGGCACTATGAGACACCACCAAACCCGTCATCGTCCTCGCAGGGCAACGGAACAAACCCATCTTGTCCCAGCCCCGAGGTCGGTCCCCATTGCCAGGGGTGTAGATGGGGGGTGTCCCACCATTCCCCCCCACCCCTGGGGGCCGCAGCCAGAGCTTTCCCAAAGCCCCAGCCCCAAATGGCTTCTGCGAAGCCGGCGGCTCCCCGGGCTCAGCCACATGGTGTCTCGTTGAAATGCAGATCGTTGGGGGGTATATGGAAGTCTTGGCTCCGAGGAGCTTCAGCTGACAGGCTTATTTGCACACTGGCTCTAAAATAACCGTGTAGGCTTTACATGACACCTTCTGTTGCTTTGGTGCAGAGAGGGGCTTTCAAGTGCCTTTCTCCGGGAGGGACTGGGGTGGCCGGTGCGATGGATGGGGGGCTTCGTTGCCCTGGCATCACCCCAGCATCATCCTGGCATCTTCCCAGCATTGCCCCAACATCACCTTGGCATCGCCCCGGCATTGCCTCAGCATTGCCCTGGCATCTCCCCAGTATCTCCCCGGCATCCCCGTAGCATCATCCCAGCATCTCCTCAGCATTGCCCCAGAATCACCCCAGTATCATCCCAGCATCTCCCCGGCATTGCCCCAACATCTCTCCAACACCTCCCCAACATCACCCCAGCATCTCCCCAGCATCACTCTGGCATTGCCGTGGCATCATCCCAGCATCATCCCAGCATCTCCCCAGCATCTCCTTGGCATCACCCCAGCATTGCCCCAACATCACTCTGGCATCGTCCTGGCATCACCCTGACATCACCCCAGCATCTCCCTGGAATCACCCCGGCATGTCCCCAGCATCACCCCAGCGTCTCCTTGGCATCACCCCACCATCACCCCAGCATCACCCCAGCGTCTCCTTGGCATCACCCCACCATCACCCCAGCATCATCCCAACACTTCCCCAGCATCACCCCACCATCGCTTTGGCATCACCCTGGCATCATCCCGGCATCACCCCAGCATCGCCCCAGCATCATCCCAGCATCTCCTCAGAATTACCCCAGCATCACCCCAGCATCACTTTGGCATCGCCCTGGCATCATCCCAGCATCTCCCCAGCATCGCTTTGCCATCCCCGGGTTTGGAAGGAAAGCAGCTCTGGCAGCGCTACATGCCATTGGAGGTGCTGCAGTACCTTGGCAGGCCACCAACTTTGGGATTCGGCTCGGAATTTGCTTTTCCCAGGTGGGGTTTCGGGATGGAGCATCCCAGCCCCGGCGGAGCGGCTCCCGGTTCCTTATCAGCCGCTGCTCCGCTGCTCCGCTGATTGTCAAACACGAGAGATGCTTTCACTCCCATTCAAAATAATTTAAATAAAAATGTTGCTACAAAGTGGAATAATATCTTTTGATGAATGTTTTTAAAGCCCTTTAGGTTTTCATGGTAATTTGCAGTGTAAAATTATTTAGAGATAAGAGCCAAATTAGCTCTTATAGGCGGAGGTCGATATGTCCCGTTATCCATGCAAGCAGTGTTTAAATATAATCAGCCTTTACTCTAATGCAGCATAATTGTTCATTTGAAATAGCTTTTTTTTTTTTTTTTTTTTTTTTACTCCATTCAATGAGTCATTAAAATATTCAAAGGATAATGCAGTGAATTGGAAATGAATTTATCACATTATCCTGTATATACTGTAGAGCATCAGGTAACCAGGCAGAGTCGGAACCAGTTTACAGCGAAACCCAGTAAACAAGGCTTTCCATTTTGTATTCAGCGGGGGAAAGAAAAAAGAAGGGAGAAAATACTGCCCTTCAAATGGAAAGCTTTCCGTCTTTATTCCCCCTCCTTGGGGAGGAGGAAGGGGGAGGGAGAGAGCAGCAAATTTGTACTCCACTAAAGCCTCGGCTGCTTTAACTTTATTTTTATCAAAATATGTTTGTAACAGAAAGTCGTTATGGAAACCAGTTCTGCCAGCCGGGAGAAATCCTGCGCCAGGCTGGAAGGGAGCGGGACCCACCGGGGGCTGCTGCCCCCCACCCGGCACGGCCAGGGTCCCTCCACCGACCCCTTCCTCGGTCAAGGGGTTAGGGAAACTGAGGCACGGAGCTGGTGGGAGCCCAGTTTGGGGTCAGACAGTGTAAATCCATCAACATGGAGTTGTCAGGAGCGCCGTTTCCCGTCACCCCATCCCATTAAATGGCTTTTCTCCCCACCATGGATGCGCCGGGGTGCAGCCCCCCCGGGGTTGCGGCCACTCCTGGAGCGGGATGGGGAACCCGTGGGTATGGGATGGGTGGGTTTGGGTACCGGGGGGACCGCAGCATCCCTGTCCCATCCCAGATGTCCCCGCACCACCAGTGGTCCCTCACCCGTGTCTCCTTCTCCCGCGGTTCCATTTCTCGGAGCGTTTCTCCTCGCCGGCTGATAAACAGGCTCCGGGTTGCAAGTGTCACCATAGAAACAGGTGCTATCTTAAGCAAACAAGGGCTTTATTAACCTTAAAATTTACGGGGTTTTTTTTTCACGATTAAAGGCTGGGGAAGGGAGCCGTGGGGTGCCGGCTGCTCGCCCCCTCACCCTGCCCCAGCCAGTGTCCCCGTCCCCATCCCGAGGGGACACCGGCGCACATGCTCTGAAGCAAACTTTTCCCCTGCAGCGCGTTTATAGAGTCAAGCTCATCCAAAATGCTCGGATTTATTAAAAATAATAGAGAGGAGCGGTTCATTGGCCGGCTGCTGTTATTTCTGCTCCTCGGCTATGGGCTGAAGCACCATACGGACGCGCTGGGGACAATTTGGTGGAGTTCGTGGGATCCAGGCGCGTTTGGCTCCGTCCAGCGATGAGAAAAATCTCGTAAGGGCAGGGAATGCTTTTTCGTGGGTTAATTGATGCCCCTGGGGAACAAAAAATCAGGTTATGGAAGGATAATCAGAAGGATCCCTGTTTTGGGAGGTGCTGGAGTCCTGTCGCCATCCAGCATCCATGGTCCCTGTGTCCCCAAGGTGTGACACCGTGGGATGACCCCTCCCCACCCCGCCTGGAAGAGAGGGGACGGGGAAGATGTAATAGTTTGGTGCCGCCGTATCGTTCCTCCTCGCTGGGGCTCTCTCCGCTCCACCTTTTGGTGATTAAACCAAGGGTTTGAAAGGGAAAGAACAGAGAGAATTGTTGTTTTAATTGATGACTTGGCGCCTTGGAATAGTCAGTTCCCCGGTGTGAGTTTCTGTCGCTGCTCGTTAATGAAGCCTTTATTAATAAAAGGGAAAAAAAAAAAAAAGAACCAACTAAGGAAAACCAAAATAAGCATAAGAGGGTGCTGCTCGGGTGTAGTTTTCTTTGCACTTCAAGTTCCTTTGGTCCTCCAGAGGCTCCATAGTCCCCCTGAAATGCCGGTGGGAGTCTCAGTGCTCCCAGGTTTGCCGGGACCCGGCGCCGGCCCCGGGGGGCACGTGTTTCCCCGAGGAGGTTTGTGTGGAACAGGTTTCCCGTGAGCGCTATCCCGAGCGCCGTGTCAACCCCTATTATTCATGCTCGGCAAACAGATGGGGTTTAATTGCTGTCACTGTCAGGCTCTCCGCAAATATCATCTGAAAAAGGGCTTTTTGGCTAATTGTTTTAAAATGAAAGTTCAGAAATGCTGTATAGAAATGATAGATCGAATGTATTTTAAAGAGCAAACTGTTTATATTACCTCTAAACACAGTCTTTAGTCAACAGCAGTTGGATCTGTGAGTGAGTGCACGATACAACTCCGCCCGGGGGCCTGCGATGCAGAAACTTATCTGCTGGGGGATAAAGCGCAACTGGTCCAAACTGGGGGAGAATAGAGCTGCTCCACTGGGGAATTCCTCGGGCAGCATCCGGGCAAAGTGCCGCCTTCCCCAAGGGAAAGAGAGAAGGGAGCTCGGGGAGCGGAAAGGGCTCTTTGGCACCAGGGCGCCTGATTGCACGAGGACGTGGGTCTTTGCACGAGGACAGCTTGGCGTGACTGTGTTCAAGGCCAGGTTGGACGGGGCTTTGAGTAACCTGGTCTGGTGGGAGGTGTCCCTGCCCAGGGCAGGGGGTTTGGAACAAGGCGGTCTTCAAGGTCCCTTCCCACCCAAACCATTCTGTGAGTCCATGAGTGCGTATCTTTGCGTAAGCACACGTGTTTGCACAAGGCCGTCGTAGAGTCATGGAATCGTCCAGGTTGGAAGGGACCTTTCAGACCATCGAGTCCAACCATCAACCCAACACTGTTCAAACCACCACTAACCCATGTCCCTCAGCACCATGTCTGCCAGGCTTTGAAATACCTCCAGGGATGGCGACTCCATTACTGCTCTGGGCAGCCTCTTCCCATGTTTGACAACCCTTTTGGGGAAGAATTTTTCCCCAATATCCATCCTAACCCTCCCCTGGCACAACTTGAGGCCATTTCCTCTTGTCCCATCGCCTGTTCCTTGGGAGAAGAGACTGACCCCCCCTGGCTACACCCTCCTTTCAGGGAGTTGGAGAGAGCGAGAAGGTCTCCCCTCAGCCTCCTTTTCTCCAGGCTGAACACCCCCAGCTCCCTCAGCCACTTCCCATAAGATTTGAGCTCCAGACCCCTCACCATGGCACGTCCCCGTCCCCAAGGTGGGCACCGTGCCTCCCCTCCTCACAGCCTGTGCGAACCCTCTGCAGCCCCTCACACTGCCGGGAAAAACCCCTCCCTGACTTTAATTTTCCACTCTTGGTGCAACGGCACGAGTCCGGCAAACCTTGGTGCCGGCTCCAAGACAGGGGTTTGGGCCAGGAGTAGCCCAGCCCGTCCTTGGGTTGCCCTTTGCCACCGTGGTCTGTCAGTCCTGGGTTGCTCCGTCCCTTCCCATGCTCTGCCGGGGGGGAGGAATTTGGTCTGCAAACCGGTGTGCAAGAGGGTTAAACGCACTGCTGCCTGCCTGCAAACCCCGGATTTCTCACCCCGCGTGAGCTGCTGCTCAGGCTTATTCTCACCTGCTTTGTAATTAAAGCTCCCAGGTAATTACGCTCCCAAACCCCCTGAAAAGAGCTGCCGCTGAGCGATTCCCGCTGGGACACGGCAACTGCTGGGAGCGCACGATGGCTCCGCTGTGTCTTGGGGAACAGCCACCCCATAACCCGGGGGGGACGGGGCTCCATCGCAGGGACCGAGCGCCCCTTTCCTTGCTTTTTGGGGCCAGGAGGAAAAGGAGGGAGGCGGGGGGAAGCCCCGGGTACCCCAACACCTCCAGGTCCCTGCCCTCGCCCCCAGCGATGCAGCACCTTCCTCTCCTGCACAGACGATGCCGTGCTGCTGCGCTGGGGATGACAGGCTCTGCACAGACGTGCATTATATGATTATTATCATTATATTGCCAAGGATCCATGATGAGCGAGATGATTACGACGGCTCCAAAGAGGCTCTTTGGAAGCCGGGGCTGCCGGCAGCGAGATGCTCCTAGTTTTTTTTTTTCCCCTCAGCCCCGTCCCGCGGATGCTCTCGGCTTTGCTCAGGCCCTGCCATTGCGTAGGGATGAATTCAGGGTGAAAACGTGGCGCTAAAGCATTCCGCATCCAGAAACCCATCTGGTTTGGGGGTTATTTGGGATGTTTTCACGTGTGAGACACGCGGTTTGTTGCGCTCGCCGGGAGCTGCCCCGTCAATCGGTCCCTCTGCCTTCGTCTCCGCAGCAGGTATCGTCGTTAGGCAGATGGGAATTAAGGGTTTTTTCCTCCATGCTTCTATTTCATTTAACATGCAAAGGCTAATAATTTGTCACAATTCAATAAGGCGGAGGTTACAAACACTCTCGCTGCTGTTTATTTAAACGGTGGTTTGTTAATTAGCTCCTCTTAACGAGGAGAGAATAAATCAGATAAAACATACCAAAACGGTATGGGGATATTTTGCAGATTAATTCTATTTTCCAGCTGAGGTGCTCCCGGCAGCCGAGCGCTCGCGGGATCCCGGCTCCATCCCCACCTGCATCCCAATGGCGTGAGGAGGTACCGGGCTGATGCTCACCGCGGGTCCGAAAAAGGACTTTTCTGCCTCTTTTCTGCTGCTGGGCTCTGTCCCTCCATCCTAGATACGAGGAAGAATGACTTTACTGAGAGGGTGGTCAGGAGCTGGAACAGCCTGCCCAGGGAGGTGGTGGAGTCGCCATCCCTGGAGGGATTTAAGAAACATGTGGATGTGGCACTTCAGGGCATGCTCTAGTGCCCGAGATTGTTGTTTGTGTCTGTTTGTTTGGTGGGTTTTTTGGGGGTTTTTTTTTTTTGTTGGTTTTTTTTTTTTTTTTTTTTTTTTTTTTTTTTTGTGGTTGGACTCGATGATCTCAAAGGTCCCTTCCAACCATGAAGATTCTGTGATTCTGTGATCCTGACCCTGTGGTTTCTGCTCGCCACTTGTTTAGTCTAAGGCAATTGGGGGAGGAGGGAGGGGGGAATAAAAATTAGGTCAAGAATAAAGTTGTGCCGATTCAATTAGGAGTTTGGGGCCGGTTTACCCATCACCATCAGCCAGAGCCGAGCTCTGATTCCATTGCAGAGAGGGTTTAGGTCCCATCGGCATCGTGTCCCTGCCGCCCCGGGGGGATATTTCATATATAGTTTAGGAAATGTGTCCGGGGATGGGATTTCTTGGAAACTCTTGTCCCCCACAAACATCCCGGGACCCCCGCGGCGGTGGCCGGAGGAGAACGTCGGGACCGCGCGCTCGCCGGGGTCTACCTTGCGGAAGAGACGCTAATCAATGATTAATGGGGCATGTGTGGCTGTGTGGGAGCGATTTGTGTTGGAGGAGGAGGGAACTCCTACAGCACCCCGGTCATGAATCATTTGAAAGGCAAATTTGTGCAGTTACCAAGGGAACGGAAGAAAGGAAGGGACTTCCCTTTGCCGAAATGACTCGCGCTCTGATGCGGCTGAGAAAATCGCTCCAAAAAAAAAAAAAAGAAAAAAAAAAGGGAAAAAAAAAATTAAAAAAAAAAAAAAAAGAAGGAGCCAAAGCTGTGACTAAGCAGCAGAAGTTATGTAAAGCGCTCGCTGGGAAGTGCAGGGGAGGGACAGCACATCCTGCTGCTGCCCACGGCGGTGGCGGGGGGCGGCCGCCGGCCCCCTTCTCGCCTCCCCGGGGAGCGGGGGCGAAGCCGCGCCGGCTGGGCCCCCTCCTCGCCTCTTGCCCTTGCTCATGCAAGGGCTTGAAAAGGTTGGGGGCCCTGCCTGGGTGTCCTCGCTGGAGTGGGGGGCATCGTCCCTGGACCAGGACCCGGCACCCGCATCCCTCACCTCTGCGTCACCACGGGCTCCCCAGGTGCTGCAGCCAGACCAGGATGATGTCCTTGCTCTGGCCAAGGAGGGGACAACTGACAGTTTTAGGGGACGCTGTGCCCTGTGGCATCGTTGTCACGGTGCGGAGCTGAGCTGTGTCCATAGGGAATGGGGGGGGGGGGGATGCAGGAAACGGGGCTGCAAACTTCTCAGTGGGGCTCACGGTGATGCTCTTGGTGGCGGCCAGTTTGGCAACTGTCTGCCAGGGCTAGGGGTGGGCTTGTGGCTGAGGGTGGGATCCTCTGCTCTGCCCCCCGTGGGAGCTCAGGAAAGGGCCAGATACTTGGTTTGGGGACTGGAATCCAAATTTAATGATGCTTGCTCAAATTTAGGGATGCTCATCCAAATTTAGGGATTTGGATGATCCAAAGGGCGTAAAGCCACGTCTACAGCAGAGGCACCGGCTGCTCCTCCACGGGAGAGGATGCGCGAGGCACAAACACACACCTGGAAAACTCAGAAATCTGGTTTTCCTCTGAAAAGGCGACCCCGGGGCTGTGCAAAGGGGAGCAGCAGAGACCCGGGGCCGCCTCAGCCGGATCCGCAGCAGCATCTCCTCGAGAGCCCCAGCCGCCGGCGGGGAAAAGATGCTTGGGATCTTTTCCAGCTTCCGCCTGGGAGCCCCCGAGCCCGGCGGGGAGCTGCGATATCTCCCGAAAAGGGAATGCAGAGGCAGCTGCACAGGCGAAGGAAAACCCTCTCCCTGCCCTCCCCTGGTGCCACAGACAAACCGGTGGTGTCTGAGCGATTAGTCACCGCGATAGCGCCGAGGCTTCCCTCCTCCACAGCAGAGCCTGTCCCCCCACACAGGCAAAACCAGCTGAATGCTTAATTGGAGTTCCTCACACCTACCGGGGTGTAGCCTTAAACGAAGTGACAGCGCGATCAAAGCGCTGGAGTCAGACCCCGGGAGCTGCGGGTTGCTATGGAGTTTGCTGGCTTCTGATTTTAAAAGAAAAGGAAAAGGGAAAAAAAAAAAACAAAAACCAACCCACACCAAAAAACCTATATATATATATATATATGTATATATGTAGCAAACTCAACGGCAAACCTGAGGATGCTGCCGCCAGTGGAGCAGCGCCGTCGGGGCAGGGAGGCTGCGGGGACAGTTCTTTGGGGGGGTCTGCTCCTCGATGGGGGTGCTCAGCCCCCCAAAAATATGTTTTCTGCCCCATAAAGCTGACAGCAAAGCCGAAAACAGAGGCTAAAAAACCCCACAAGGCTCCCGCTCTGGGAGGGGGGTAGGAAAGCTCATCCTTGCATCCCGTGGAGAGGGGATGGGAAAGCTCAGCCTGGCAGGGAGAATCCCACGGGATCGGGCCAAGGCTTTGGCACCTTTATTACTTTTGGAGCCGTCTCCCAAAAAGTCACCAGCCTTCGTGTCCCTGGGGTGGGAGGGCTGTCCCTGCGCCGGCCCCCGCGGCCGGGTGAGCTCGCCCGGAGGTGGCAGGGCTGGAGTTTGACCAAAGGATTAATTTTTTTATTATTATTTTTTCTGCCTGGAATTTACAGGGAGGATTTTAAGCTGATTTAAACCAGTTTATCGTCCCGGTGAGGCCACGCGCCGCGGTCTGGTTTGATCAGGCAGGGGGACGGTGCAGCATCGGGATCCCCGGAGATGGGGCTGCCTGTGTCCCCCCACTCAGTAGCACCCCATCACCCATCACCTACAGCTTCATCTTCCCCCAAGAGATGCTTGGGCTCAACTTTCAAAGGCCTTAAATTGCAGTGAGCGGGTACCGGGACCTGAGCCCCTGACGCTGCCCATCTCCTGGGGGAGCCAGGAGGTTGGATTTTGCCCAGGAGAGGGAAATTATGGCTTCATTCCCATCAGGAACAACTTCTCCTGCCCAAAACAGAGGCTCTGTGCGGGAGGGAAACAGGATATCGTTTGTGGTTTCGTGAAAAAGTCGTGGTGTTTTTTTTTTTTTTTTTTTCATTCTCGTCACTTTGGGTTCTATTTAAAATTTGGGTGTTCTGAGACGGGAAGTTATTTCAAAAGGGTAAAAATGCATCAAGTTCCAGAAAATGGTGAAATCAACTCGATAGGGCTTTTTTTTCTTTCTTTTTTTTTTTTTTTTTTTTTTTTTTTTTCTGAAACAGAGTTCTCCCCCAAATCCCCCCGTATCGATGCTGTGGCTGGTGCAGGATCCAGCCCCATCCCTCTCCATCCTGCCCTCTCTCTGGTGCTGCGCGAAGGAGCATCCCCGGTACCAAAATGCCATTTTTTCACCCCAGTCTCTCCGCCAGCCGGTGGCATGGGTGTCCCCAGGGGATTTGCCTGACCCCAAACATCCCCGCGTGGGCAGGGACGGTCGTTGAAGCCCCATCGATCCCGTCTGCCCCAGCGAAAAAAAGGGCCCTCCATCGATAAAGCGTCAATTGTCACGGGGCGCTGCCGGCAGGCTTAAAAAGATCATCTCGCCACGAGGGCTTTTGGTTCCCGCCGATTAATTAGTACATTGCAAATGACTCGGAAAGGAGGTGGCCGGTAAATGCGAGAGCAATTAAATCCGCAGCGCCCGCACCTCTCCGACCCCGCTCCCCCAGGCATCGATCTCGCTCGGCAGCCTCGGGGGAAGCGCTGGGGTGGGCTGAGCCGGGATAGCATCCCTCTGGAATTGGAGAAAAAAAGGGGGGTTTTTCCCAAGCTGGGATCCGCTCCTGCCTTTTCGGGCAGGCGCAGCCGGCCGGCTCGCATCTCCCCTGCAAAATGCAATGGGTTTATTCCCCGCTGTTGGTGAACGAGGGCCGGAACAAGGTAGGAGAGCGAGGAAAACCCTCCGCTGGCTTCCCTTGATGAACTGAGCTAATTTCTCTCTTAATGGTTAGCTACTGAGCTGAATGTGAGGCTTTCCTCCTGCACAGCAAACCCTCTCCCACACACAGACAAATAGGCTGAATATTTAATTGGAATTCCTCACACCTACAGGGTAAAGCCTTGTCAGTAGAAATATAGCCCATCGCCAGCTGGCATCCCCGCACGCCACCCACCTTATCTCTTAAAAAGAAATCCCTCCCCGTCCTCCCCCCCTTCGCCGCACACCCACGGGCCCCCCACCCCCCACCCCCCCCTCCCCAGCTGAGGGAGGGTGCTGCCCTCCTGACGCTGCCCCCTGCTCCTCGGGGTCCCCTCTCGGGGACGGGGATGCTGTGGGAGGGTGTTGGGGCAGAGCTGGTCCCGACGTCATGCCATCGTGCCAGGGGAGGTGCCCGTCACTCACCCATCATCTGCTGCATCACAGGGGTACAACCCTCGCTGGACCAGCCCGGATGGAGATGCTGGAGCGAGACCCGCCCCCCCACCCTGGGGACAGTGGGGGACCCCAGGCTGGTGGCAGGGGACCGAAAGCAGCAGAGGGCACTGCCGGCTTGTCTGCCCGCACCTTGCCCTGCTGTTGCCGGAGTGATGAAAAGCTGGGAGAAGCGTTGCCCAACGCCCTGGGGTGGTGGCTGGTGGGGGGTTTGTGCAAGCCCCCCCCCCTTTCCAAGCCTCCCAAGAGGGAAGGCCACCATGCCCACTCCCGAAAATGACTCTTTTCCCTTCCCCATGCTGTCCTGGCCAGCGTGGGATGTAACCCCATGGCATCGAGTGATGGGGATGCGGGAGCTGAAGCCCTGCCTGCAATGTCCCCACATCCCGGCTGGGCAGAGGATGCTCTGGGGCCCTGGACTCTCCCTCGTGGCTGATAACCCAGCCCGGAGGAGTCCCCCAGGTCAGATTTTCCAGGGATGGCTCTTGTGGGACAAGGAGGGGACACGTGTCCTCCCCCTGCGCCAGCCAAAGCCCAGGGAGCACCTGGGTGCGAAGGCAGAGCACGGCACGGCCAAAATCCTAACAAACCAGGCAAATCCTCACCACTTTTCCTGGAAAAATAAGTAATGGGGCTGTGTGTTCCCAGCGGGAGCACACGTGTGTGCACACACACATGGATAGGGGAGGTTTTGGGGAGCCCCACGTTGCTGGGCACGATGGCAGGGCAGAGAGGGGCTGCTGGTGAGGGGGATGCTGAACCCCATTTTGGGATGCACCAGACTGAGCATCCCAATTTGGGACCACCACGGGGATCGCCGGGTCGGTGCTGGGGATGATGGCAGCGGCCGTTAACGCTTCTGCCTGCCCTGCCTCTGCCCAGGGGGATGCGAGAGCCCTTCATCCCGGGGCACAGAGCAAGAGCATCCCTGGGCAGCCGGGATCGGCCACCAGGAAAGGGCTGTCCCCCAGGGATGCAGAACCCCCAGTGCCCATAGAAGAGGAGGAGGAAGAGGAGGAGGAGAAGCAGGACAGCGGATTGTGACCCCTGTGAGCCCTGCGGGGGAGACGGCAGCACCACCGCACGCTACATTTTCTTCTGCTGGGCTCTGATGGCGAGGGCAGCCTTTGTATCCCCCCTCGTCCCTCCAACATCAACTTTGGTTTCCGACAGAATTGCTCTTTTCTCATCTCCCGTCTTTGCCTTTTTTTTTTTTCGCTCGTGCTCCCTCGCTCCTTCTCCTGGTACCTCTCTCATCCCAGGTTTCAAAGACCCCCCCTCCATCCCCTGCAGGGACCTGCCACCATCTGCAGGTTTCTTTCCCTTTCTTGTTTTTAATTTTTTTTTTTTTTTAAATTTCCCCATGTCTTTGTCTTAACGAGCCAGGTTAAATATTCTGTAATCAGTGTAATAATACACCTGGACTCGTTCGCGAGATATCTGCCTTTTGTACTGCGACAGGACATTAATAGTAATTATTCTGCTTTGTAATTGGAGCTTTAAATACTAATTCAAACAGCCAGAGGAAAACCAATTAGTGCTAATTTATCTCTATGTGTTTTGGAGAGCCTGTGTCTGTCATACTGTGAAGAAATAGGTTGGTAATTAGTACAGTTGGGTGGTAGATAGAAGTAATTATCAGATTCTTTCATGTTCTTTAAAGGAAAAAGAAAAAAAAATAATCTAAAGGCGGCGTGACTCTTCTTTTCCGAGGAAGTTTTCACCTCGAAGGAAGGCAGCGCGTGGTCCCGGAGCTCGTGGGCACCATGTGCCGTACGAAGGGATGGCTGATCCCGGGGCCAGGATGCTTCGGGCACGGCCTCGCGCGCTGGGTTTGGCTCGGGCAGGGGCTGGCGGGGTGTCCTCGGAGGTGGCGAGGGACCGACGCGCCAGGGATGGCAGGGGAACGCCGGTGACAGAGGCGTCCATCGCCGGGAGGATGCTTTTGAGCCGTACTCTGTGTATGAATCCTACCCTATGCATTTGAGCCGTACCCTATGCATTTGAGCCAAAACCTATGCATCCAAATCCTACCCTATGCCTTTGAGCCATATCCTCTGCATTTGAGCTGAACCATATACTTTTGAGCCATACCCTATGCTTTTGAGCCATATCCTATGCTTTTGAGCCGTACCATATGCATTTGAGCCATACCCTGTGCATTTGAGCCAAAACCTACGCATCCAAATCCCACCCTATGCCCTTGAGCCATATCCTCTGCATTTGAGCTGTACCCTAGGATTTTGAGCCATATCCTCTGCATTTGAGCTGAACCATATACTTTTGAGCCATACCCTATGCATTTGAGCCGTATCCTATGCTTCTGTGCTGCATCCTATGTGTTTGAGCTGTACCCTATACTTTTGAGCCGTACTCTGTGTATGAATCCTACCCTATGCATTTGAGCCGTACCCTATGCATTTGAGCCAAAACCTATGCATCCAAATCCTACCCTATGCCTTTGAGCCATATCCTCTGCATTTGAGCTGAACCATATACTTTTGAGCCATACCCTATGCTTTTGAGCCATGTCCTGTGCTTCCGTGCTGCATCCTATGTTTGAGCTGTACCTTATGCTTTTGAGCCCTACCTTATGCTTTTGAGGCAAAACCTATGCATTCAAATCCTACCCTATGCAGTTGAGCCATATCCTCTGCATTTGAGCTGTACCATATACTTTTGAGCCACACCCTATGCATTTGAGCCATATCCTATGCTTATGCTTCCGTGCTGCATCCTATGTGTTTGAGCTGTACCTTATGCTTTTGAGCCAAAACCTATGCATCCAAATCCTACCCTATGCCTTTGAGCCGTACCCTATGCATTTGAGCTGAACCATATACTTTTGAGCCATACCCTATGCTTTCGAGCTGTATCCTATGCTTTTGAGCTGTACCATATGCATTTGAGCCATACCCTGTGCATTTGAGCCAAAACCTACGCATCCAAATCCTACCCTATGCCCTTGAGCCATATCCTCTGCATTTGAGCTGTACCCTAGGATTTTGAGCCATATCCTCTGCATTTGAGCCATACCCTATGCATTTGAGCCGTATCCTATGCTTCTGTGCTGCATCCTATGTGGTTGAGCTCTACCCTATGCTTTTGAGCCGTACTCTGTGTATGAATCCTACCCTATGCATTTGAGCCATATCCTCTGCATTTGAGCCGTACCCTACAATTTTGAGCCATACCCTATGCATTTGAGCTATACCCTATGCTTTTGTGCCACATCCTATATGTTTGAGCTGTGCCTTATGCATTTGAGCCATACTCTGTGTGTATGAATCCTACCCTATGCGTTTGAGCCAAAACCTATGCATCTGAATGCTACCCTATGCCCTTGAGCCGTACCCGATGCGTATGGATCCTACCCTATACATTTGAGCCGTACGCTATGCGTTTGAGCCAGACCCTATGTGTTTGAGTCCTGCCTTGTGCCTTTGAGCCACACCTTGTGCGTTGGATGCAAATCCTGTGCATTTGAGCCAAATCCTAGATGTATGAGCCATACCTTGTGCGTCTTAGCCGTAACCTATGCATTTGAGCCGGACCCTATGCATTTGAACCAGACCCTATGCATTCGAACCAGACCCTATGCATTTGAGCCGGACCCTATGCATTTGAGCTCTATCCTGTGTGTTTGAGCCATAACCTGTGTGTTGGAGCCATGCCATATATGTTTGAGCCAAAAACCTAGGCGTTCAAATCCTACCCTATGCGTGTGAATCCTACCCTATGCGTTTGAGCCCTACCCCATGTTTATGGAACCTATCCTATGCAAACCCTACGTGTTTGAGCCATACCTTGTGTATTTGAGCCAAACCCCATGCATTTGAGCCACACCTTGTGTATTTGAGCCAAACCCCATGCATTTGAGCCATACCTTGTGTATTTGAGCCAGATCCTATGCATTTGAGCCATACCTTGTGTATTTGAGCCATACCTTGTGTATTTGAGCCAAACCCCATGCATTTGAGCCATACCTTGTGTATTTGAGCCAGATCCTATGCATTTAAGCCATACCTTGTGTATTTGAGCCAAACCCTATGCATTTGGGCCATACCTTGTGTATTTGAGCCAGATCCTATGCATTTAAGCCATACCTTGTGTATTTGAACCAGACCCTATGCATTTGAGCCATACCTTGTGTATTTGAGCCAGACCCTATGCATTTGAGCCAGACCCTATGCATTTGAGCCACACCTTGTGTGTTTGATCTAGACCTTATATATTTGAGCCAAACGCTATGTATACAAGCCATACCTTATCCATTGACTATACCCTTTGCATCTGGGGGGATATCAGCGGTGGCCAAACGGCCATTGTCCCCTTCGTCTCCCCCTGGCACTGTCACTTTGCTGCCCGGGAGGAAGCAGCAGGTTCCTCGAGGACGCTGGGCCCTGCCACATGCTGCTCCTTTTTTTTTCTTTCCCCCCTCTTATTGGATAAGAGAATCTCGAGTTTTTCTGTGCAAGGGAGGATTTGGTTTGCGGTTACTTCGATCTCTCCCCCCTTGTGTCGTGCTATTAAAAAAATAAATAATGCATGGAGTAGTTGTTCCCCCCATCAGGATGTCAGGCCGAGCCAGACCAGGAGTGCGGCAGGATCTGCAGGAATTCATTAATGGCCCATTCTGTATTTCCTTTTCTCTTTAAAAACCCAGTGGAGTTACCTTGGTAATAATAAAGTGCACGATTCCAGGAGGGAGGGAACAGATTCTTATTTTGATGAAACGGATTTCTCCTCCTCCCCTCTTTGCCCCTTTTATTCCTGCCAATTTAAAATTTTTGTTTAGGAAAAAAAAAAAAATTATAAGCAAATGCTAATGATGGAAAAAAGCACATTTTTTCAAGGAAGGGGAGAAAATGCCATTGGAAGTCTTCTATGTGAAGAGATGCCGGGGGGCACAATATATCAAAGAAAATATAATACACCCAGGTTAAAACTAATGATTGCCATATAATTAGATGTGAACCATTGTGCTATAAATGTGTATTCTTCAGCGTGCTGTGATTTTACTGTAAAAGAGAGAGAGAGAGAGAGTGAGTGCGAGAGAGAGCGCACAAGAGAAAGAAAGACAGAAAAACACAGAACCCAGCAACATACTATAAAAAGCACTCTGTTGACTTTTCTGCTGTTTAGTATTCCTTGCCCGTACTCCCCCGGGAGTATGTAATTAGTGCTTTATGAAGAGTGCATTTAAAGCAGTTTAATATTCACCTCATTCAGTCTGAAACAATGTGATCACTGCTTAGACAAATCACTGCTCCTTACTGACATCCTCTGTCAGTACATTACCTCTGAAAAGACCTTTCAAGAGGCTTGGATGTTAATTAGTTGTCTATCATGTATAAACAGAGCAGTGAGCAGAAGGGCTGCACCAGGCCAAAGACACAGAGGGAAATACTGGAAACACTTTTTTCTTTTTTTTTTTTTAATTCTCTTTTCCCTCCCCCTTTAATGAAAATTCCTGGCTTTCTCGTCCCCTCGTCCCCCGCTCCCCGATTTGCTGGCGCTTCGCGGAGTTTTGCGTGGCCTGGAGTGGAGCCTGGGTTTCCCTGCCGCTGGGTGCCCTCCCAGGGATGCTGAGCCAGACTGGCCCCGTGGCTCTCCGCTGCTCCGGCTCTGCAGGAAAGGTGCTGCCGGACCCCAGCCAGCCCCTGGAGCATCCTCTGCTATGGCCGGGCACCAGCTAAGCTGTCCTGCTGCCCCCCCGAGTGTGAGCATCCCGGCCGACATCCTGACCCGCATCCCATCCCTGCGTCCCAGTGCTACATCCTGGTCCTTGCATCCCAGTGCTACATCCCAATCCTGCATCCTGGCCCTGCATCTCAATGCTACATCCCAACCCTGCATGCCAGACCTATATCCTGGTCCTTGCATCCCAGTGCTCCATCCTGGCCCTGCATCCCAGTATTACATCCCAACCCTGCATCCCATCCATGCATCCTAACCCTGCATTCCTATGCTATATCCTATTCCTGCATCCCATCCCTGCATCCCTGTGCTATATCCCAGCCCCACATTCCAACCCTGCATCCCAATGCTACATCCCAACCCTGCATCCCAGTCCTATATCCCTGCATCCCTATAACCCTGCATTCTGGTCCTGCATCCCAATACTACATCCCAACCCGGCATCCTCGCATCCCTGCACTACATCCCAACAGTGCATCCCATCCCTGCATCCCAACCCTGCATTCCTATGCTGTATCCCATCCCTGCACCCCAGCCCTGTATCCCTGTGCTATATCCCAGCCCCACATCCCATCCCTGCACCCCAACCCTGCATCCCTGTGCTATATCCCAGCCCCACATCCCAACCCTGCATCCTGGCCCTGCATCCCTGTGCTACATCCCAATCCCGCATCCCAACCTCACATCCCAGTGCTACATCTTAGCCCTGTATCCCGGTCCTGTATCCAATCCCGCATCCCACAGGTGCCCTCCGAAGCAGCCAGGGATACGCAGCTGAATTCCCCTCCCTGCATTGCCGTTCCCTTCGGAAGCATGAAGCTGCCGCACTTCATTAGACGTGGAAGCACCTCAGCCTAACGAGCTGGGCGGGACGGGGCAGGAGACCCCCAGTTTTTCCTGGCAGCACCTCGCCAGGGTTAGGGACATTCCCAGCGGGACACGGGCATGGCGATACCGCAGGGCTGGGGATGGGAGGCGCGGGAAGGTGCTTTAATCCCAACCCTGACACCAGTTTAGTGGCTGAACACGCTGAACAGGCGCTTCTGCACCTATAAAATGTGGTTACTGACACCCACCCACTTTTCTAACATGCCTGGGAATGAATGGATGGAAAATACTATAGGAAAAGGAAGTATTGCTATTTAAAACGGAGCTTAGCTTAGCGCGGTGGCTTTACCCGGTGCAAAGCCCCCATGGTTTGCTGCGGCGCTCACTTTATCGATGCCGGTAAAAGCTCTCGCTGGAAAGGAAACGCCGGCGTCGCAACCCTCCTCCGTGGCACCAGCTCGGGGGGACGAGGGCCGGGGGAGCGGGTGGGAGACCCAGCTCAGACACCCTTATTGCACCCCGAAGTGACTCTTTAGCCATTCGAAGAGATTCTTCCCATTTTCCGTTCCGGCAGATGACGGCGGCCGCCTCACCCTGCCTGCCCCCGGCTTTATCTTCTCAGGGAAATCCAGTGGATCGGCAGGATACAGGATGCTCCCTCACGCTGCCCATGGGCTGCCAGCCCCGAGCCCTCCTTCCCTGGGGCAGCTGGTCCCCAGTGCACACCCTTGCATACCCCCGGTGTCCCCCTGCAAGTCCCCGGTGTCCCCCCCATGGGTGCAAGGCGCCGTGCCGGGAGCTGGTCCCGGCTCCGCTGGTGGCTCCTCAAGCCTGGCCTCGGCAACGGGGATGGAGGACAGGGAGCCACGGGAATCCTATTACCGGCCTCCATCTGGCAGCCCCCGTTTGCTCTCCCGGGGGGCTCTTGAGCCAAATCCAGCAAATCCAACACTTCCTGGGGCCGGGGCAGCCGCTGGCTCCCCCCATGGAGGTGTTTAAGGGGCAGGTGAGGTCTGACACGGTCCTTTCCCTTTGAGGAGGAGCAGACACGGGCTGTTGCTCACTCTGCCACCGGGACCGACATCCAAGGCTTGAAACCCCAGGCGTTTTGGGGTGAGAGCTCCCCATATCCTACAGCCGGGCTCCCCACACGTGCGTTCCCATGCATGTCCCCTCACCATGGTGGGGACACAGTGAGCATCCCCATGGGACGCCTTCCTGAGCCTCCTCGCCTGCCTGGCCACCGAGCGGCAGCTCCACACCCTCCGGCCTGGGGTTTTTCCCCCTTTCTCTCCCTTTTCCACCAGTTTGTTTCCCTGGCTCTCTTAGTCACGAAGGTGAGGCACTGACAGAGACACAGACATCAAAAACAAGAGGTGATGAAACGCCGGGAATAATTAAGTTGCACTAAATCACTGGGCCCCGGTGGCTCCCTGCCAAAGCGCTGAGGAAACTGGAGCACCAAGGAGCTGAGTTATTATTAATAATCACCAGCGCCCTCGTGAACAACAACCTATTTTGCACCTCACTGTACCAAAGGAGTGGGAAGGGAGCACCCGGCTGCAGGGACAGGGATGGGGAGAGGACCATCAGCATGGGGGGCACCAGAGCCCCACGTCTCCTTCCTGCTGGTTCTGCCGATGCACGGCGCTGCACATCCCACCGTGCAAGGATGTAGAACCATAGAATGGTTTGGGTTGGAAGGGACCCTAAAGACCACCTCGTTCCAAACCCTTTCCATGGGCAGGGACACCTCCCACCAGACCAGGTTGCTCCAAGCCCCCTCCAACCTGGCCTCGAACCCCTCCAGGGATGGGGCAGCCACAGCTTCTCTGGGCAACCTGGGCCAGGCTCTCACCACCCTCACAGCAAAGAACTTCTTCCCCACATCTCAGCTCCATCTCCCCTCTTTCAGTGTCAAACCCTTCCCCCTCCTCCTAGGGCTCCCCTCCCTGATCCAGAGTCCCTCCCCAGCTTTCCTGGAGCCCCTTGAGGGACTGGAAGGGGCTCCAAGGTCTCCCCGGAGCCTTCTCTTCTCCAGGCTGAACCCCCCCAACTCTCTCAGCCTGTCCTCCCAGCAGAGGGGCTCCAGCCCTCCCAGCATCTCCATGGCCTCCTCTGGCCCCACTCCAACAGCTCCGTGTCCTTCTGCTGTTGGTGGCCCCAGAGCTGGAGGCAGCACTGGGCTGGGGGGGTCTCCCCAGAGCGGAGCAGAGGGGCAGAATCCCTGCTGGCCACGCTGCTGGGGATGCAAGCCCAGGGTGCGGGGGGGCTTTCTGGGCTCCAGCACACATTGCCGGGGCGTGTGGAGCTTCTCATCCACCAACACCCCCAAGTCCTTCTCCTCGGGGCTGCTCTCCAGCCATATTCGGGACCGGCTCTGTCCCGTGGCCACTGGCCCTGGCTGGGATGTGCTGGCCGTGCTGCTGGTAGCCCAGGGCCAGCGCAAGTCTGCTCCCACCGCGCATCCTCCACGCAACCCCGAGCCTTTCGTAAGGGCGGCCTTATCCGCCTGCCATCAGGGCTCGTCCTCGCACCGGGGCTGCGAGCGAGAGCTCCGGTTCCCAACGCGTGGGCGGAAGCCTCGGTAGCCCCGGGCTGGGGATTGCACAGCTCCTGCCCCTCTGCCTGGCCCTGCTTGCACCACGCTGCCGTTCCCTGCCCTGCAACACCCGATCGGGCAGGCGATAGCGGGCCAGCTATCGGCTTTGCAGGGTGTTTGGGATGGGTTTTGCCCTTTGTCGTGTTGGAATTTCACCCTTCAAAGCTCTCGGGAAGGCGCTGCTGGTCGGGCAGGACTTGCCGCCTTTGGCCACCTGGGGGTCTCCCCTCGGTTACGTGATTTAAGGAGCGAGGGAAGCCCCCCAGCACCCATTGCTGGTGGAGGTGCTGGGGGAAAAGATGCTTTCCGGGGCCCCACCATACTTTCTGGGGAGAAAAAAGTCATTTTAGTGCAAAGACTCCTTCTCCAATGGATGCTGAATCCGTGGCTTTACATTTCCTGGCAGGAATAGGCTTATTATAGGCTTTGACCTCACTCGGCTCCATCTCTGCAGGAGCCCGGGCAGGCTTTTTGCAGGGTTTGGGGTTGATTTCAGGTGCTACATGGCCATGGGCAAAGCCCCGGCTCCCACCGGCATCCGTTTCATCACGGGAACCATCCCGACCTGGTCAAAATCCTCCCTGGCGGGGTAAACCCAAAGGTGTCGAAATTTTCGGAGAGCTGTAAATCTCCTGTGTTTGTAAAAACTTTAAGCCTCCGTCTGCAATGCGCAGGTAAACCTTTTTAATTCCCTCACAATACAGAGCTAACTCCCGGCTAAATCCTTAATTCCTGCACACCAGAGCCCTGTGAATTCGTCTCTTTTCCTGAATTTTGGCTCTGAATTCCAGGTCTCGTCTGCGATGAGCAGCATCGACCGCCCGCTGCAGCACCCGCGCTCTTCGGATGGAGTCTGTGTGCTCCCGGTGGAAAAAACCCCTAAAAAAATAGCTCTGCCCCAGGTTCTGGTGCTTTTAAACCTTAATCAGAATCTCCGAAGCTCCGTTTGCACCTCTTTAAAATAGGAATAATGACAAGCCCTGCATCCCTGGAGGGCTGTGTGAGCGCCCTGAGGTTGCAGGGGGACGGGGACAACAGGGAAGAAGCCACCCCAAAGCTGATATCCCGGCTCCCGGCCATCCCTCCCTCCCTCTAAAAAGGCTGAAACTCCTCCAGCCGATGTGACATGTTGGAATGAGCCCGTTGCCTGCTCCGGCGGGTGCTGTGAGGCTGGAAGACTTTTTTACACACACACACACACACACACACCCCCCAAGTCCTCAGAGCCGATCCCTGTGCGATAGCGAGAGGAGAAGACCCAGGCGACAGGGAACGGGCGGTGGGGACACCCGGGGAGCTCGACGGGTTTGGGAGCTCATCAGCATAATGATGACAGCGCCCGGGGATTGCTCCACGCGTTGTACCACGCGGGTCCCAGCCGCTGGGTGAACGTTTCCCAACCCGGCGAAACCTGTACAAACGACCACCCTTCTCTTAAGCAATTTTCCTGACTCAAGATCCCACCCCGAGTCAGCGGGAGACGGATCTCTGCTGCCTCTTACAAAACACCTCCATCCAAACAGGTTTCCCCATTAATCCCTCTTCCAGGGATTTTTTTTTTTTTTTCCTTTTTTTTTTTATTATTTTTTGGGTGACCGCCGGTTCTGTGGACTCTTTGGGAGGGGGTTTGTGTCTTGGTCTTTGTGCATTGACATGGCTTGGCTTCCCAAGGCCACCCGCGGCATCGAGCACAGATTAGCCGAAATCATGGCCTTTAGAGGAAAAAACTTTCCTGAGGCAGGAGGGAAGGGAACGGCTCCTTTGGGAACTGGGCAAATCCAGGTGAGACATTGGGAGGGACCGTCCTGCAGTGCCAGGGGATGCTCGGCCCTTTTTTATAGTAGTAGTGGCCCAAATATTGACCTGGAACAAATCCAGAGGATGGCACCATGTGCACCTCCCCTGGATGTACAGCACATTTCTAAGGGGTGAATGCTTTTATAGAATCATAAAATCACAGAATGGTTTGGGTCGGAAGGGACCTTAAAGCCCTCCAAGTCCCACCCCCTGCCCTGGGCAGGGACACCTCCCACCAGACCACGTTGCTCCAAGCCCCCTCCAACCTGGCCTTGAACCCCTCCAGGGATGGGGCAGCCACAGCTTCTCTGGGCAACCTGGGCCAGGCTCTCACCACCCTCACAGCAGAGAACTTCTTCCCCACATTTCAGCTCCATCTCCCCTCTTTCACTGTCAAACCCTTCCCCCTCCTCCTAGGGCTCCCCTCCCTCATCCAGAGTCCCTCCCCAGCTTTCCTGGAACCCCCTTGAGGGGCCGGAAGGGGCTCCAAGGTCTCCCCGGAGCCTTCTCTTCTCCAGGCTGAACCCCCCCAACTCTCTCAGCCTGTCCTCCCAGCAGAGGGGCTCCAGCCCTTGAAGGACCTCCTCTGGCCCCGCTCCATCAGGTCCATGTCCTTCCTGTGCTGAGAAGGACATTAGAGCTGAAGGAAAAGTTGCTAATTTATCTCAGTGGTCCTGGTGGGCTAAAAACCCACCGGTAGCACACCCTGAACGTGTGCACGGAAACATCTGCCGCGGCTTAGCCACTTCTAAAGTAATTTTTCCCCATTTTGGGTCTTGGGGATGACCCCCCGCCGTGGGTCCTGCCGGGCTGCGGGACAGGAGGGTTCGGGGAGGGGGGGGGGGGGGGGAGTGTGCCGGCAGGCGAAGGGTTACGCGGCCCCATCTGCTCGGCTCCTTCCCCCATTTCACAAGGGCGGGTTTTGGAGTTTTACTACGAGTTTCAGACAATGAAGGTGTGTCTGCGCTCGGTGCCTGCTTTGCCCGTTGTGTAGGCGTCGGGTTCAGCGCCGTCTTGTCAACACTTGAATATGTTGAGCATCACTCACGGGGCATTCTGTAAGAAACCTATTAAGTTAATTACCGAGGCTCAGTATATGTGTGTGTGTGTGTGTGTGTGTGTGAGAGAGAGCGAGCGTGTGTGCCTCTCCTGTAAAAAAATTTGGCTTTCTTCGTTGCAAGAGACATTTTCTGATGCAAGTCCCGGCCTCTTGGGGTGATGACATCTTGTCTGCTGCTGTAACTGATACGGGGCTTGCTGCCTGCCAGCCAGGGAGGCTGCGAGCTGGGTGTGGGGTCAGGGTAGGACCCCCCCACTTGCCTTCCTTGGGGACACCCACTCAGACATAGGGACCTGCTTCGGCTCCCCGCGGTGGCCCTGGTTTAGGGGCTATGATGTACATTGGTCCTAAATCTGTGGGGTTTGAACCCAAACTGGGCTGAGCATCCCTGTGGGTGACGGGAATCGGCTTTTAGCATCATTTCTGCTCCATCCGAGTACCTGGGGAAATGTATTTTTGATCCCTGGGTTTGGGGAGAGGGCTGGGAAGGGACCTCTTGGTCTTTATGGTTGCACCAAATATAAAGTGGCCCAAAATAAGTGGGGCTGGAGTGGGGGAGCTATTCTTATTGGGACTGGGAGGGGGGGCTGTCCCATTCCCGGTGGCCCTGTCCCATTCCCAGTGTCCCTGTCCTATTCCCAGCGGCAGGAAAACACGGTATGTGCAAGGGGACAGCACAGAAACAGCCTCCAGCGGCACCGACGGGCGTCCCTGGGGGGGACACCCCCTTCCTCTTCTCCTCCTCAAGCCCCTCTGCCCCCTTCGCATCCCCACTGGCCGAGGAGCTGTGGGTCTGAGCCCCAGCCTGGGCAAGAGCGGGGCTTTTTGAGCCATGCCGACACGCCGTGAGCGGCAGCACGTGTCTGTCCTGCCCAACCCTCAGCTTTCCCCGCGTCCTCGCCCAGCTGGGCTGAAACGGGGCCACGGCACGCCTTGCCCCCCCCCTCCCCCCCAATCCCTAAAAAAACCTGATTTTTCCCATGCCAGAGCCCAAAGCAGGGGAGGGAACGGGGCGAATTGCTGGCTTCTGGCTCCCAAAGGTGGGTTTTTTTGGGGGGAGGCGCATGGGGCATTGCACAAACAGCCCCCCCCACCCCTCCCCGGCGCTTGCACGCGCCCCAGGTAGGGCGGTTCAGCCCCCCCTCCACTCCTTCCCGTGCCTGAGAGCATCCCACGGGAGCCCGGATCCGGTGGACTTTTATGGAAGAAAGGGAAGTCCATGGCACGGCTGGAGCAGCCTTGGCAGCCCTAAGGCTGAGCGCTCGCCAGCCCTGCTCTTGTGCTGTTAACCCCTCGTCCTCGGGACAGGCTGCGGAAAGAAAGAGGGGAGATTTAGAGGAGATATCGGGAAGAAGTTCTTTGCTGTGAGGGTGGTGAGAGCCTGGCCCAGGTTGCCCCGAGAAGCTGTGGCTGCCCCATCCCTGGAGGGGTTCAAGGCCAGGTTGGAGGGGGCTTGGAGCAACCTGGTCTGGTGGGAGGTGTCCCTGCCCATGGAAAGGGTTTGGAACGAGGTGGTCTTTAAGGTCTCTTCCAACCCAATCCATTCCATGATTCCAGCTCCTGCCTGCAGGCAACTACTTGGGTGCAGGTTTTGGGGGCAGGGGCATCGGCAGCCCCCGATGCAGCTCTGCCTTGAGGAGGGGGCCATAGGATGCTCAGCAGCAAAACACACCAGCGAGAAGGCGCGCTTGGCTCTTTCTCATCATTAAACCCATGCAAAAGGCTCCTGAACCTCCCAAAGCTCTCATCCTTCAAGAATCACACATTCCCCCCCCCGAAAAAAAATAACAAGGAGGAGGGAAGCGGGGAGGAGGAAGAACTCGCTCAGGATGTTTCCTGTTGGACTTTCTCCTGTCCCAAGGGCAGCTCTGGACTCTCCCTGCGCTCGCTGCCAAGTCCCGCCGTCAGGAAGCGGCTTTGGAGGTGGTGATGGGGGGGGTGGGGGGGTATGGGGGGGGTGGGGGACGGAGACGGACACGGCAAAATCGAGCCCACAGCAGCCCGGATGCGCTGGCGGGGGCCAGAAAGCACGTTCCCCTCCCTCCTGGCGGGTCCCGGCCGGGGCTGTCGTCATCAGATGCAAAAGGGGAGAGACTTTTTTTGGCCAACGGAAGGAGCCAAAAAAAAAAAAAAAAAAAAATTAATGAGTAAATAAATAAATAAAAATTTAAAATAATTTAAAGACAAATCAACTCCCCCTCAACCCCACGCTCCTTCCCCAGTGCTCCCATCAGATTAGTGAAGCCGAAATACCGAAATAGCTAAGTTGGCCCAGAGCGGTAGCAGGGCTGGCACGCGCGGGCTTTGATCCACCCCCGCGCCCGGGAAGGTGGCTGGGCCGGGGATCAGACACCCCAGGGAGGAGGAATTTTGCAGGGGAGGTTTGTGGTGTGCGTACGCACCCACAGCCACCCTCCAGCCCCGGGGTGTCCCCCCCGCCGAGCTTGGCTACCAGGGTGGGATGCAGCATCCGTGTAGCCACCATCCCCACCTGCCTCCCCAAGCCACCGGGCACCATTGATAGCCAGCGCTGGGTGTCACCCCCCCAAAACCTGGGCTCGTGCCCCGGTTTCCCCCCCCGGGCTCTCAACCCTGGTTGTCGAGTGTGGACCCGGCTTTTGCATCACGACAGCAGTGCAAAAACCCGCTCTGAAAGGCAGGACCACCCCGGAGAGACGGGAGGGGAAGCGTCTTTTGGGATGGGTGGCTGGAAAACAGCAGGTTTTACTGTTCTCCTAAAGCCTCGTGGGACTTTAGGTGATGGGGTGGGGGGGGATCTTCATCCTCGGTAAGAGCCTCCCATCGCATCTGACGGTAGCCCTGGCACCGAGCATCACCGCCTCGGGGCTCCTGCCCTCCTCGCCATCCTTTCCCCATGGACCACGCTGAAGCTTGGAGCATCCCCGCCAGCCTGGCTGTGCCTCGCAGAGGGAGGTTGTGCCACGTGTGTCCACGCGTGGGGATTTTCAGCCCCCACGTGCCCCACGGACGTATTTATTACTGTTTGCTGGGAAGGTGCCGGTGCTTTCCAATCACCAAAACAAATTTATCCCTGTCCCCAAAGGCGAAGCCGCTGGTAGAGTCTCCCACCCCCGGGGGGGGATGCATCCTCAGGGCTGTCCCACGCCTGGTCCCCGGGAAGGGTTTCGGTGCACGGCTCCGCTCTCTCTTGGCCACACAGACCGGGGCTGCAGGCCTTTAAATGACTGAATTAGGCAAAATTTGGTGTTTCTCCAAGAATCCGCCGGAAATCTGCCGCTGGAAAAGCAAGCTCATCTTAAAGCTACACGCACGCCGAGCGAACAAGTTTTCCACTCTCGAGAACTGTAGGGACTCGGAAAGGACCTTCTCGGTCCTACCCAGCCCTTTTTTTGGCCAGTTCAAGCTTGTTCCCCGCGTTGAAATCTCAGGGGCTTTGAAATTTCTCGTAGTGCACTCTTCTTGGCAGTTTTTGCAGCGTTTTACAGATGCCCCATTGGACTTGGGAGCGATGGGGGGTGCCCTAAAGAGGGTTGGGGGCATCAAGGGGCACCTGCCCACCAGCTCCTTGGGGTGAGATCCTGGTGGACCTCCTGGTGGAAGGACCAGGCTTGTGGCAAAGCCGCAGCGAAGCAGAGCGACGCAGGTGTGGTGTTGAGGGAAAACCCCGTTCGAGCGATGCCACGCTGCTGCGTGGGGCAAAAAAAGTCATCGAGGGGCAAAAAACCTGCCCTTCCCCTTCTGCCCCCCCCTGCACCTGAGCCATCCTCAGACCTTCCTCCTCCTCCTTCTCCTCCTCCTCCCAACCCAGCGCCCTTTCCCACCCCAGTAATACAGCATCCGTCGTTATCCCACCGGCACCGAGGAGGCAGGGGATGCTCACCGGGGGGGGGTCTCGGCTGGATGGTGGGTGGGACGAAGCCCACCCCAGCCCTCCCCTCGGTGGGGCAGCACCCGGGCCAGTGGGTCAGGGTGACTCATCCGGCTCCGCCGTGAGCTCGCCCGCGGTTGCAACACCGCAATTGGGATATTAAAAGCCAGCCAGCGGCGGAGCCCGGCATCCAGGCAGCTTCCTAACACACCCCTGGGGTTGCTATCAACATCCCTGTTGTTCTTAGCGATCGCATCCATCATTTATCATCCCGGTTTACAACAGAGGCCCAGGGGCTGGGAGACGGGGTGTAACCACGCGGGACGCGATTGCGACGCTCCCCAAAAGGGTCTTTTGGGGCGCACGGTGCGGGGGGGGGGGGAGACACCCCTCTGTGGTGCTGCTGCCTGCTCCCTGCCTGCTCCCTGCCCACTTCTCCCTGCTCCCTGCCTGCTTCTGCCTGCTCCCTGCCTGCTTCTGCCTTCCCCCTGCCCGCTGCAGCTCCAGCTTTCGACCCCCACGAGTAAAATCAAGGCAGAGCTGGTGTAAATGGCAATCAGAGCCCGCACAGCCCTTTCCCTAAGCTGATTTAAATCGTCCTTTTATTCAACCGGGGCAATTTTCATGCTTAAGCGAACCCTGATGCTTCTCCTCCAGGGATGCAGGAGAGAAGGGGTGGCAGGAAAAGTCCTTCCCGCAGTTTCTTGGCCATCCTGCCAACCTCAGCTCCCGAATCCATCACTTCTGCCCTGGCAAAGCCACATCCCATGAGCCCTCCTGCAGCCCACACGCTTGCAGAATGGATTCTTCCCTCTTTTCCTCTCTTAAGCGACTCTGAGACTGAAATACTGATGTCATCCACCTGGACTTCTTCAAGGTATTTGATAGGGTCCTCCACAACGTCCTTCTTGCTCAGCTGGAGACCAGGATGAGCACATCTGGGGCCGGAGCCCAGCATCCTTCACCCCATTCCCCCCCCATCCCAGCACCACCCTCCGCCTCTATAATATCCCAGGTGTTTTAAAACGAAATGAAACGAAACAAAAGCCCTTTTTTTTTTTTTTTTTCCTTTTCGACAGAAGTGTTTTGGGCTGAAGTTTCAAAACCATCCAGGTGTCATCACGGGGCCTCCGCCCCGCTGGCTTGGACCCCTCACCTACATCGTGAGGGAAAGAGCGCCCGTGCCAGCAACGCCTAAGCCGGGCAGGTATCTGTCGCTGGCTGGAAATCCACCCAGCAGAGCCTCCCTCTTTTGAAATGGGATCTTCTGGCGCTGGGAACGGCTTCTAGGAGGGAGGCAGGAGCCCGGTGAAGGTCCCTGCAGCGTGAGGATCCCGACCCGGTTCGGGTTATTAAGGGCAGCATTTTCTCTCTGCTGCTTTCAGGCGCCCAGATTAAAAAATCTTGCAGAGAGCCAAACACCGGGGTGATTTATGTTTATTTTGCTTACTTAATAACCCTATAGCATGTCCTTCCCTGGGGCATTAGGGTGTATCAGACAAGCATTAATTTAAATTACAACCGTGCCTGATATTTATTTTTTAATATATTTTTATGGTGGCCTTCCCCATTTATAGCGATCTAGAAAAAAAAAAAAAAAGCCAAGGCCACCCCAAGAAGCTGTAATGGCTACCTAATAATCCTAAAAGCAATCGGGGTAAATCGTTGGTGACGCTGACCCCGGAAAGCCGGAGGAGAAGCTCCGTGGAGCCGTGTTGGAGCGGTGACATCCCGGTGGTCACCCAGTCCTGCTCCGATTTCAGGGACCCAGGGGTGGCAACGGGACCCCTCGAGCTGCTTCTGCTCCTTGGGGACCCTCGGGGACTCGCACTGAGCTTTCCCAGGGGCTCTAACGAGCCTCGGTTCATTTGTTTGGATGAGGCCGTGTCGTCCATCCGTGCGGATTCCTGCAGCATCATCTATTTGGCGGTCGCTGCCTGCTGAGAAATGGTGCCCTGGCACGATGCTGATATTAAAAACACCCATTTTTGGGGGGGGCTTGTAGCAGCGCCAGTCCACAAACAGGCTGTGGGGAACCAACCCGCCCGGGTTTAGCTATTCCTCATCACTCACTGAGGCTCTGGGTTACCCTAAAGAGAAGTTTCCTGCAGAAAGAAATGCACTTTTTTCCACTTTTTCTGTGCCTGTGCGTGGCTCGGATGGAGTTTATCAAACCTTCATGCCCAGACTGACAGAGAACAAGCCAAATATCACCGGGAATGGTGAAACGCCACCAGAGAAATTAAAACAATGGGCTCGGGCTGTGGGTGATGGGGGTTTGGCAACCGGGGCTGGGACGATGGCACGTACCCAGCCCCGTGTGGCTCGCCAGGTCCCCGGGGACACGGTGCTGGACTTAATTACGTCCAGCATTGGATTAATCTCCTGTCATTTGCACGCCTGAAGAGCAAAGCGTCTGGGCAATTAAGAGCTGGGAGGAAAGTTAGGCTGGAGGCGTGGGGTACCCGTGTTTTGGTGGCGGGGGGATGCTGGGCATCGTTTCTGCCCCGGGGCTGGGGTCGCCTGTGCCACGTCTCCAGCTGGTGCCAGGGGAGGGAAACCGGCTCTGAGGAAAAGCCGAGGGCCCTGAGTCATCCCCGGAATCTGGGAACTGGGGCTACGGGGAAGCACGAGAGAGCAGGAAGCTGAGGATGAGGTCTGGGGCTGGGAAAACTGGGCTGGTTCCAGCAGGAAGGGGAGGTTTCTCTGGGTTCGGGGCACGGTGGGATCTGGCATTGGCTCTGGGTGCTCTGCTGGGCTTCAGTGTGCCTTGGGGACACAACCCTCGGTGTCCTCCCTGCAGCAAAGTGACCGTGGTTCTCCCAGCTCAGGGCTGGGAACACGGAGATGAAGCAGGAGAGGGCTCAGGATGTGCAGGGTGGGCAGCAGGAGGGGTGCAAGGAGCTGCATCCCCGGGGCTGGGCAGCCAAAAATGTGGGTGTGGGTGGGTGTCAGGATATTCATAATCCTCGATTTCCCAGTTTTCCTCCTGATTTACCTGGTCAGCAGCCAGGCAGGGCGGGTAGAAGGGCCGGGCAGCGTGGTACCAACTGAGGTGAGCAGGGTCTGCTGCAACGCTGAAAACTGCAGCCTTTTAAAGCCAAACCGTGGCGTTTCTAACACAGAAAGACAGCGATGGGGGCTTTGGTTTCCTCCAAAGTGTGTGAGTGCAGGTGGGTTTGGGTGTAGAGGGCTAACCATGGACCGCAGCATGGCAGGGGATACCAGGGAGCATCCTTGTTCCCCGTGTCACCAGCTCTTCTCGAACCTCCATTGCCACGAGCACCCGGGGTCTTTTCCCACCATCACCTTCTCTAAGTTGTTCCCTGCCCTGGGAATCTGCTGTTGAAACACTTTTCTGAGTAATAAGTAACCAGGAGAGACCATTCCCCACCACGTCCTTCTCCTGGCACCACAGGGACCTCCCCGGCCGCGGGTGACATCCCCATCTTGGTGGCCTTTTCTTCCATGAAGTCCTTCCACGTCTTTTTCTGGATTTTTCTGTATCTCCTCATCCCTTTCCCAATGGAGAGAACACAGTGTGGACTCGCCAAGCTTTAATTCAGTGGCATAACAACGTTGGCATAATGGGATGTGACATTTATAATTAAAAAAAAAAAAAACGGGGGGGGGATTTGCCTGGTGGGGGCTGACAGGCTCCTTCGGGCACAAAACCCCAGCTTGATGGTGATCAGAAAAGCAAGGGTGATTGCCGGCAGGGAGAGGGTCAGCGCGGCGTGGGCGAACCAGGGAAATTTGGGATCATCCCATATCCCAGGGTGGGATCACTGGGATTGGGGTGGAAATGAGCTAAAACGCAAATGGGCAGCTGAGCTGGGAAACGCTGGAGTTTGGGAGCATTGGAAGCTTGCTGGGCCCTGCCCTGCTCTCTCATGGCCTCCCTCCATGCCGAGATAATTGGAGGGAGAGTTTCTCTTGGACTGGGATTTATTTTTTTTCCTCACGTGCTTTTTGTTGGAAAACGGGATGAGCCTGGACGTTTCTGGGAGCTGGGGTAGGAGCCATCCTCACCACTGAGGCTGGCTTTGATGGAGGGGAGGGAAAACCCAAAGTGTGCACCTTCCCCTGCAAGGAGAGGGATGAACAGATCCGCATCCAGCTGCAATTAGCATCTCGTTCCTTTATTCCACGCTCAAGCCTCCGCTCCGCTCGCAGGAGGCTGGATATCGCCATGCCGGCGGCTCTGCCCTGGATACTGCCAGGGATGCTCCCCTGGGCTCCCGAGAGCCAATTCACAAATCCTGACCTCATTATAAAGATCACAGAAAGAGAGAATAAGAAATCTGGGCTCCTGGCTGTGCCGGCTTTGATGCTGCCTTTCCCCCTGCCCCGTCAAGCCAGCGTGCCGTAAGCGAGCAGCGCGGGAGGAGCCCTGTTTGTTTGGGGATTAACTTCCCCACTTGGCTAATTGTTGGTTAATCGCATCAGCCCGCTGTCGGGCCGGCACCTCGGCGGTTGCCACCCCGTGGGACGTGTCCCCCAGCACCCCCGACGCGTCCCCTGAGGTCCCCCGGGGCCGGGTTGGGGTGCGCTCCCCCCACAAGGAGGAGGCAGCAGCCCAGCCCCGCTGTGCTGCACAGCCCTGGGTCCCATCCGTCATCTGTTTGTCCTGGTCCCCTGCCAGCGATTGTGCCGATTCCCACACCCACTTTCCATAACCCTCCGTCCTCGCCCGGGCGAATCGCTGGCGCGCTCGCCACCCATCCCTTTCCCCTCCTCTCCGATGGGATCAGACACGTTTCTGGAGAGGGGGAAGAAAAGAAAGGGGAAAAAAAAAAAAAAAAAAAAAAGAAAAAAAAAGATCAAGAGGAAAACAAAATGTGACTCACCGCCTTCTTAATTTATTTGTATTTATTTATTCACCACCACCACCCTACGTTGCGACGTGCAGGAGGCAACACCGAGGGCTGGCTGGGATCTACCGGAGAGCCTCGGTGTCCGAGGGGTGTCAGGAATAGGGGGGAAATTAATTTTCTCCACTCTTTTGGACTCTTTTTGGAGCTCCTGGCACAGAAATCGCGTGGCACAGATTTTTCAGGCTGGCCAGGTCTCCCCATGAGGATCCCGTGCCCCCACCAGCACTCGACACCCCACAGCACGGACCGGAGGGTGGAAATATCTAATTCCACCTCCTACACTTGTGTCCTCGGCGGGGGAAAGAGAGAAAGAGAAGATAAAAGGCTGGGAAGCTCAAATGGTGTCATTAGGAACTATTAATGCTCTCATAAAAGGGCATTAATAAACACGGCAGCTCATCAGCGTCCATTAGCTCCGCTCGTGGCAGGGATCTTCGGGGGCCACCGGCGGGCGATGCTCCCCTCGCCCTCGCCGGCATTTCTGCAATGGGGCTGGAAGGGGGGGTTTATTCCTCCCTACAAACCGTTCCCCCCACACTAGGACCCCGGGAGGAAAAGCTCGCAAGAGCAAGCGGAGCTTCACCCCTGACCCCCACCATCCTCTCCTGCAGCCCGTTGCCGGCAGAGTTTGCTCCTTTGCTTCCAGAATAGCTGTTTACTATTAAAAAAATATATATTTAAAAAAAAAAAAAAAGAAGAAAAAAAAAAGGGCAGGGTTTACAGTGCTCGTCCCTACTTTCTCCCTCCCGCCCTCTTCCTGTTCTCGCCTCTTAAAAGGAGCTTTATCCTTTGACTCTCCCATCCCCGGGGCTAGCCAGAACCCACTGCATCTCGGGGCGAGCAGGCAACCCACATCAGCAGGCGGGAAAACATGGGAGGAGGCCCGGCCTCTCCCGATAAGCCCATGGCAAAGCCAGGAATAGCAGCGAGGTCCCCGCACGGGAGCAGCCCTGCCCTGAGCAGGAAAGGAGAAAAAAAAAAAAAAGAACCAAAAGAAAAACCCCTTCAATCCCTGCCTTTGAAGAGCTGGGGTTGGCAACCAGCCCGGCCGCATGGCGAGCTCGGGGTTGGCTGCGAGTTTCCCCTGCCAGCCCGGCCCCGCGACCGAGGTGGGCACAGCTGGGGAGGAGCGGGCACAGCTGGAGGGGCTGGGCATGGCGGGGCTGGGTAGAGCAGATGGGCACATCTGGATGGAGGAGGCACCGGGCACGGTGCGGGCGGAGAGGGTGTGCACGGAGCCGGGGTGGGGGTGGGGGGGTCGGTGCTGGGCAGGTACATCTGGATGGAGTGGGGATGCACATCTGGATGAAGCGGGTCTGCGCAGCTGGGTGGAGCAGGCACACACATCTGGATGGAGTGCGCACGCGCAGCTGGATGGAGAGAGCGTGTGCACCTGGATAGAGTGGGCACACATCTGGATGGAGGGATCATGTGCATCTGGATGGAGTGGGGACACACATTTGGGTGGAGAGGGGGCGCACATCTGGATGGAGCGGGTCTGAGCATCTGGATGGGGTGGGCACACACATCTGAATGGAGTGGGTGCACACAGCTGGATGGAGTGGGTGCACACAGCTGGATGGAGCAGGCATCCACATGTGGATGGAGCGAGCCTGTGCATCTGGATGGAGTGGGTATGCACATCTGGATAGAGCAGGCACACACATCTGGATGGAGCAAGCACGTGCATCTGGATAGAGCAGGCACACACGTCTGGATGGAGCAGATGTGCACATCTGGATGGAGCAGGCCTGCGCATCTGGATGGAGCGGGCGCACACATCTGGATGGAGTGGGTGTGCACATCTGGGCAGGTTGTGCTCGCCCACGTGGCCAGCCCAGGCAGGGAGAGAGCAGCCAGCGCAGCCCCACGGCCTCATGACCCCCCCCGGGGACACCCCAGGGTGCTTCCCCCCTCCCCAACCCCAGTCTGCTCGCCGCCTTCCCCTCCCTCTGTGAGCCAAAGGCATCCAAACCCGCCAGTCGCTGCCCAAAAATCTTAGTCATCACCTCTCTGTCATCGGGATATTTTCAGCTCCAGCTGCCAAGGTGGCAAGCCAGCGCCGGGGAGCCGATAGCCAGGGACGCGAGCGGGCCCTTGGCTTCCCGGTGACCTTTCCTGGCCACCGGCAGCTCGCGGGAAGCTGCCACCAGCCGTGACTCAGTGCGAAGCAGGTTTCTTTGGGGAGAAAGCGAAGCTTTGATCCCGGAGAGCCGAGGAACCGACCATGTTCCCCGCATGCACTTTTGCTCACGATTATCTGATGCATCTCTTTTGGGGGTTTGGTTTTTTTTTTTGGTTTTTGGGTTTTGTTTTTTTTTTCGGGGTAATAACTCCCAGGGCAGGTTAGGACGGAGGAGCCCTGGCAGCGGCGCGTGTGTGGGCAGGACTGGAATAGCGGGTGCCGTAGGAGAGGCTTTACGAGCGCTGGCAGCATCGGCGGGGGCCGGCTGGGAAGAGCACAGCAGGTCAGGGCTGAGGTGGCTTGTGCGGGGCCAGGATGTGGCCGAAGCTCCTGCCGCTGTCCCTTTGCCATTAAACCATCCCGGTGGGATGCTCGGTGGTCCGGTCAAAGCCTCCCTCCTCCGGGGAAGCATCCAGGGGATGGAGATCCAAGCTCACCGGGAGGTGGGGATGGCTCGCCCAGACGGGAGTTTCGGTTGAGAGCAGAAGGGCCCCGATGGGGCAAAGCTTTGCCGCGGGAACGTCGGTGCAAATAAATCACCGCGGTTCCTCCGCTGCCGGCCCCTTCCCACCCGGCACGGTTCACCCTTCCCCAGTGTGCCCGGCGGCACCGAGGCTTTTAATGGGGCTGTTGTGGCTTTCCCAGCGTGCCACAGCCTGGGTGACCGGTCCGGACCACTGGTGGCCCCTGGTGTGTGGGTGACATTATGGTGACAGCACCGCCTGTGTGCCAGGACACCGTGCATCTAAATCCCCAATAGCTCAAGAAAGCCGCCAGCAAACTCCTTACAGCCCAGGCCAGCGATGCCCCCCGGAGAGGTTTGCTCCCACACAAGGGAAACCCCCCAAAATGTTGGAAAATAAATCCCTGGGGAGAAGCGGGTGCAGCTGGGGAGGGGCAAGGAGGGGTCTGTCCCCCCCCATCCTTCCCCTGATAGTCTTGGTAGCACCTCACCCCCCCCCCCCCTTCTTGTCCTTTCAGGGTGCGGACCTGAGGACTGGGGACATCAAAGGGCATGTATTGACGGGTGAGTGCAGACCCCGACGGGGGCCAGGGGGGGTCCCACAGCCCGGGCTGGGAGCTGGGATGAGGCGGTGGCAGAGCTGACTGTCCCCAGCGGGGACGAGGACGCCGGGACGCGAGGGAGGGACACGAGGGGTTCCCGCTGGGCACTCTCTGAAATAGGAGCCACTTTTTCTCTTATTTCTCTAAAGGCAAAAGTGGTTAAAAAAAAAACTCCCCAGCCGTTGGAAGAGCTCCAAACCCAGTGCGAAAAGGCGGGGGGGGTGGAGCCGGGTTTGGAGGGGGGGAAACACAATCCAGAAAAAAAAAAAACAACCCCAAGATAAAAGCGGGTGAATCCCAACAACTTCTGTGATGTTGCACAAACAAAGACTTTCAGTTCCAAACAGGCCGGGGGTGGCTCATGGGGCTGACACCCCCGAGGGAGCGGGGCAGGGGGGCTGGGGGCTCGCCCGGCTGTGGGCCACCGAGTCCTGGAGGAGCTTCAGCCTCTTGTCCCTTGGTGGGGACAAAGGATGGCTGCCAGCATCGGCAGCGTGGATGGAGAATTGGGGGGGGTCTCTCCCCGGGGATGTCCCCCTCCTGGGGACAACCAGCCCTCTCTGACCCCGCCAGAGGGTGGTGATGACCCTACGCCTGGGCACCCCAGACCCCCATGGGGCAGCCGGGAGGGTGAGGGGTGCTGGAATGGGTGCTGGGGGTCTCAGGCTTGTCCCCCCACATGGCCCTACCTGGGGGAGGCTGCACCCAGCACGGGGGGGACGGGGAGGGGGTACGGCAGGGATGGGAAGGGTGATGGTGGAGAGGTTGGGGCGCTCGGCAGGGAGGCAAGGAGCACCCCGGGGCTCTGAAGTTGAAAGAGGAGGAGGAAGAGGAGGAAGAGAGGGTGGTGTCTGGCTCAGCGGGAGGTCTGGGGCAGGTTATTTCAGGAGAGGGAAAATAGGAGCTCCCCGCCCCTGGGCAGAGAGGGGGGGATCCGGGTGGCAAAAAGGGAGAGGGGGGGCTTGGGGGGCACAGCAGCTGAAACACCCGAGGGGCTGAGCCCCACCTCTCCCTCCAGCCCCACACGAGGAGGGGGTTGCTGGGTGGGAAAGCAGATCCCAGCCTGGATTGGGAGGGGAGTGGGGGGGGGGGTGCGTGGATACAGGATGCTCAGCCGTTATCTTTTGCATCCCCAGATTATGTCCGGCCCACGCCCCCACCCCGCAGCGGGTACCACCGCTACCAGCTCCGCCTGTACGAGCAGCCGGCTCACACGGCCATCACCCTGAGACCTGAGGAGTGGGTCTCCCTGGGTAAGGAGCAGCCGTGCCCTCACTGTCCGCCCCACACCGTGTCCCGAGGGGCTTTCCCAGGGGTACGGGTAATGCCATGTGTTGGGAGATGCCAGAAGGGCCGGGCTGGGGATGCTCGTTCAGTGCAAAGTGACTTCAAATCCTTACATGGGATGCGGTGGGATGTTAAATCATAGAATTACAGAATGGTTTGGGGTGGAAGGGACCTTAAAGCCCACCCAGTGCCACCCCCTGCCCTGGGCAGGGACACCTCCCACCAGACCACGTTGCTCCAAGCCCCCTCCAACCTGGCCTTGAACCCCTCCAGGGATGGGGCAGCCACAGCTTCTCGGGGCAACCTGGGCCAGGCTCTCACCACCCTCACAGCAAAGAACTTCTTCCCCACATCTCAGCTCCATCTCCCCTCTTTCACTGTCAAACCCTTCCCCCTCCTCCTAGGGCTCCCCTCCCTCATCAAGGTCTGTGTCCAGCTTTGGAGTCCTCAACACAGGAAGGACATGGACCTGTTGGAACGGGTCCAGCAGAGGGCCACGAAGATGATCAGAGGGATGGAGCACCTCCCCTGGGAAGACAGGCTGAGAGAGCTGGGGTTGTTCAGCCTGGAGAAGAGAAGGCTCCGGGGAGACCTCAGAGCAGCCTTCCAATATCTGAAGGGAGCTACAGGAGAGCCGGAGAGGGACTCTTTGTCAGGAAGTGTAGTGACAGGACAAGGGGTAATGGTTTTAAATTGGAAGAGGGGAGATTTAGATTAGATATTAGGAGGAAATTCTTTCCTGTGAGGGTGGTGAGGCACTGGAACAGGTTTCCCAGGGAAGTTGTGGCTGCCCCATCCCTGGAGGGGTTCAAGGCCAGGCTGGAGGGGGCTTGGAGCAACCTGCTCTAGTGGAGGTGTCCCTGCCCAGGGCAGGGGGGTTGGAACTTGATGATCTTTAAGGTCCCTTCCAACTCTAACCATTCTATGATTCTAAGAGTCCCCCCCAAGCTTTCCTGGAGCCCCTTTAGGTATTGGAAGGCAGCAGAAATCCTCAGCAAAACGGCTGGTGATGGCCTGGGTAGCGGGATGGGAAGCAGGGAGAGATCTCCTCGGCGGTGAAATTGGGCTGAGTCCTCGCTGGCACATCCCTGTTTCACCCCTCTCCCTCCCCCCCCCCCCCCCCAAAAAAAAAAAGCTGCGGGAATTGCGTCACCGCCACCTCGGAGCGTGCAGATACGGATCAGCCGTGGAGTGATGGTTCAGCAAGGGATTGCTCAAACCCGGGCTGACACAACGCCCACCAACTCCCAGCTCCCCTCCGCCTCCCAAAACGCTGCACGCCAGGGATGGAGGGTGTCTCTTCTCCCCCCCCCCCCCACCTCAGGACGCCTTGGGACCGTTCCCGCTGCTTCATCCCGGATGGGATGCACCCTGAGGGATGGGGGTCACCCGTGGGACCCCCGGCACGGGCAAGGTCCTTTGCGAAAATGCGAAGGGTGGGTTCCTTCCCCAGGAGGGAGCCCCCGGGAAGGAGCACGGGGCATCGCAGCTCACGTGGCCTCGAGAAGGGAAATTTCAAAACTTTCCCAGCCCGGGGACCACATGAGCACAGCTGGATCGGCAGGTCAGGTCGGTGCCTCTCGTGTCTGCGCCGGCCTGACTCACCCCTGCACGGCGTTAACCAACACTGCGCCTCCCCGGGGGGGAAGGCGAGGGGCAGCGGGGGGGGGCTCCGGGGACCTCGTTGTCCCCACACCCCTCATTCTGGCGGAGACCCCCAGTGCGGGGCCGTGATGCTTGTCCCTGGCCGGAGCTGGCTGCTGCTGCTGCTGCTGCGGCGAGTTTCTCTGCAGGTTATTTCTGCCCTCCGCTTTGCTTTCTGGCTCATTAGCTCCGCTCCTTAATGACATGCATTGAAGCCACCCCCCTGCCAGCAGAGAGGGGCACTTTCCCGGCCCCTCGTCCCCAGCGTGGTTGGAGGAGGGGGCTCCACTGTTTTCACTCGGGGCCACACGCCCCCCTGTCCCCATGGCAGCGTCCCAGGGCTGGGAAGGGAGGCTGGGACACCTTTTTCCACATAAATCCCCTTATTAGCAGGACGTACGGCTCCAGCCCCCAAATTTCATACCCAAAGGGGTCCAGCCACCAGACCCATGTGTCCTGCAGAAGATCCCCTCCCTTGTCCCCCCATTCCCCGAGGCACAGGGGGGCCGGGTGCTCCCCACCCCGTGCCCTCTCTCTCCTGTCCTCAAGTTTCTCGGCTCTTCCCGGGCTCCCTGGGAAAGACCCGTGAAAAAAAAACAGCGGATATTTTCTCCCCAACATCTGACGCCTGAGCATCGCCCTTTGTCAGATGCTGCGGCTGCCTCGCCGGAGGCTGGTATTTGAGTAGTTGGTTGAAGGTTATTTTTAACCATTTCACTCCTACATCCCAGCCTGAGCCTGTCCAGCCAGATCGGAGCCCATCTCTTCAATTCCCAGGGGAAGCTGGTGAGCAGGGCATGAGCCCTAAAAGCAGCCAAAGGGTGAGATTTTGGTGTCTCGAGGGTTTTGAATAAATCCGTAGTGGGATGAACACTGATGGAACTGCCAGTGCATCCAGCCCTGCGTGGCTGAGTGATGGGGTCAAAAGCAGCGCACGAGTGAGAGGAGCAACCGCTCATAGAAACAGGGAGGGCCTGACTCTGGACCACGGAGAACTTCACCCAGCCCCTCCACAGCTCTAGCGTGGTCCTCTCCTGGGGTACAGGAGATGTGGGTTCTCCCAGGGATGCTGCCGGCACAGCTTGCAGCCTCGCTCGGGGTTTTCCATCTTGCTTGGCCTTAAACCAGCCCCTTCTTCTTGCTTTTCTTTTGTCCTACATCTGGTGGCAGCGATGTCTCCATCTCGCCAAAGATGGTGACACCCATCGTCACTATGTACTAGCCCCAGAGGGGGAGAGATGTCCTGTCTGGAGCATCCCTCCCAGAATCTGGATGCATCCAGCATCCAGCGCCGCATCCCTGTGCCATGCGTCACCAGCATCCATCCCTCTGGCATCTTGTCCTCCAGTAGAGCCCGTTTGGGGAGAAGACGGAGCAGAGCATCTCCCTCCTTCACCCTCCGCCCGGGCACAGCCGTGGGCTGCGCTTTGGTGGCCCAACTGGGAAAGGTCCTGGACCGAACTGGGGAAGGTGGCGTGTGCCAGGCGGGATGGCAGGAGCTCAGCGGTGGAGCCGAGAGGCCGGAGCCTCCAGAAGAGGGCACTAAACCAGGTCCTGCCCGTCCCTGCTCCCTCAGAAAGAGCCACTCCTGGTGCAAATCCCTGGGAAATCAAAAAGTGAGGGGACGGAAAATAAATCTGTGATGTTTCTCCCCCCCCCTTTTCCCTGACTTGGCTTTGGAGCTCAAAGGGAGTGAGGACGGCTCCGCGGTGGCTCCGGTGCCCACCCTGCCATGGGGGTCTCCCCACTGGGATGGCACTGATGGGCAGAGGGTCTTGCAGTGGCACCCAAAGGTGCTCGGGGGACAATGATGGAGAAAGAGCGGGGGGCTGCAGCACCCTGCTTCTGTCGTGTGTCCCCCCCCCACCATCTCTCCCCACAGCAAGCCTGGGGCTGGTGGCAATGGTGAAATCAGTTGTTTACGGCAGAGGTGTTTCTCCAGGGTGGCTCTTGAGCAAAAAGACTTGTTTCATCAGGAAAAAAAAAAACCCACCCTGATCCTTCTCCGCGAGCGTTTCTCATCAACCCCTGCCCCGGCCGACTCTCGCCCTGAGACCTCGCGCCAAAAACTCTCCTGGAGCCTCAGTTTCTCCTCTGGAGTCTGATTCACTCCACTTTTTTTGCAGCCTTGCAGCTAAATTGTCGCTCGGCACCAGCTCTGTCCCCGCGTGGGACCGAAGATGGGGACCCTTGGGGTGTCCCCGGGGCCTTACGGGTCCCGTCAGGGGGTGCAAAGCCCTTAGGAAGCCCTCCCTGCTCGCCCCAGGAGGCTTTACGAGCCATGTTTGTCGCTGGGCGAGATGGAAGATAATAGTTTGTGGTCTGCAAAATGTCAAAGCCGCCCGTCGCATCCCGAGGCGCTCTCCATCCGGCGCTCGGGCTCCGCCGGCGGCGGTAGCGACCCGCGGGAAAATCCCCGGGCCGGGGAAATTCGGGTGTCCGGCGGGGTGGCACGGTGGCACCGGGGACCCCGTGGCCCACCTGCAGCCTTCGGGAGGATGGAGACCGTTTGTTTCCAACCTCCTGCCTTTCCTTTGTGGGGGGAACTTTAATTAGCACAAGATCTTGAGGTTTAATTGCGCCTGCCGGGCAGTGCCGTATCTCCTTCTGCTTCCACCCTGCCGTGCTCCGGTCACCCACCAGCTCCAGTGAGCACGGGGAGATGCTCCTCAGCATCCCCAAAGCTCCTCCTGCCCTGGAAAGGCATTTTATACCTGGAAACAGACTTTTGCCTCCCAGGAATGTTGCCTCTGGGAAGCGGCAAGTCCTTTGGGAAGCGGGGACCAGGGATGAGCCTGGCCGGATGCCTTCCCCGTGTCTCCATCCCTCTCCAAGCTTCGCATCGGGGCCACGGCGTTGACTCATGAGCCCAGGATCTCGTGTGCCTCCGATCCGCCCAGCTGGAAAATCGGGTCGGACCAGGGCCCCGGCGGGGAGGGAAAGGCTGTGGCTGGGACGGGAGGTGGCGAAGGGCTTGCGGGGAGCACTCGGTGCCGGCCAAAGTCCCCGGGTGTCAGTTAATGGTGACCAAAGCAGCCGGCGGCCTCCCGCCTACCTCCTCCGGGTCATCATTAATCTTGGCAGAAAAGCATCAGGGCTCCTATCAGGGAGAACGGCCCCGCTGATGAGGCTGATAAATTACAGCCGGACACATGCGTGTGTCCCCCTCCTTCCCTGACACTGCGGGGCCGGGGGGAGGCAGGGATGGGTGGTTTTGGGAGGGGGGGGTAGGGCCATGAAACAGCCACCCATCACCTGGGGGGCTGGAGGGTCCCCTGAGCTCCCCGAGCCCAGCGGCTGTGTCGTGCCTCAGTTTCCCCAGCCGGCACCCAGGGATCAGGGCCTCCGGTGGATGCTCGGATAAGGGTGAAGCGTGATGATACAATCCTCCGGGAAATTAGCTTGGAAACGGACCAAGCCAGGGATGAAACGCAGTGTTGTTTTGGAGGGGAAAGGGGACGGTGGCACCGCGACCTCAGCTCCCCAGCTGGCCCCCCCATTTCCCCTCCGTAGTCCTGGTGACTCATGATTTGGGATGCTTTGTAGTGGGACATCACCCCGGGGGTGCACCTGGGGATGGGGCACCCGGTTTGGGGATGCACCCAAGAGGGTTGGACTTGGGGGGGGGCATGCGGACCCCCGGATTTGGTAGCCACCGGGTGCATCGCTCCCTTTGCGACACTGTCGACTGCGCTGGGGGCTTTCCCTGTGGCCGGTCCCCGGTTTCCCCCCACCCCACCCCGCGAGGGACGGGTAGAACCGGGGTGATGGCAGGTAGGAAAGTAGGTCAGGAAAAACCCTGGCCCCGCGCCTGGCGGCGAGAGCCGGGGCTGGTGCCTGCAGCGGCTCTGCCTTCCCCCCCCCCCTCCTCCCCGGGATCCTTTCATCCGCGTCTCTCCGGGGGCTCCACCGACATCAATGGCAGCTCCCCGCACCCCTGGGAGTCGGGGGGTCCCGTGGGGCACCGGCCGCTCTCCCTCCGCCCCCCGGGAGCTTTCCCAGCGCTTTGAAACCCTGCGGATGAAAGGGCTGTGGGTGCAGCGGGAGCATCCCCCCCCTCCCCAAGACCCCTTCCTCTGGGGCCACGCTCGCCGGGACCCCCGGAGCTCAAAGGGGGGATGGATTGAGACCCCAAATGCTCCTTGCCAGGGGTGTTATTTAGGGATGGACGTGTCTGTGGCACATGCCAGGGCTCGCAGCCATTGCCAGGCTTGGCAGCGGCGCTGGCAAACCCAAAGTCCCCTCAGGATGAGCCAGAGCCACTGGAAATGTGGCTGCGTGTCCCTCTTGGTGGTGACCCCGGTGTGGCACGGCAGGACTGTCCTTGTCCTCAGCTTCCTTTGAGTCCTCAGGGGTGGCGGTGACGATGTGGGATCTGGGACCCCACTCATCCATATTAGGAATATGTTTCCTGGGTATTAGGAAAAATTTTGGATATTAGGAAAAATTTCTTCACCAAAAGGGTTATCAAGCCTTGGAAGAGGCTTCCCAGGGCAGTGGTGGAGTCACCATCCCTGGAGGGATTTAAATGACAGGTAAACGTGGTGCTGAGGGACATGGGTTAGTGGTGGTTTGGGCAGTGTTGGGTTGATGGTTGGACTTGATGATCCTAAAAGTCCCTTCCTACCTATGATTCTATGATTCCGTCTCCCCCCAGCCAGGTTGCAGGGTCCATCCTGACCACCCTGGGACCTCCCTCCCAGGCACTGGAGCATCTCCCCATCCTCCTGCAGCTCCAGGAGGTCACAGGGTGCTGTGATTGCACCAGGAGAATCTGCAGAGCCCATCGGGGGCTTTTTGGCCAGGGGCTGAGTCACGGCAGGGCCTGACTCAGTGCCTGAGGTGGGGGGGGAGCGGGGGGGCTCCACCGGCACCCCGAGCCATCGTCCTCCCCAACGCGGGTGATGCAGCAGCTCGGCTTTTGCTCAGCACTTTTGCAAAGAGCAAAGGGGACGGTTTGCTCCGGGTTTGGGGCTGAGATGCGGGGGCAGATAAAGGGCTGCCAGTCTGCAGCGTGACATTAAAGAGCAGCCCCAGGAAGGGGAGAGGAGGGGAGGATGAGTTTCAGATAAACAACGGGCCCCTTTCCACCCCCCCTCCAAGCGACACCGCGGCCGTGTTCCGTCCCGTGTCCCTCCGAGCAGGGATGGAGGTGGCAGCATGAGATGCTTGGGTCCCGTCATCGTCATCCCCCGGGGAAAGCCCCTCTGGCCGGGGAGGAGGATGCTCCACCAGCCACGAGGCTCAACACTGAACCCTGGCAGGGGGATTTCTTCCCCCGCGGTGGGGCCAGGCACAAGGGAATCCCTCCTGCCCAACACCTCGGAGAGGGTTTCCCTCCCGCCTCCAGGGTAGGAAAAACAGAGGCCGAATCCAGCCACGAGCTGCCCCCGGATCTCTGGCATCCTCGGGTCCAGGCGAGTGGCAGAGGAGGGGGGTCAGGAATGAAACCCCCCTCCTCTCATCCCAAATAACTCGTGGAACAGCAGCTCAGTGAATGAGCGAGGGGGACGGGGGATGTCCTGCCATCTCCCCCCCACGCGCTGCCGGGGGATTTCCAGGCACGCCGGGGTGGGCTCGTAGGAAGCCGTGGGAAGCTCTAAAGGTCGGCAGGGGTGGAGGCGGGGGGTACAAGAGGAGCCAACGCCATTTTTCCCCCCTCAGGGGATGCTCAGGGCTGGGCTCCCCATAGCTCCCTGCCCTCTGGCCCCAGGGTGCCTCCCCGCCTGCGGCTGTTTGCAGGATGTGGTCTGCAGCAGCCGGTGCATGGCATGCAGCACTGAGACCCAGCCTGGATCCGGCCCCAGAGCATCCCTCTCTCCCTCCCTCCCTCCCCCCAGCTCTGGCTACCTCCTCCCACCCCTCTCACCCCCTCTTCCCCTCTCCCCAAGGTTCCTGGGCAATGGAGAGCTTCGTGAAGCAGTTTCAGCTGGGCTCCCCGGTGGCCTCAACCCAGTTCCTCACCAAACACTACGAGGATTAGCGCCGGCCATCGCGTCCTTCCCCTGCACCGCGGAGCCACCTCTGCCCGGACCGAGAGGAGACCCCAGGACCTGCCGAAGATGCACCCACCTTCTCCCAGCCCAGCTTCACACCAGAACCCCCAGCCCTTCCACTTCCAAAACCTGGGGGGGGTTTCTCTTTCCCCCCTGAGCGATGTCCTAGCTCTCCCTGGGTGTCCCAGGAAGGGTGGCATCACCCTCTTCTCTCCTCACCCCATTTCTAGCCTGACCCCCCATGTCCTGCCTGCACTTTGGGGGTCTCGAGCTTTAATGCCTGTAGTTTTAGAATAAAACATGGTTGGAGCACACGTGGTGATGGGGGCTTCTTGCCAGCAGCGATCGCGGGGCGATGCTGGGCCAGCACTGGGCGAATCTGGCCACTTTGGAGGGTCCACACATGGGATGGAGCAGACCCCCTGCAGCTTGGGGGCAGGGAGGGGCATTGCCAGCAAGACCCTCGTGTAAGCGATTCCAAGCATGATCTGATGTCACCTGGGGGCTCTGGGACAGGAGTGGGACCGTGGTGGCCAGTTGGGGGGTCCCTCGGCAGCAGGACGTTGGGTGGCAGCGTGGGAACCGGGCACTGCCCCTGCCCGACTCCGGCCCTGCCCTGCCTTTGCCCTCGCTCGCTGCTTCTCTTGGAAAGCAAAACCGGAATTAAAGCCATAAATCAGAAGAGCTCTGCCTACTGGCCACTTAGCCAGACCTCCCCTTTAATTAGCTCTTTAATTAGGCTTTCATCTAAGACTTGGGTTTCTCTGAGGCTTGGGTTCACTTGCCTGCAAGTCCTCCTTGCAGCGTGCCCTTGGTGGCTCCGCTGTGACAAGGGTTTTGTCCCTGCCGGTGGCCAGGTCTGCATCTGGGAGTCCTTTGAGCAAACTATGGAGGGCAAGAGCCCAGGGGGTGGGGGATGAGGGGGGGCTTTCTTCAGGCAGGGGAAACTGAGGCACGAGGGAATGACTTGCTGTCGGCCGTGCAGGGAGGTCGGGCACCGTTCGGAGGGGATGGAGATGCTCCTGTTGCTGCATCTCACCCCTGCATCGGTCCCTGGGTCTGTCCCAGGGCAACCTGTTCCCGATGCAAGAGAGAAAACAGGTCTGTGCCATCCCCTTCTCGCTCCCTGCGTCCTTTTGGCCGCCTTCCCCGGCAGCGAGAGCGGTTTTCACTCTGTGCCGGGGGCGGGGGGTGGGATTAAACGTGGCCGGGACTTTCCCTCCAGCAGGAAACGGCTGTTTACCTTGCAGGGGTTGAATCACCGCAGGAAGGAGCATCTCATGGGTCCCGCAAAGCTCTGCCGGCCTCGATGGGAAGGCTCGGGGGGATGCAAGGTGCGAAGGAGGATGCGGGAACCCGGCGCGGGGCGGGGGGGGGGGGGGGGGGGGGGTGCCGGCTCGCCCCGGGCACACGCCGCTGGGTGAAGCTGCAGGATTGGAAGGGAAGGAGAGCAACAAAAAAAGGAAGCCGGGTAACACACCACAACCCAGGGAAAAAAATACAAAACACACTGCCCGGCTTGCCATCGGCCCTAAAATTAGCAGCGGAGGAAATGACACTGTGAGATGTCATGGAAGTCTGCTAAAGTTGGATTTCTCCTTCTCTTTTTCTATACTTACCCTCCGTCGAGGGTGTAATTGGCCTGTTAGGTTAACGCGGAGGGACCGGTGTAAATGAAAGGTCACGCTTTGTTGACATCCTGCAGTCAAACTATAGTCATCCTTTCCTCCCTGCCTTTAATTCCTTGCGGCTGGTGTGTTTATTTTCGGTGGAATGGGAGAGAAATGGCAATCGGATGTTTATCCTTCTAGGAAATTATCACCATCGTTCTTGGCTTTAATGTGAGCTGGAGATGAGAGGAGTCAGACACACACCGCGGCTCCCTGGTCCCAGCCAGGCCGGCTCCCGCCAGGCACCATGAGCCCAAAGTGATCCTTCTCCCCTGTGTGTCACTGATGGAGATGGGAATGGGATGAAGATGGGGATGGGGATGAAATGGGAATGGGATGGGATGGGGGTGGAAATGAGGATGGAGATGGGACAGGGATGAGATAGGAACAGGGATGGGGATAGGATGGGATGGGGATGAAGATGAGAATGGGGATGAGATGGGGATGGGATAGGGATGGGATGGGGATGAGGATGGAATGGGGATGGGATATGGATGGGGATGGGATGAGATGGGGATGAAGATGGGGATGGGATAGGGATGGGGATGTGACAGGGATGAAGATGGGGATGGGGATGAGGTGGGGATGCGATAGGGATGGGATGGGGATGAGGATGGAATGGGGATGGGATATGGATGGGGATGGGATGGGGATGAAGATGGGGATGGGATAGGGATGGGGATGGAAACGAGGATGGAGATGGGACAGGGAAGAAGATGGGGATGGAGATGAGATGGGGATGAGGATGAGAATGAGATGGGGCTGGAGATGGAGATGGGGATAGAGATGACAATGGGGTTGAGATAGGGTCAGGGATGGAGATGAGGATGGGGATGGGATGGGAAATGTAGATGGGAATAGGAATGGGGATGGGGATGGGCATGGGGATGGGGATAGGGATGGTCCAGAGCAGGATTCTGGCTGGGTGGCTGCGGTGGGCACCGTGGTGGGACAATCCCCTGCCAGGACGCAGGACGAGGCACCGCTGGCCTTGCTCTGGGCACCCGGACACACGCGGGGCTGCAGCCACACGGCGCGGCAGGAGCAACAGCCAGGCCGCAGCCACAAGCTCTCACTTGGATGCACACAAGGCCTTCACGGCATGGAAAATATTAATTGTGGTTTTTTGGTTCGCTTTTTGATAATTTAGAAAGAAAGAAGGAAAAAAAAAAAAAAAAAAGGAGGAAGCCACGTACAGTCACTTTACGCTGGTCCCACCCCCTTTATCTCGCCTTCCATTCGCTCACCATCAGTGAGAGAGAAAGAAAAGAGAAGCTGAGCCTCCCGCCGCCTAAATGTAGAAACTTTTGCTTCTAAATCAGTTTGTGATGGAAAGGAAATACGTCACGTCCCTGGGGAAGTGGCTGGTTTTCGGCAGCCACAACCCCAGCACTGAGTGCTGCAATGGAACAGCCCGGCACTGAAATAGCTCCACGCTCTGTTATTGTCACCGATATAATTTTTTTTTTCTCTGTCTACGTGTGTCATTTTTAGCATCCAGAGGAAGTTTTATTTGTATTTGTTAGCTCGACTTTCCACTGTCGCGGCTTTTTTTTCTTGTTTTTTTCTTTTTTTTTTTTTTCATTTGAAGGTCCAGGAAGGGGGGCAGGAGAAAATAGAGCTCAGGTGTGATGGGCTCGATGGGGTGTAACCTGGTACCCACGGCACTACCGGCCTCTCCGCCTGTATCTGTTGGGCATCCCGGTGTGTGTACATCACCTTGAAGAACCTGAGGGAGCTAAAAGGCCACAGGCCCACGGGAACACACGGTCCCGGGGATTTGGGGGGACTCTGGCAGTGAGCAGAGCCCTGGGTATGGCTTAGGGATGGAGCCGCCCCCCAACCTCCGCCTCTTTGCTCTCCCCAGGAGGGGGTTGTGAGGTGTGTTTCCTTCCAGCTCCTTCCCAGAGCAAACCCATCCGCTCGATGGGACGGATAAGGAAGAGGAAGACTCGGGGGGTTAAAAAAATAATAGTTTGTGAAAATCCAATGCTCCTGGTGAGCAACAGCAGCTCCCAGCAGCACACCCCCCTGTGTTTCTTTCCAAAACTGGGCTGGAGGCCAAAGGAAGCCTGCACTAAACACAATCCCCAAGTCACCAGGGTAATAATTACCTATTTTTAATGATTATTGAAATAATTACCCTAATGAGAAAAAGCCTCAGCCCCTGGCTCAAGGGGAGGCAGCCCTGAGTCCCATCCCCTGATGATGGAGAGCAGGAGGCACCTCCCCTCCAGTGGGAAAACCCTGGGAAAATGTGGATTTAGGGGCAGGGGATATTAGAGAATGCGGACAGGGGGACACCTCTTGCACCCCCTGGCCTCGGTGGCACATGGGGACGATGCAGGGATGACCCAGCTCCCCGGGGAGCAAAGCGATGCCAGGCAGCAGCTCCCCCCTCGCACAGGTACTTGCACAAGAAGGGATTAGCAGGATCAGCTGATGATGATCTAAGCGCATAACTATATCAACCTGTGAATTAATTAATGATATCTCGCACTTCATAATGGCTCTATCTGCAGATCTTATGCACTCCTCAAGCACTCAGTGAATTAAGCCTTGCTGTACCCCCCCCGGGAAATAGGTCAGGATTGTTAATCCCCGGTGGGGACGCGGCAGCAGGACCCGGGGATAAACAACACTGCCCGTTTTGGGTGCCGGCGCGGGATTTTTTTTTTTCCAGGTGATTTTTTTTTTTTTTTTCGCCAGCATCCCCACGGCACCGCGAAGCCACCGGGCTCCCCACATCAGCGTGGTGGGTACCACTGGTGGGATGCTCCCGGGCTCGGTGATGAGCTGGGAGCCCACAGCCTCACGCTGTGAACACACAAAGCCCCCCCCCCCCCCCCCCAAGTGTAGGGGTCCCCCCTGTGCCACAGGGCTGGTGTTGGCCCTGGGTGCATGCCGGTGGCTACGATGTGCCGGATGCGGTGGCCACCTCCCCTGCCACTCGTGAGCGGTGACCCGGCAGCCGGGCGGGCCCTGGGAGAGGCACCCTGGGCTGCGGCAGGAATTTAGGGCTCCTGAATTAATAGGGGGAGGCGGGGATGGCTGTGTCCCCACCTCGGCGTGCCGTGCCAGCGCCCAGAGGGGACCAGCGGGCAGCAAGGGGCACGCAGGCGTCTCCTGGCACCATGGTTTCATCAATTAGAGATAATAACGAGTTGTTATTAGGCCTCCAAAATGCTGCATAGCATCGGAGGAGATTGGTGGGGCTGTCTGGAGGAGCCCAGTCCCCCTCACTGCTTGGCTTGGGGGTCCCGGCCCCCCCCATCCCGTTCAGCCAGGCACTGGCAGTGCCCTGGGATGCAAATGTCAGCTTTGATCGAGGGCAAAAGGCTGTTCCTGCCCAGAGACGCTGCCAGACATCCCGGGCCACGGCATTCAAGGGATGCTCCCCAGAGAGAAACTGCGCCGGGGTTTTTGTTTCCTCTTTCAGCTGCCTCTCCCAGTGGGTTTGTCCCTGCGGAGCCGGGGCGGTGGGAAGCTCCGCAGCCTCACCCGCTCCGCCGGCGGCACGAGCATCCTCAGATGTGGTTTGCCCCAAACGCTCCTCCTCGGTAGACAAAAAAAAAAAATATATATATATATATATAAAAAATAAATAAAAGGCTTGTTGATAAGGTGGTCCTGGCCCCACCAGCGTTTCTCCTGCCCAGAAACAGCCATCGTCCTTGGTTCGTGCCCTGGTTTATGCCCGGCTGCCTGCAGGGTGAGGCAGATGCCTCCCGGGGTTGGCATCCAGAGGTGTGGTGGAAGGTGCTGCGTGGCTTTTCCAGCCTCCCCTGCTCTGCACCAGGGGCAGAGGACGGTCTCAGCCCGCAGCCCCCGGCCGGCTTGTCCTCACTTGTCGGGGAGCGACTGCCTTCCCATCGCCTCCTCGCAAGCCCTGCAGGTCCTCGGCTAACCTCCTGTTTCCTCATTGCTAGGAAATGGCTAATTCCCCCCGGGCTGGTTTCAATGGTTGTGCAGATCCCTCGCCTTTGGCCTCTCACCAGTTTCTCCTTCGGTGGTTAAAGCAAAGCCCTGCAGCCCTCGGGGAGAAGCACTTTCCCAGGCTGCGCAGCCGTCGGCTTTGGCTGGTCGGAAGGACATCCCTCCATCCCTCCATCCCAGGATGGATTCCTTGACCCTTCCAGGTCCAGGATTCACCCCCTGCTCCCATTCTCCAGCCTCTGCGCCCCCTTCACACAAGGCTGAACCCCTTTTTGCCATCAGATTGGGTGGTTGTGCCACGAGCTCCTCTCCCATGAGGGAACCGCTCACGTCTCCGGAGTTGTGTGTCATGGCACGGTTCTCAAGAGCTCCATTTCCTCTTTTATTTCTTGGTTCCGGGTTAAAAAAAAAAAAGCCTTTGTGGTGTCTTTGCAAACCCCTCGCTGGGGCTGCAGCTCTGCCCGGTCCCTCCAGGGCTCCTGGCCGGGGCCACGATGCTGAGGCTCGTGCTTGTCCCATAACATCAGCCGTGACTTTGCAGCCCTGTGCCACCTCTCTGCTGATCTCTGCTAGTCATCCTCTGGCTGGAAACCCCACCGTTCCCAGCGGTGCTGCTCCCCCCGGGACGGCTTTTTGCTCTGGATCTACTATTTAGTTTTCCTGCTAATCACACTGTCTCCTTATCTCCGGGTCACACTGCGCCAGCCGCCACCGCTATTGTTCCCTCGCTGAGGGCTGGATAATAACAGGAAAGACCTCCGGGCTTGCAAACCAAAACCTGCCTCGGACTTAGATGACCCACAGGTTGCCGGTGCATACGGCAACGTGCCCCTCGCCACCACGAGCCAGGGTCACCCCCCCCTGCCAGGCCCTGAGAGTGGTGGAAAATCGTGGGATGCTCTTTGGAATGGCGCAAGGCAGTTGGCACATCCTCACTGGGGGTGATGCAGGGAAAGGGGATGGGGGGAGACCAGGGTGGTGGTGGGGATGCAGGCAGTGAATCCCCCCCTCCCAGGCCCTGAGAGCGGCGGAAAATCGTGGGATGCTCTTTGGAGTGGCACAAGGCAGTTGGCACATCCTCGCTGGGGTGATGCGGGGAAAGGGGACAGGTACGGGGGACCAGGGTGGTGGGGGGGATGCAGGCTGTGAATCCCCCCCCACGGCGTCACCCTGTGATGCCGCTGCGGGTGGGTGCTTCCCTGGCCTCCAGCCGGTTCCCAGTGCTGCCACCTTCAGGGACCGACCCCCCCAGCCACCCATTTTCCTGCTCAGGATGCCCAGGGCTGCTTAAGGCTCAGCAGTGTGGGGGGGGGTTTCACACCTTCCCATCACCCTGGAGGGCTTCCATCTCCCCCCATTCAGCTTTTCATACTGCTGCTGCGCAGGGCTGATATCCCCCTCTTGCCACGGGGGAAACTGAGGCAGGAAAGAACCTCCCGCAGCCACCCATGGTGCTCCCCCGGTACCCCATTGCCTGGTTCCCCCTCACCGGCCACCCTGGGATTTGTCACACGGGGACTTGCCCTTTGGGACCGACCCGGGGCAGCAAATTCCACCCGTGGGTCCCCTTCACCCCCCAAAAAAAGAGGAGGGGAGGAGGGAGACGGCCGTCTCCCTTGCCGTGCCTATTTCAGCGCGAACGTTTCTGAATATTTCCGGAGGAGGAGGGTGTGTAGTTTTCACAGGCAAATCAGGAAAACCTAGGTGAGGCGGGAGACGGCGTGCTGGAAGGACGCGGGCCACGCCGGGAGGGGTGTTGGTCCGGGATCAGGAAGGCTGCCCAGCAGTTTCTCCTGGCTAGACTTCTCCCAGCCGGAGTTTGGCCTGAAAGGAGGATTTCCCACACCCAACAGCAGCGGAGAAAGTCTCTCCTTCCTCCAGAAATCACAGATTTACCCTCAATCCCATCCCGGCCGGTGCTGAGCATCTCTCGGGTCCAGGCCCTGGAGAATAAATCGTCGGGAGAATAAATTGCTGCTGGTGCAACATCTGCCACATCTGGGCGGCCGGTGGTTGCCGGAGGGAGCTGACGCCCCCGAAGCACCGCATCCCGCCCCCGCAACCTCCCCGCTCGCAAACAAAACACTCGGGGGCCCTGAGAAACTACGGCGGCTTCATCAGATACCTCCGCGACACCCACCCTCGTGGTCGGGGTGGCTGTGAGCCTTGGGGTTTATTTGGTTCCCCTTCTTTCTCCAAGCTGCTCGAGAAGAGCTCGTGTTGTCGGGCGTCCAAGCGGCCGCCCACACATATGGCCCTGCCGCAGTCACGCCTGGGGGGGGGTAGGAGGTGGGTGACCTTTCAGGTCCCCACCAGCCACACTCTGTTTACCACTCTGTGACCTTATACCAGCTCCAGATTTTCATCTACAGCAAATCCGAGGGGCTGGGGAGCAAAAACCTCCACGTTTTGGTCGTGTAAGTGCCTCGAGCTTCGTCTCTGAGCATCCTCTGGAATCCAGGACCCGGAGGTACCACCGCGGTGGGTCCCCAGAGCCTGAAACCCACAGCCAAGCACCGTGCAGAGGCTCCCGGAGCTCCTGGGACACCGAAACACACGGTGGGATGGTGACGAGCATCTCTTCACGTCCCTCAGCCCCTGAGGCTTGAGAAGATGCTACGGGGGTTGAGGAGGGGGTAGGGGTGCGTGTCCGTGCTCCCGTGGCACCATCACATCCAGGCTCGAGACCACCAGGAAGGTTTCAGCGTGATTTCACTGGGAACGAGCGTCCCGTCCACCTCGCCACGAGGAAGTACGTTTAGGCTGACATTAATTAGGTGAAAAAAAAAAAACCCGAATAGTTCCCTTTTCAAAAGCCCCGGCGGTCCCTGGAGGGCCGGCGAGCAGCGTGGTCTCTCGCCCCGGCGGCAGCACAGCCCGGTGCACCTGCGGGGCTCGGGGCACATGAATCACCCGAGGGGTAGCAGGGCCCGGTCACAAGACCGAGAGAAATGGGGAGAAATCACCCGTCACCTGACAGCACCCGGAGGGACACACGGTCACGGTCCCGTGTGTGTCCCCCCCCCCCAGCCCTGAGGTGCCGGCAGGGGGATTTCGGCACCCCCTGCCACGGGGATGGGTGCGCATCTCCGGCTCTCAGCACCCCCCGACCCCAAAGGGGATGGGGGGGCAGCGGGAGCTGGGGGCTCTTGGGGGTCACACAGGCGGCTGTGGGGGGGTTTCTTGTGAAAGGGAAAGTGCCAGCTCTTTCCTGGGCCACTTAAATAACCCCAGGGGTTGTCCCACCCTCTGCACAGCCCAGGGGACGGAGAGGGGTGCCAGGTTGGGCTCAGGTCACCGCGTTATTCCTCCTCGTTATCCCCGGGGTTAACGAGGCAGCCGGGTCGGGGCTGGGCCAGCTCTGCCTTCCTCGCTTCATGAACGTGCCGAGCCTCCGAAAGGCAGGGGCAGAGGCGTGGGACGCTCTGCCTCGGCTTCGAGGAAGGGGCCGCAGCGTTTCGTGCGTGAAATCACTGATGCCACTGAGACACCCCGACGAGGACGGGGTTCACGTGGCCTCAGAGGCAGGTGTGTGGGAATAACCAAAACAAGTGAAAACTCCCAGCTGCAGACTCCGTCCAGCCCAGGCCGTAGTTTAAAAGCATTTCGGGGCATCCCAGGTGAGATTTTTTTTTTTTATTATTTTTTTTATTTTTTTTTTTTCCCTCCCCCTTTGGGTGAAATACTCCGCTCAGGACGCTCCGACCCATTAAGCTGAGCTGTAACGAAGCCAGTCCAACCCCCCCACGGGCCCTTTTCATGCCAGTCTAAGGCTGCCACGGTTTATTTTGGCTTAAGGCCGTTCCCCATCAGTTGGCACCCAACCTCTATCGGTAACCCAGACGGTGTCCGGGCGGGATGGGGCCCTTCTCCCCGGCTGGGGTTAGGGAGAATCTGGGGGTTACCCACCCCCCCATCCCCAGAACCAAGCCACCCCTCCCTCCAAGCCCAGCCCCAGGTGTAAACTGGGCCCTTATGACTCAAGAGCTTTGAACCGGGCTTAAACCCCGCCGCGGGGGGCGGGGGGTTGGGGTGTTATCGTTGCACCCAGATTTGGGGGGGGATGGCTGCATTCCTGATGCAGGGAATCAACCTCACAGGGGTTGAGGAAGGGGGTACGGGTGCTCCCGTGGTACCATCACCCCTCTGCCCCCCGTGGTGTTGGGGGGGGGGGGGTAGGTACCCACCCGGGTGGGTACGAGCCAAAAGTGGGGCTGGGATGCCGGGCGGGCCAGTGCCTGCTTGCTCTGATGCAAGCCTCACCAGTGCCTGCCAGTAAAGCCCAGTAATAAAGTCTGGAGGCCGCAGTGAAGTCTGGAGGAACTGGAAAGGAGCGGTGGCGGTGTAGCTGGACACGCTTTTGGGGTGGAGGAGGGATGGCTCGATTCTGGGGGTGGGGGTACCCCTGCGTGGGGCCGTGGGAGGCGGGCACGCAGCGTGGGACCCGCAGCAACCCCCCGGCACCGTGGGTGCAGCCGGGCTCCGACCGTGGGAATGGGGAAAAAGGCGGGGGGGGGGTATGGGGGGGGGGGTGAAATCTCGGCAGGACACCCCCCCCCCCCTCCATCCCCCTCCGGCTCAGGGAGGTGCTTCCCGGGGAGGGTGTGCGGGCGGTGGGTCCCCTCTGTCCCCCGCTCGGGGAGGTGCTGCCCGGAGGGGGGGGTGTGTGTTTTGGGGGGGGGGGGGGTGTGCGGGCGGTGGGTCCCCTCTGTCCCCCGCTCGGGGAGGTGCTGCCCGGAGGGGGGGTGTGTGTGTGGCGGGGGGTGTGTGCGGGCGGTGGGTCCCCTCTGTCCCCCGCACCCGCCCCGCACCTCCCCGTAGCCGGGGGCGCCGGAACCGGTCGCCAAAGAAGGCAACGGAGGCGGGGCCGGATCCAGACCTTGTATGGTTCTTCCCCTCGGCCGCCCGCCCGCCGCCACCGCCCCGCTCCCCGCTTCCCCCCCCCCCCCGCATCCCCCCCCCCCCCCTCCCTCCCTCCCTCCGCCGCCGCCGCCGCCGCCGCCGCGCTCCCCCGGGCCGCGCCGGGCCACGGGCGGGGCAGGCGGTGGGGAGAACGGGGGGGGTGTGTGTGTGTGTGTGTGTTTTGGTGGGGGGGGAGGCTGCGCCTAGAGGGGTGCGATGGAGGGAGTGTAAATAGAGGGGGTGGGAAAAGGGGGAGCGGGGGGGTGTTGCGCTGCAAAGGATGGGGGTAATAAGGGTGCGATGGATGGATGGATGGATGGATGGAGGGGGGCTGCAAGAGATGGGGGGGGGGCTGTGAAGGATTGGGGGGGGGTGTCTATGAAGGATTGGCAGGGCTCTCCACA